>NC_141768.1:13319886-13632727 GCF_051362555.1 Lingula anatina
TCTAAAGTAAGAGTACAGTTTAAGGTTATTCAGCCGAGCGTGGATGAGCCTGCAGTCGTGCTACAAAATTTTTTCTGGGGTATGATACTCCGAAATGCGATCTGACACACACCTTGAAAACGGGTAGTGTGGTCCGATATACCGGTTAATTCAGGATCCTTAGGTGCTGAGTCTGGTAGTTGGGTAGGCCTGAAGACTGATTAATAAGTACTAGACAGTATGTGCGGACAATTTCATTTACATTTTCTCAGTTTTGAGAAATCAAGGTTTTCAGAGATCTAGATTGTTTACCTCTTGCTGATGGTTTCATCAAATAAAAACCAATTACTAATGAGTATTTCATGTTTTCTGATCATTTTGTTTTTTCATTTAGTCTTCAAATAAGTTCAGCAAAGAAGGCATTGTAATGGTTTTATTGAAAAAGACAAATAAAAGTCTTAACTAAATAAATATATTAACAAAGTTTAACTGCAAAACTTTATCATATCATTCCCAAAAATATTGATACAGATATTTCAAATATATTTGTCATGTTTAAAAATGGCCCATAAATGTCAATCAATGGCCCATTGATATGCAAAATGGCCCATTAAGGGTGACCCAGGAGGGGCCATTGTCCCATGGGTGGTTTGAACCTTCCCAATCACTGTGATTGTGGTGAATACTTTTTATGTAAAAAAATGATTCACTCTGGTGTGATGCAGAACATGTTAATATTGATACTGAAGTTGTTACAGAAACTGAACAATGTTAATTTTTATAATATTTTATCAATTTATATTTGTTGTGTCATAGATCTGTTCCATTGCAATGGCTTTTTTCCTATTCATTACAGTTGTAGACCTGGAAATCCTATACCACCAGGTACTTGTACAGCAGAACAGCTTATCAGTGTCACTTCTTCTGAATACTGTGGACTGATAAATGACACTACAAGTGTTTTCTCCCAGTGTATAAATAGTGGATATTTGGAAACAGCTCGTATCTACCAGGCATGTGTGTCTGACGTTTGTGGAGGACTTAGGAACAGTGTGGCTCTTGCTAAAGTGAAAGCTTGCAACCACCTTGATAGCTTTGCAAGCCTTTGCTCATCTAATAAATTCCCAGTAATATGGAGAAGGGCTGCTAACTGCCGTAAGTTTGTTTTGGCAACCTGACCACAAACAGAAATAAGTATTCATAAAACGAAGTATTCTATAAAATAGATGCACAAATAAGGTGGTGAGATAATTGTAGAAATATTAATTTATTAATAAAAGTATTATAGCTGAGAATAAAGTTGCGACTGTTGTTTACACCAAAACTATTAGATATTACAATGTTTATGATGAATGTCACTACTTGAATTGGAAACAAAAGGAAAACTTTTAACCAATAAAAAATAAATTGTGTGAAGGTTAAAGAAAACATGGCAATGCTTACAAGGCAATATGATGCACATCTTTATAAATATGAAAATTTTTAACAGCTCTGACATGTCAAGCAAATGAAGAATATGACAGCACATCTTCAGCTTGTCCGGCAACTTGCAAAAATCCCCAGGCTCCAGAAAAATGTAATGAAGCAACTGTGGAAAGGTGCCGATGCAAAGAAGGCTATTTACTGAGTGGCGCCACCTGTGTTCCTGAAGACCAGTGTGGTTGCTCAGATGATAGGGGAAACTATTATGCTGTGAGTATGGCTTTCCAAGCGAAGTTATTTTTGTCAAAATGTTGAATTTGAATATCATTGGAATCATATGAATATTATTGCATTTTTTTCAAACTGATGGATCAATTAAGGCTGTGTCATTACATGTAAATTATGTCACATAATATGTCAACTAGTTAAGATTTTTATGTAAAAAGTGATCAGATTGAAAGCTGATCATATTCATATTTTACGTGTGAAGTCTTTAGGTTTATTTTGGAGATAAAGGCAGTCAGTTATACATGTGCATATAAACGTAGATTGTATGAATGTCATTATGTTGATGATTATTTAAAATTGCTAGCCATATTCAGTTTTTCTTTCAGTAACAGTTTGTGAAATTTTATTAGTTTTTTTCTTTTATTTAGCTTGGTCAATCTTGGTTGAGTCAAAATTGCTCCCTGAAGCATGAATGTGTGAGAGAGAATGGAAGGTCTATCTTGAAAGTCACTGTGTTACCAGAATGTCACACACAAGCCAGATGTACACTAAAAAATGGGATTCGAGGATGCTACTGCAAATGGCCATTTAGAGGAGATGGTTACACTTGTGGAGGTAAAATCCATCAATGTGGTTTAAAATTTCCATTTAAAGACATTATTATTCCAAGTCATCAGTGTAAGTTGTAATGCCATGGCAGTTGGTCCTTTGTATTTACCACAATAACTTAAAAGCAGAGTTACTATTTTGCTTTAAATGGGGAATGCCTTTCTTTTGTAATTTTTTACTTGTTACAAGTGTTCTGATATACTTGAATAGATAAAAGCAGGAAGAATTATGAGACAAGTAAAATTAACACCTTAGTTTTAAAGAAGGGTTAACTTAGAAATAGAGCAGTCATGGATTTCCATATCCATTTTCATTTTTTTCATAGCCACAAAAACCTGCTGGATCTATGGTGATCCTCATTACCGAACCTTTGATGGAGTGAAGATCAACTTCCAAGGAACTTGTAGATACGATGCAGCAAAGAGCTGTCTTGCAAGTGGTTCAAATCTGACCAACTTTAGAGTAACTGTCCAACAAGAACACCGTGGACGAAGCAAGAAAGTCTCTTTCACACGCAATATTGAAGTGACTGTTGGCAATCATGTGATCACTCTAAAGAAGAGGAGAGTGGTTTTAGTAAGTGTTTATTCCATGGTTAATGAAAATGAATTTTTTCTTTAAATGTATTAAATTCATCTTTGAATTTGCCATGTTTTCTGACTTTCTCTCACTTAAATGAAGATATAGCTTTTAGTTACTTATCTGGGCAAAAGCTTGTTATTTACTTGTGTGAGAAATTGTGATTGTTTTTTCTTTCTGACCTGTGATTGCCCAAAATAATCTTGATTGTAGGTTGACGGCCAAAAGGAGAGTCTCCCTCGTGTGTTAAATATAGAAGGAGGCAAGATACGCATAAGAAGATTGAGCAAAAAACGTGTGAGGGTGAGGACCACCTTTGGACTGAATGTGATATTTGATGGCAACACGAAAGCTTCTGTAAGGGTACCTGCTGAATACATGAACCAAATGTGTGGTATTTGTGGCAACTACAATGGAGATAAAACAGATGACCTTCGTCTGGCAGATGGAACAGATGTTAGTGGTGGCAGGAAGAGGGACATCTTTGCACAGATTGGTAATAGCTATTTGGTGCCAGATCCATCAACAATTGGGTAAGTCTGACCTGGTCTACTGTTGATTATTGTATAGATTGTGCAGCAGCTGAAATATCAATTTTTTTTTACAGCTTCCCATAAGACATTGAATCATTGACAAGATTTTTCTAGAAATCACAAAATATTGCATTGTTTGACAGAAATATCTTTTTGATTTGTTGCAAAGTACGTAATCAGGACTTATTTTCTTTTGAAACTAGGTGCCAGGCAGGCAGCCCTGATGACTGGGTTGAGTGCGTAGGTGGTCAAAATGCCATAGTAGACAATGATGGTCACTGTGGCACGATGAACAAGAGTGATAATGTTTTCTCATCCTGTGTTGAAAGTGGTGTTGTGGATGTTGCACAGTTATATTCTGACTGCCGGTTTGATGTGTGTCACGAGCTGATCTATGTTGATGAATCTTCAGCCAAGGAAGCAGCTTGTGAAGCTCTGTCAAATATGGCAGATCAGTGTGCTGCAGCAGATCAAGCTGTGACATGGAGAGCTGCTACTAATTGCCGTATGTGCATTTTATGTGTTTCTCTTGTTCTAAAAAAATTAAAAAGATGGTCAAATTTGTATTGGCCATTATCAAGTTCTCAATTGTTTTTGGACATGAAGTTTGTGTCTTGTATGATGGGAACAATTTAGGAGAATATGAAAAATAGTTTTCTTGTTATGCAATATCTGTTACCTTGAATAATTGAAAGTGTTTTGAAATTAAACCTTGGTCATTGGCAAATGCATGTTTGTTCCGTTTATAGCCCTGAGTTGTGGCAGTAATCAGGAGTTTAACCCAACTGCATCTGCCTGTCCTGCTACATGTCAAAATCCCAATGCTCCTGATGAATGTGAAGGAATCCCAGTGGAAGACTGTGAATGCAAAGAAGGCTATTTACTCAGTGGTGACACCTGTGTGGCTGCTGACCAGTGTGGATGTTCAGATGCTGAAGGAAATTACTATGAGGTGCTACACTCAGTTTGGCCAATATTAGTGCATGTTTTAGCAAACTGATGGATCAATTTTGGCATTGTCATTACACGTACATTATCCCATGTAATATGTCAGCTAGTGTAATTTTTTTTGTAAGAAGTGACCAGAGTGAAAGCTGATCATATTCATATTTTACATCTGAAGTCTGTAGGTTTATTTTGAAGATAAAGGAAGTCAATTCTACAATAGTGTATATAAACAAAGATTACATATGATATGAAAGTCATTAAATTGAAGATCATTTTAAATTGCTAGCCATATTCAGTTTTTCTTTCAGTAAGAATTTGTGAAATTTCATTATATTTTACCTTTTATTTAGCTTGGTCATTCTTGGTTGAGTGAAAATTGCTCCCTGAAGCATGAATGTGTGAGGGAAAATGGAAGGTCTATCTTGAAAGTCACTGTGTTACCAGCATGTCACACACAAGCCAGATGTAAACTGAAGAATGGCATTCGAGGATGCTTCTGCAAATGGCCATTCAGAGGAGATGGTTACACTTGTGGAGGTAAAATCCATCAATGTGGTTTATGTTTTTCCATTTAAAGACATTATTATTCCAGGTTCTCTACCAACTACCATCAGTGTTTGTCTGTGTCATCAGTGTAGGTTATTGTACCATGGCAGTTGGTAATTCTTTGTGTTTACCACAATAACTTGAAAGCAGAGTTACTTTTTATGTACAGACACAGATGTGTCTGTACATATAGCCGTCATCTGCGTCTGTCGTCGCCGTCGTTGCCGTCGTCGCCGTGCACTTTTACCGATAACATGATAAGTGGAAAACCGTTTTTTCTTTTTGTATGAAACTTACAGAACTGATGAATATTCTTAATACGCAGGTCGAGTTCGAAAATCAGCATGATCGGGTCACTTATATGGAATTTATGCTGTTTTTTCACTTTTTTCAGCATATATGCAGCACCGATAACACGATAAGTGGAAAACCATTTTACCTTTTGGCTTGAAACTTACAGAACTGATGAATATACATAATACGGAGGTCAAGTTCGAAAATCAGCGTGATTGGGTTATTTTTAGTGAATTTAGGCTATTTTTTCTCTTTTTTCAGCATATGTGCAGCACCGATAACACAATAAGTGGAAAACCATTTTACCTTTTGGCTTGAAACTTACAGAACTGATAAATATTCATAATACGCAGGTCAAGTTCGAAAATCAGCACGATTGGGTCACTTGTAGGGAATTTATGCTGTTTTTTCACTTTTTTCAGTATATATGCAACACTGATAACACAATATAAGAAAAACAGATTGGCCAATTGTCATTATACTCACAGGAGGGGCCAATCTTACTAAAACGCAGGTTGAGTTTGAAAATCAGCATAATCAGTCCATTATTTTAGAAGTTATGCTGTTTTTTCACATTTCCTCACATTCAATTCTTAGGCATGTTAACAGTCTCATTATTGAACTAATAAGATACGTAAAAGTGTTTGTTTGACATTTCCTGCATCTTTACAACATTGTTAGTTGATTTTTTAAAAATGATGGTAAACTTGTTATCATGTGTGTAATAAAGTGTCAAAAATGGAAATAAACTCATATCATTGCAGTTTGTCAGATGCATTCATCCACTATGTTCAGAATCTCAGAATGGAGGAAGTTGAACATTTAACACTGTTCTATTGATACTTTTCCCATCTCATCAATTTTCTTCATTGGTCATATAAAAATGGCAGTAAACTGTTAATTTTGTTTTATGTTAAAAAAGTGTTAAAAATGGAAATAAACCCATTTCAGAACAGTGCTGTCTTGTTTACATTTTGGCATTTTCAATATGTGACTTTGAAGTTTCATGGGCCTGAAGACTTGCTTGTCACGTTTTCTGAATAACCATGATACTAATATTTTATAATTAAAAATTGATGGTCATTATGCTGTAAAACATTATGTAATATTGCATCAAAATTTGAAGAAACCCCTATTTTGGGCACTGCTCCCATGATGACCATTTAAGGAAAATCATGTCACTTACTGTTCTCAAACTTACAGGAAAGAAACATGGGACTAAAATACAGCTTCAGTAGGCAATGCAGTCTGTTTGGTAAATTTTTCTGGCAATTAAACAGTTTTTTGTGAAAATTTAATTTTTCACATATTGGCATTTCCAAGGTGTGACTTAGAACCTCCACGGGCTTGAAGACCCATGCTAGTCACATTTTGTGAAAATCCATGACACTTATATTTTATTATTAAAAATCGATGGTCATTATGCTGTTAAGCATTATGTAATGTTGCATCAAAATAGAAGAAAACACAATTTTTGGTGCTGCTGCCTTGATGACCATTATGGGAACACCGTGTTACTTATGACTGTCAAACTTTCAAAAAAGAAACACTGAACTAAAATGCAGCCTGAGTTAGAAAAGCAGTCTAATTGGCTTCTTTTTCTGGAAGTTATACATTTTAGTGTAATATTCATTATCTTTTTGGCATATTCATTGTGGGACTCGGAGCTCCCATGGACATGAAGCCAAATGGTAATCATATTTTCTACATGTCCATCCTATTTATAGTCAATAAACAAAAATTGGTGATAATTATTCTCTAATTTATTATGTAATGTTACATCAAAATTGACAACAATCTTTTTGCACTGCTACTGCAAACATTATGAAAAGAAAACTGTGCCACTTATTATAATTTTAAACTTACAAGTACGATTTTTAGGATTGGCCTTCAGCTCATGAGAAAACCAGCTCTATTGGATTATCATGTTTATTGTATTTATACATTTTTTGTGAAATTTTCATTTTTCTCATTCTGGCACTTTCTAAGTATAAACTTGAACTCTGATGGGCCTGGAGCCTTATGCTTTTACTTTCGTCTGTGTTACCTGTTGTGCATAAGTTGATGTTGACTGTGCAGTTAAACATAATGTATTATTGCATCAGGATTGGTAGTCTCCTATTTTGGGCATTATGGTTTTGTGCTTTTCTTAAGGTGTGACTTATGGGCCTGAAGACCTTTGAGTGGGTCAGTCTGTAAATTACCCTTGGGTATCACTAGATTAATTTCAGAGTTATAAAGTCATTTGCTTTAATAGGCCATTAAATGAGATTACGTAAAGCACACTTGTTGATATTTCCCTGTAAACTCCCAAAGGTAAAGCTCTCTGCTAGATTAATAATAAGGAAGCAGTGATAATTATGCAGGTAAATTTTGTTTAATATTGCAAATAAGTTTTATATATATATATATATATATATATATATATATATATATATATATATATATATATATATATATATATATATCAAACTGGAAGATTAAAAGTTTGAATAGCATCTTCATTGGAATTATATTTACCTCAAGCTCTGCCAAGGAGGTTATATTTTCACCCCTGTTTGTCTGTCATCCACATAACACAAAAAAGTTATGGACCGATTTTGCAGAAATTTTCAGGAACTGTCGGAAGTGGGCCAAAGAGGACAATGATTAATTTTTGGTGGTGGTCCGGATCAATAATCAATCAATTATCAATAATAATCAACAATTGCTGCCTTGGCAGAGGTCTGCACTCTCAAAGTGCTTTTCTAGTTTTGTTGTTTTCCTTTATAATTTTTTCTCAAACACTTGCATTTGTGACTTTTAACTCTCATCTGCCTGGGGCTCTGCACATTTTCTGTATTTCTACATAAGCAGTTGTATTGTTTTTTGTCTTTAAACATTATGTAATATTATTTTATGCACTGTCATCATTTTTCAAATATTGAGACTTTCATAATGTGAATTTGAACTCTCATGGTCCTGAAACTGTAATCTTATTGAAGGGGTGGATTGAGACCATCTTCTGGGTCTTCCGGAAGACAGTCAGGTTATTAAGTTTATATTGACTGGTGTCTATTTTTTTCTGTTGGAAGACCATCCAAATGGAGGATGGATCAACATAGATACTTTGTAATACTGTCAGAAAATATCTATGGGTCTGCTCCTGTTATTGACCATGTTACCTGTTGTGCAAGATTAAAATTCAGTGTTGACTGACAGTGCTATTATAAGCATTATTTGTTATTGCATCAAAATTGACAAAATGACCTTTTTTGCATCTTTATTTTCTGTTTTTTGTCTGTACATTTGACAGCTTTGCTGCCTTGTTTGCTTTAAAGGTGGAATGCCTGTCTTTTGCAATTTGGTTTACTCCTTTTTAGTGCTCTGATATATTTGAATTGATGAAAGCAGTCAGAGTTATGAGATAGGTAAAATTAACACAGTTTTAAAGGAGGATTAATCCATAGAAATAAAGCAGTCATGGATTTCCATATCCATCTTCATTTCTTTCATAGCCACAAAAACCTGCTGGATCTATGGTGACCCTCATTACAAAACCTTTGATGGAGTGAAGATCAACTTCCAAGGGACTTGTAGATACGATGCAGCAAAGAGCTGTCTTGCAAGTGGTTCAAATCTGACCAACTTTAGAGTAACTGTCCAACAAGAACACCGTGGACGAAGCAAGAAAGTCTCTTTCACACGCAATATTGAAGTGACTGTTGGCAATCATGTGATCACTCTAAAGAAGAGGAGAGTGGTTTTAGTAAGTGTTCATATATATTCAGGTTAATCAACATGGTTTTGTTCTTTAAATCTAGTAAATTCATCTTTGAATCATTCATGTTTTTTTACCTGCCTCACATATATGAAGATGTAGCTCTTAGTAACTTACCTGGGCAAGGGCCTGTTATTTACTTGTGTGAGAAATTGTGATTGTTTTTTTTTCTTTCTGACCTGTGATTGCAGATTATAATCCTGATTGTAGGTTGATGGCCAAAAGGAGAGTCTCCCTCGTGTGTTAAATATAGAAGGAGGGAAGATACGCATAAGAAGATTGAGCAAAAAACGTGTGAGGGTGAGGACCACCTTTGGACTGAATGTGATATTTGATGGCAACACAAAAGCTTCTGTAAGGGTACCTGCTGAATACATGAACCAAATGTGTGGTATTTGTGGCAACTACAATGGAGATAAAACAGATGACCTTCGTCTGGCAGATGGGACAGATGTTAGTGGTGGCAGGAAGAGGGACATCTTTGCACAGATTGGTAATAGCTATTTGGTGCCAGATCCATCAACAATTGGGTAAGTCTGACTATTGTATAGATTGTGCAGCAGCTGAAATATCAATTTTTTTTTACAGCTTCCCATAAGACATTGAATCATTGACAAGATTTTTCTAGAAATCACAAAATATTGCATTGTTTGACAGAAATATCTTTTTGATTTGTTGCAAAGTACGTTATCAGGACTTATTCCTTTTGAAACCAGGTGCCAGGCAGGCAGCCCTGATGACTGGGTTGAGTGCGTAGGGGGTCAAAATGCCATAGTAGACAATGATGGTCACTGTGGCACGATGAACAAGAGTGATAACGTTTTCTCATCCTGTGTTGAAAGTGGTGTTGTGGATGTTGCACAGTTATATTCTGACTGCCGGTTTGATGTGTGTCACGAGCTGATCTATGTTGATGAATCTTCAGCCAAGGAAGCAGCTTGTGAAGCGCTGTCAAATATGGCAGATCAGTGTGCTGCAGCAGATCAAGCTGTGACATGGAGAGCTGCTACTAATTGCCGTATGTATTTTCTTTTTTTTTCTTGTACTCAATAATCAAAAGGGTTGTCAAATTTGTTTGGGCCATTATCAAGTTTTCAATTGTTTTTGAAATCAATTTTGTGTCATGTATGATGGGGACAATTTAGGAGAATTTGAAGAATAGTTTTCTTGTTATGCAATATCTGTTACAACTGTACCTTGAATAATTGAAAGTGTTTTGAAATTAAACCTTGGTCATTGGCAAATGCATGGTTGTTCCGTTTATAGCCCTGAGTTGTGGCACTAATCAGGAGTTCAACCCAACTGCATCTGCCTGTCCAGCTACATGTCAAAGTCCCAATGCTCCTGATGAATGTGAAGGAATCCCAGTGGAAGATTGTGAATGCAGAGAAGGCTATTTACTCAGTGGTGACACCTGTGTGGCTGCTGACCAGTGTGGATGTTCAGATGCTGAAGGAAATTACTATGAGGTGCTACACACAGTTTGGCCAATATTAGTGCATGTTTTAGCAAACTGATGGATCAATTTTGGCATTGTCATTACACGTACATTATCCCATGTAATATGTCAGCTAGTGTAAATTTTTTTGTAAGAAGTGTTCAAAGTGAAAGCTGATCATATTCATATTTTACATCTGAAGTCTGTAGGTTTATTTTGAAGATAAAGGAAGTCAATTCTACAATAGTGTATATAAACAAAGATTACATATGATATGAATGTCATTAAATTGAAGATCATTTTAAATTGCTAGCCATATTCAGTTTTTCTTTCAGTAAGAGTTTGTGAAATTTCATTATATTTTTCCTTTTATTTAGCTTGGTCATTCTTGGTTGAGTGAAAATTGCTCCCTGAAGCATGAATGTGTGAGGGAAAATGGAAGGTCTATTTTGAAAGTCACCGTGTTACCAGAATGTCACACACAAGCCAGATGTAAACTGAAGAACGGCATTCGAGGATGCTACTGCAAATGGCCATTCAGAGGAGATGGTTACACTTGTGGAGGTAGAATCCATCAATATGGTTTATGATTTTCCATTTAAAGACATTATTATTCCAGGTTCTCTACCAACTACCATCAGTGTTTGTCTGTGTCATCAGTGTAGGTTATTGTACCATGGCAGTTGGTAATTCTTTGTGTTTACCACAATAACTTGAAAGCAGAGTTACTTTTTTGCTTTAAAGGTGGAATGCCTGTCTTTTGTGATTTGGTTTACTCCTTTTTAGTGTTCTGATATATTTGAATTGATGAAAGCAGTCAGAGTTATGAGATAGGTAAAATTAACACCTAAGTTTTAAAGGAGGATTAATCCATAGAAATAGAGCAGTCATGGATTTCCATATCCATCTTCATTTCTTTCATAGCCACAAAAACCTGCTGGATTTATGGTGACCCTCATTACAAAACCTTTGATGGAGTGAAGATCAACTTCCAAGGGACTTGTAGATACGATGCAGCAAAGAGCTGTCTTGCAAGTGGTTCAAATCTGACCAACTTTAGAGTAACTGTCCAACAAGAACACCGTGGACGAAGCAAGAAAGTCTCTTTCACACGCAATATTGAAGTGACTGTTGGCAATCATGTGATCACTCTAAAGAAGAGGAGAGTGGTTTTAGTAAGTGTTTATATATATTCAGGTTAATCAACATGGTTTTGTTCTTTAAATCTAGTAAATTCATCTTTGAATTATTTATGTTTTTTTACCTGCCTCACATAAATGAAGATGTAGCTCTTAGTTACCTGGGCAAGGGCCTGTTATTCACTTGTGTGAGAAATTGTGATTTTTTTTTTCTTTCTGACTTGTGATTGCAGATTATAATCCTGATTGTAGGTTGATGGCCAAAAGGAGAGTCTCCCTCGTGTGTTAAATATAGATGGAGGAAAGATACACATAAGAAGATTGAGCAAAAAACGTGTGAGGGTGAGGACCACCTTTGGACTGAATGTGATATTTGATGGCAACACAAAAGCTTCTGTAAGGGTACCTGCTGAATACATGAACCAAATGTGTGGTATTTGTGGCAACTACAATGGAGATAAAACAGATGACCTTCGTCTGGCAGATGGAACAGATGTTAGTGGTGGCAGGAAGAGGGACATCTTTGCACAAATTGGTAATAGCTATTTGGTGCCAGATCCATCAACAATTGGGTAAGTCTGACTGGGTCTACTGTTGAATGTTGTAAAGATTATGCAGGGATTGGAATATCAAATTTTTTCTACAGCTTCCCATAAGACATTGAATCATTGACAACTTTTTTCTGGAAATAAAAAACATTGTATTGTGTGACAGAAATATCTTTTTGATTTGTTGCAAAGCATGTTATCAGGACTTCTTTCCTTTTGAAACTAGGTGTCAGGCAGGCAGCCCTGATGACTGGGTTGAGTGTGTAGGTAGTCAAAATGCCATAGTAGACAATGATGGTCACTGTGGCACGATGAACAAGAGTGATAACGTTTTCTCATCCTGTGTTGAAAGTGGTGTTGTGGATGTTGCTCAGTTATATTCTGACTGCCGGTTTGATGTGTGTCACGAGCTGATCTATGTTGATGAATCTTCAGCCAAGGAAGCAGCTTGTGAAGCTCTGTCAAATATGGCAGATCAGTGTGCTGCAGCAGATCAAGCTGTGACATGGAGAGCTGCTACTAATTGCCGTATGTGCATTTTATGTGTTTTTTTTTCTTGTTTCTCAAAAATGAAAAAAGTGGTCAAATTTGTATTGGCCATTATCAAGTTCTTAATTGTTTTTGGACATCAAATTTGTGTCTTGTATGATGGGGACAATTTAAGATAATTTGAAAAATAACTTTCCTTGTTATACAATATCTGTTACCTTAAATAATTGAAAGTGTTTTGAAATTAAACCTTGGTCATTGGCAAATGCATGTTTGTTCTGTTTATAGCCCTGAGTTGTGGCCCTAATCAGGAGTTCAACCCAACTGCATCTGCCTGTCCTGCTACGTGTCAAAATCCCAATGCTCCTGATGAATGTGAAGGAATCCCAGTGGAAGACTGTGAATGCAAAGAGGGCTATTTACTCAGTGGTGACACCTGTGTGGCTGCTGACCAGTGTGGATGTTCAGATGCTGAAGGAAATTACTATGAGGTGCTACACTCAGTTTGGTCAATATCATTGGAATTTTTAAGGAATGGAGGGGTGGAAAGATTAAATAATGTATTACTTACAGCAAAGATTAGCATGTTTACATGTCTGTTGGGAAGTATGTTTCATTTTGATTCTATAATGGTTTGATACTATGTAATAAACATTGTATGCAATTTATTTCACTCGATATTGAATGTTTTTTGTCAACTGTTGTATTTTACACCCCTTAATATCTTGACATTATCATCAAATTTATCAATATTTACTTTTTATCTGTTTTATATTAACATGAAGGTATTGATTAATTTTAGTTAGGAGCAAGCTGGCTGTCAGGGGATTGCTTGAAGCATTATGAATGTGTCAATGAAAACAGGAAAGCATTTATCAAAGAAACAAGTCGCCCTAGCTGCCATCCAAATGCTGAGTGTAAACTATTAAATGGTATTCGTGGATGTCAGTGTACCCCACCCTACACAGGAGATGGTTACAGTTGTATTGGTAGGTTTCTTTAAAAAAGTTGACACAAAATTATAGGAAAGTATAAACACTGGCATATAAAACTTAGTCTGTTTATGTTTTGCATGTGAGAACAGATAAATCTAGTGCTTAAGCCTCGGTCACAACCGGTCGTATGTGCTCTTATGGGCTGTTTGCATCCAAATTTTACGTTGAATCTCACATCCCACGCAAGACCTTCTTACGCATTTTCGAGTTTGCAGACAGCCCGTTAGCATGTACGAAGGATGTTGGACATGTCCAAAAGATTCTACAAATAGCCTGCGAACAGCGGGGCCGCAAGTGCAACTTGCTCCCGTCGCACGGAGTTAGCAAGAGAGACGTGCGTTGTGCAAGACGTATGTCGCAAGCAATGAAGGAGCAAGTGCCCTTTGCGTGTTGAGTAAGGCGCATGCCCTCACAACTAATGAACAAAGTCGAGAGCACACTGGGAATGCGTGGCATGTGCGTCAGCCCCATATCGGTGTATAAAAGGTAGCACATGATGCACGCTTGTATCTTTACAATGAACGTCGACTGTGTAATGTGTACAACAATTTTCAAAATTTTCAAATTTTTTTCTCAATTTGGTTTCTAATATGCCTCCAAAAGGGAAGAGAAGGGAGCTTACATAGTAGAAGAAAGGGAGGAGGAAGAAGAAAGAAGAGGAGAACAGGAAACAAAACTGATGTACTCCATCAGTATGTTACCACAAACGTGTGAGGCAAGTGTGTAGCAAAACTGACGCAAAAGGGCACTACTTTCGCCATGCGTTGCATTCCCTTCGTAAGTGGTGAGTGTGTGCCACATGCACAGGCAGCAAGACAAACTCAAGAAATGAGTACAATTTTTATGACCATCGCTCCTTGCAATTAGCGTCCCTGCCTGAAAGGATATCTCATGTGACCCGCGACTCGCAAGGCAGACTTTTCATTACCTCTACGACCTCTACAGCCTCCACAACAGCCAAAAATCGCAGGGGACATACGATCCTAAAATTTGTGCATCCGGTTGTGATCGAGGCTTTAGTTTTATTTTTTAGGTTGCTAGACTGATGTTGGTAAGGTTCCATTTGAACGAGCAATTCTTTTTTTTTTGCTTTTAGGAAATTTAAAAAAAGTAAAATGGACCTAATTAGTATGTATTTAGAATGAGTTATTAAAATAAAGAGTAGATTATTTCATAATGATTTCACTTGTTTTTTAGAAACTGGTTCGTGTATCTCAAGTCTAACTAACTTTGTGACTTTTGATGAGGAAGCTTACCAATTTAATGGTACTTGCAAATACTTGCTGGCTGGTACATGTGGTAACTTGACAGCAGAACAGATGAGGTTTACAGTGTTTCAGAACAATGGACCATTAGGACTTGCCATAGAAGTAAACATTTATAATCATACATTAACATTGGGGGAAAGAGGATTAATACTGGTAAGTGCATTTCTTTTGATTACTATGTACAAGTGGTAGTGTATATTTTATTATTTAAATTGAGTTTGTGCAGTGAATAAACTGTTCAGTATACCAGAAAAGCTTTATCCCATAACAAACAAACATGATTTTTTTAAATTAAATTTTAGAATCATATTGAAATTTATCTTTAAAGCAATAATAACTCTTCGTTTCGGCCAAAAAATGAATTTTCCTGGAGTAAACAACAATTTTCCCATACTTACCAATGGTTAATGAATCCATTTTTACATTCAAAGTTAGTCCCTGGTTTTTTTCTTAAAAGTTTGGTTTTTTGTTAAAATCTCTTAAGAGATTTTAACAGAGTATAGACATCAATGGAGGTCACGTGGTCTAAAGACAAGTTCAAATATCAGAATAAAAGCTATAACTGCTGTTTGTGTGGTAAAACAGAATATATTATATTTCTATGAGTTATTCACAAGGTTTTTATTATGAAATATAGATCTCATACGAAGAGTTATTATCCCTTTAATTTTGTAGAATTTCATAATACCGTTTTTATATATATATATATATAAAGAACAATTCATTATAAAATTTAATATGAGATCCATTTTAATTTTCTGAAAGGTTGATAGAGTGAAAATCAACTTACCCAGGGTAGTTGCTAATGATAAAGTCAGTATTCAGCTCTTGACAAAAGAGCAATTGAGAGTGTTCACTGATGGTGGTTTTGAAGTGATATTCAATGGAAACAGTGCTGCTGTTCGTGTACCAGCTGAATACAGAAACAGAGTTTGTGGACTATGTGGGAACTTCAATGGAGATAAAATGGATGATCTGCTGCTGAGAAATGGAACAGATATCAGTAGGGGAAGAAGTCCTAGTGATATTTGGGCTTTAGTTGCTGGAAGCTATGAAGTGTCTGGTGGAGCTGCAGGGTTAGTGAAAACTTTCATTAGTAAGATTAGCCTTCAATTTACATTGAAAAATGTGATTGTGGTGAGTACTTTTTATGTACAAAATTGATTTACTCTGGTGTGATGCAGAACTTGTTCATATTGATACTGAAGTTGTTACAGAAACTAAACAAAGTTAATTTTTATATTTTATCATTTTATATTTGTACATGTTTCATTGCAATGGCTTTTTTTTCCTATTCATTGCAGTTGTAGACCTGGAAATCCTATACCACCAGGTACTTGTACAGCAGAACAGCTTATCAATGTCACTTCTTCTGAATACTGTGGACTGATAAACGACACAACAAGTGTTTTCTCCGAGTGTATAAATAGTGGATATTTGCAAACAGTGCGCATCTACCAGGCATGTGTGTCTGACGTTTGTGGAGGACTTAAGAACAGTGTGGCTCTTGCTAAAGTGAAAGCTTGCAACCACCTTGATAGCTTTGCAAGCCTTTGCTCATCTAATAAATTCCCAGTTATATGGAGACAGGCTGCTAACTGCCGTAAGTTTGTTTTAGCCACATGACCATAAACAGTAATACATATTCATAAAAGGAAGTATTCCAATAGATGCACAAATAAGGTGGTCAGATAAATGTAGAAATATTTATTTTTTCATAAAAAGTATTATAGCTGCAAAAAAAAAAAAAATAATAATAATAAATTAAAAAAAAATAATAATAATAATTGATAAATAAATAAATAAGTTGTGACTGTTGTTCACACCAAAACCATTAGATATCACACTGTTTATGTTGGATGTCACTACTTGAATTGGAAATGAAAGTAAAACTTTTAACCAATAAAAAATGAATTGTATGAAGGTTAAAGAAAACAGGGCAATGCTTACAATGCAGTGTGATGCACATCTTAATAGAAATGAAATTTTTTAACAGCCTTGACATGTCAAGCAAATGAAGAATACGACAGCACATCTTCAGCTTGTCCGGCAACTTGCCAAAATCCCCAAGCTCCGGAAAAATGTAATGAAGCAACTGTGGAAAGGTGCCGATGCAAAGAAGGCTATTTACTCAGTGGCGCTACCTGTGTTCCTGAAGACCAGTGCGGTTGCTCAGATGATGAGGGAAACTATTATGCTGTGAGCATGGCTTTCAAAATGAAGTTGTATTTTCAGGCCTGTAGTCAGCAAATTGAAAAGGAAGGTTCTTTTTCTGAAAAAGTGGACCTTTTACCATGAAACTTATGTGTACTTAGATAACATTTTATCCAAAATGGACCTATTTCTGACAAAATGTTGAATTTAAATATCTTAGAAGAATAAAAATGCATATTTGAAGTTTTTAAGAAATTCTTATTTGTCATAAAATAGAATAAGCTGGAAATTGAAAAACAATACATCATTACATGTAAATTGCTAATGAAATGAAAATTTATCCACCTGAAAAAAAAAAAACTACACACTAACTAAAATTGCATAGGAGAGTTTAAATGAAACGTATAATATATTATGATTGTAGCTGCTTTTGTTTTTAGCTTGGACAAAGTTGGCTGTCTAAGGACTGTAGAATTTGGACTCGGTGTATGAAAAATGGCAAAACTTCAGTGCTGTTTGTTGACCACCGAGCATGTGACCCTAATGCTGAGTGTATGATGGTAGATTTCACACCTAAATGTGTCTGCAGGCCACCATTTGTTGGAGATGGATATTCTTGTATCAGTAAGAGAAGCATATAGAGATGATATTTAACTTATATATCAGGAACTATTATAATTTTTATCTTAACATGCGCAACCAGTTTAATGTATGATTTGTGGGTTACATGTATTACTGCATTATTATGTGCTTGTTTGTGATTAACTGGAAACAAAAATGAGGGATAAAAGAAGTTAAGTATTAAACATAGGGGAAATTATGACATTAGGATTATATTTTATTAAGTCTGATGTTCAATGTATTTAAGGTGAATACTGTCAGAACATTACATGTCAAAATGGAGGGCAGTGTGTATCAAGATCTGATGGATTTCTCTGCAACTGTTCTAATGGGTATGGTGGAGAATTCTGTGAACAAAGAGTCTGTGAAGAAGAAAGTGGATTTTGTGTAGGGAAAAGCAGCAACTGTGAAGGCACAACTAATACAACATTTTACTGTGGAGAAAGGGGAACATGTTGCTTTATTCAGCCAATAGGTAAAATCTCATCATTTACCTATATATTTTAGTTTTGCTCATACTTTGAAAAAATTAAAATATGTTGAGATGAAGATAGATAGTGCATTGTACTATGGGTAAGTTTAATTTTGGTCCAACTTTTAAAAAAGAAAACAATGTTGATATGTAGATAGTGCATTGCGTGATTGGTGAATTACTTCACAGCCCGACGTAGTCATTGCTTTCATTATATTTATAACAATGTTTATCAGAAAGATACTTATAGATATACAAAATTTTGACGGGTGGCACATGATTAACTTTTTATTGTTACTACCAAATTGTGTTGCATGTGTTTATTTTTTCTGGTAAGCTATATATCTTTTTGTCCCATTTTAATATGTATGTCATATTGTTTAAAAATAATAAAATGTATTTTATATTTTTCTAGCCCAAAATAATTTCTGGGAGTTTTGTCAATATTAAATATTTAAAACTAATACTGTTTGTAGTTTAATACATTTTCATACATATTTCAGAGTGCCTAGTGGAAAGAGCAGATGTCATGTTTGTTGTTGATGCATCAGGCAGTGTAGGGGAGAGCAATTTTGAAACTGGTCTGAAGTTCATTGCCAGCATTATAAGCTACTGGAGCCTTGGTCCCAATGGACTAAATGTTGGTGTGATTCGGTTTGCATCCCAGTCCAGAGTGATTATTGGACTTCAACAAGTGTCAGACAACTCTCTTCTCCAGAAACAAATCAGAGCCATTGAGTATACAAGGGGTGGCACTGCTACCTACCTGGCCTTGAATGACTTGCTGTCTGTGTTTTCACAAGGACGTTCTGGTGTTCCAAAAATTGGTATCTTGGTCACTGATGGAAAGTCCAACCACAAAGGGAAAACCATCCAAGCAGCTCGTCTTGTTCAACAAAGCAATGTAACTCTATTTGGCATTGGTGTAGGCAAGGGTATAGATGGTAATGAATTAGAGGCAATTGCTGGCAATAGAAAACGTGTGTTCAGTGTTGGTAACTACAGCTTGTTAGAAGAGGTTAGGAAGGTTATTGCAGTGGATGTTTGCAATGGTAAGTACATGGCCACATGTAAAGTAGCCCAATATTTAGGGTTTCTATGGGAATGAGATATTGTTGTCTGTGCATGGTACAATGTTTTTAAAGGACAAATCTTAAATTCTGAACAAATTGATATAATTGAATTACAAGTGCTGTATTGTTTGAATGAGATTCTGCAAATATATCAAATGTTTTATATTGAGGGTTTTATCTTTCTCTTTTCAGTGACTGAAGACAGCGCAACAGGTAAGTACATCATGGAATATTTAGATGCACATTTTAATTTTGATTAAAATTAAGCACATTTTAATTAAAATTTTGTTGAAATGAAAAAAGAACATGATATTTTACAGTGCAAACTATATGGAAACAATGTTGTTATAGATATGTTATTAGTTAAGTTAGTGGAATGTGAATGCTATGAAATGGATTTGAAGATGAATATTACTAAGAGGCCATTCCCACAGATGATAGATCGATCTATCCCCATGGGGAGTCTCACTAGATTGTTGTCAGATTAGCCGGCTTAAATGTCTGTCCTGCCTAATAAAAGCTGTAAGGGGGTAATTAACTTTCGTGCGCGCTTGGTGGACAGCAATTAAATGGGAACCCCCAGGGAGTTAGGTCGATCCAGATGGATCATTCTAAATCTGTGGGAATGCAGTCTAAATGTAATCTGAAATATTGAATTTCCAAGAACTATTGACAGTTGCTTTTAAGGGATAATTTTTCTTCATTTTAGACATAGACAAATGTCTTGGAGCATCTTGTGATAATGGAGGAACATTGTTGGGCTGTGATCCTCAGACAGGAAATGTCAGTTGCTCCTGTCCTGTTGGCTATACTGGTACCTACTGTGAAACAGGTAAAGAAAGACATTCAGTTGTATTAGATTTCATTTCGTACAAAAATCTGCTAAACATGCAAGTTGAAGATTGTTCTAAGATGAATGAATATAATATTGTTTTGAAAGTTTCTGTTTTAGAGGGTTCTAATGGATATATAATGTCACTTTTGCTGTATTACTTTGGGAGTTTGTATGAATTGTCTCCTTGCCTATCTGTGATGTTTCTTGTAATGTTGCCTCTAAATGTTTGTTTATTTATGTTTTTTATGGGGTTGCAACTGATCTTCTCTGGATTTGAAAGCCTTTGTCAATTGATGATTTTTTTGTTGTTTGCAATTTTAGACATAGATGACTGTATGAATGTCACCTGCCAGAACGGAGGACAATGTGAAGATAGATTGAATGGATTTTACTGCAACTGTTCTAATGGATATGGTGGAGAATTCTGTGAACAAAGAGTCTGTGAAGAAGAAAGTGGATTTTGTGTAGGGAAAAGCAGCAACTGTGAAGGCACAACTAATACAACATTTTACTGTGGAGAAAGGGGAACATGTTGCTTTATTGAGCCAATAGGTAAAATTAAATTTTCATTTATTTTTTGTGAATTATATGTTTGTTGAATAAATCATCTTTGTTCTTTTAAATTGTCAGTAGTAGGACTTTAAGTACTGTTACAACATTGACTTTATCCTGGTAGTTATTATTTACTAAGCTTTTTGACTCCAAAGCTTATTACCTATAATATTTTCATATTTGGCAGTCTACCTCATATTGTTTTTTATGATAAGTAATACTAAATTTCTCCTATATTCCAACATTTGAAAAATAAAACATTGTTTGGAGATGTTTAACTTTGAGTTAATTACTTAGTCATTTCATTTATTTTTGCAAAAATTAATGTTTATTTGAAGGATAATGACAGGCATGTAAAATTTTGACAATTGGCACATTCATAATTTTTTAATCAGTGCTACAAATATTGAGTTGCATGTGGTTACTTTATCCATTGAACTACATAACCATTTGTCCAATATAAGATGAAATTGAAGATGGAACTTTTTGGAATAAACTTGTACCTAAATCAAGAAAATTTGAAGGATGATGTTTTGTATTAAGTTCAAAACGACATGTAATTCACTAACAAATGTATCTTTTTTTCAGAGTGCCTAGTGACAAGAGCAGATGTCATGTTTGTTGTTGATGCATCAGGCAGTGTAGGGGAGAGCAATTTTGAAACTGGTCTGAAGTTCATTGCCAGCATTATAAGCTACTGGAACCTTGGTCCCAATGGGCTAAATGTTGGTGTGATTCGGTTTGCATCCCAGTCCAGAGTGATTATTGGACTTCAACAAGTGTCAGACAACTCTCTTCTCCAGAAACAAATCAGAGCCATTGAGTATACAAGGGGTGGCACTGCTACCTACCTGGCCTTGAATGACTTACTGTCTGTGTTTTCACAAGGACGTTCTGGTGTTCCAAAAGTTGGTATCTTGGTCACTGATGGAAAGTCCAACCACAAAGGGAAAACCATCCAAGCAGCACGTCTTGTTCAACAAAGCAGTGTAACTCTATTTAGCATTGGTGTGGGCAAGGGCATAGATGGTAATGAATTAGAGGCAATTGCTGGCAATAGAAAACGTGTGTTCAGTGTTGGTAACTACAGCCTGTTAGAAGAGGTTAGGAAGGTTATTGCAGTGGATGTTTGCAATGGTAAGTACATGGCCACATGTAAAGTAAACCAATATTTAGGGTTTCTATGGGAATGAGATTTAGTAATTGTTGTCCATATATGGTACAATGTTCTTTAAAGAACAAAGCTTAAATTCTGAACAAATTGATATTATTAATTAATTGATTTATAAATGATGTATTGTTTGAATGAGATTCTGCAAATGTATCAAATGTGTTATATTGAGGTTTTATCTTTCTCTTTTTAGTGACTGAAGACAGTGCAACAGGTAAGTACAACATGGAATCTTTAGATGCACATTAATATTATTGAAATGAAAAAAGATGATATTTTACAGTGCAAGTTAGTGGGATCTAAATGCTGTGAAATGAATTTTAAGATGAATGTAACTCTAATGTTTTTTGAAATATTGAATTTTCAAAGGACTATTGAAAGTTGATTTTGTGGGATAATTTTTCTTCATTTTAGACATAGACAAATGTCTTGGAGCATCTTGTGATAATGGAGGAACATTGTTGGGCTGTGAGCCTCAGACAGGAAATGTTAGTTGCTTCTGTCCTGTTGGCTATACTGGTACCTACTGTGAAACAGGTAAAGAAAGACATTCAGTTGTATTAGATATCATTTCAGAGTACAAATATTTGCTAGACATGCAAGTTGCAGATTGTTCTGAGATAAATGAATATAATATTGTTTTGAAAGTTTCTGTTTTAGAGGGTTCTAATGGATATATAATGTCACTTTTGTTGTATTACTGAAAGAGTTTGTATGAATTATCTCCTTGTCTATCTGTGATGTTTCTTGTAATGTTGTCTCTATATGTTTGTTTTTGCTTGTTTGTTGTGGGTGGCATCTTATCTTCTTTGGATTTGAAAGCCTTTGTTAATTGATGGTTTTTTTTGTTGTTTGCAATTTTAGACATAGATGACTGTATGAATGTCACCTGCCAGAATGGAGGACAATGTGAAGATAGATTGAATGGATTTTACTGCAACTGTTCTAATGGATATGGTGGAGAATTCTGTGAACAAAGAGTCTGTGAAGAAGAAAGTGGATTTTGTGTAGGGAAAAGCAGCAACTGTGAAGGCACAACTAATACAACATTTTACTGTGGAGAAAGGGGAACATGTTGCTTTATTGAGCCAATAGGTAAATTTTAAACACAAAGTATGCATCTCTTAGCTATGTCTATATGTGCCATGTATTCTTTATGACATAACAGATTTAAGACTGTCTTTAAAGTATTCATTTTAAATTTATGGTACTTAATAATTCTATTCAAATGTTTCAGGTTTAATATTCTTCTTCTTTTGCCATGTGGTCCATTTCATGAGCTTCATAAATTGACTCATCACAATGCTCACCATAATAGTCATGAGAAAGATAATCAGAATGTTTCATATGATAACTTGCTTCGTTTTTCAAATCCTTCAATTGTTTATAAAAACCCTTTTGCATATTCTCATTTGAGCCTGCTTTCAGTTCTAAAATGGTACTTGTTTTTCTGTCCACACTTGTGGCTTGTACCAGCACACTGGCATTATCAGCACTGCTACTCCTGGTTGCACCAGTTTTGGTATTTTTAGATTATTCTGAGTCAGAATTTAATTCGTCTTTTGCCTTTGCGTCTTTCTTTTGCCTTTGCGTCTAAAGACTTTGTGACCGTGCTCTGTTTTTTTAACTTTTGGTTTATTATCCAGCTTATCAGTTGTGATATATTCATAGAAACTTGCAGCTGTCTGGCCACACGTCCTGTCACATGTCTCGACAAAAAAAAAAAAAAAAAAAAAAAAAAAAAAAAAAAAAAAGTGAAGGTATACATTAGTGTGCACATGCTCTCCCATTAATGGGACTCTTGTATGACCTTGTTTGTATTATATAGAAACAAAATAATGTTTTATTTTTGTAAATATCTACCTCACATAAGAAGTGATGCTTAATTTTCCACTTGGATCCAACTTTTGAAAGAATTAAACAATGTTGGAGAATAGTCGTATTATGTTAAATCAAGAGTGAATTACTTAACAGGCAGATATAGTCATAACATTTATTTAGGCAAAAATACATGTTTATTTGAATTTTAATGACAGAAATCAAATTTTGACAAATGACACATTAATTACCTTTTTCTCCTTGCTACAAATATTGAGCTGCATGTGGTTATTTTATCCATTAAACTACATAACCATTTCTCTAATATAAGACGAAATTGAAGATGAAATCTTTTGGAATAAATTTGTACCTAAATCAAGAAAATTTGAAGGATGATCATTGTTATTTGGTTCAACACAAATATGTAGTATAATTTACTTACAAATATATCTTTTGTTTTTCAGAGTGCCTAGTGACAAGAGCAGATGTCATGTTTGTTGTTGATGCATCAGGCAGTGTAGGGGAGAGCAATTTTGAAACTGGTCTGAAGTTCATTGCCAGCATTATAAGCTACTGGAACCTTGGTCCCAATGGGCTAAATGTTGGTGTGATTCGGTTTGCATCCCAGTCCAGAGTGATTATTGGACTTCAACAAGTGTCAGACAACTCTCTTCTCCAGAAACAAATCAGAGCCATTGAGTATACAAGGGGTGGCACTGCTACCTACCTGGCCTTGAATGACTTACTGTCTGTGTTTTCACAAGGACGTTCTGGTGTTCCAAAAATTGGTATCTTGGTCACTGATGGAAAGTCCAACCACAAAGGGAAAACCATCCAAGCAGCACGTCTTGTTCAACAAAGCAATGTAACTCTATTTAGCATTGGTGTAGGCAAAGGCATAGATGGTAAAGAATTAGAGGCAATTGCTGGCAATAGAAAACGTGTGTTCAGTGTTGGTAACTACAGCCTGTTAGAAGAGGTTAGGAAGGTTATTGCAGTGGATGTTTGCAATGGTATGTACATGGTCACATGCAGCCAAACATTTAGAACTTAACAAATTTAATTAAGATTATATGAAAATGTGATAATGATTTTAAAAAGAATTAATCTTTAATTTTAAGGAATGTAGAACATCTTTTGATTTGCTTGTGTGATAAAAATGAAAATCAACAATTATGTTACATGTGTATATTAAGAATTTTATCTTTCTCTTTTCAGTGACTGAAGACAGTCCAAGGGGTAAGCAAACGAGATGAAAACAATGTTGTTATAGATATTTTTATGAGTTTAGTTAGTGAAATCTATGTAACATGATATGAATTTAAAAGATAAATGTTAGTAAATGATATTTAAATTATGAATTTCCTAGGACAATTCACATGATAATTTTCTCTTCATTTTAGACATAGACAAATGTCTTGGAGCATCTTGTGATAATGGAGGAACATTGTTGGGCTGTGATCCTCAAACAGGAAATGTCAGTTGCTCCTGTCCTGTTGGCTATACTGGTACCTACTGTGAAACAGGTAAAGAAAGACATTCAGTTGTATTAGATTTCATTTCAGAGTACAAACATTTAATAGACATGCGAGTTGAAGATTGTTTAAGATCAATGAATGTAATATTGTTTTGAACGTTTCTGTATTGAGGGTTGTTATGAAAATATAGAATGTCACTTTTGCTGTATTACTGTGGGAGTTTGTATGAATTGTCTCCTTGATGATTCTTTGTTGTTTGCATTTTAGACATAGATGACTGTATTAATGTCATCTGCCAGAATGGAGGACAATGTGAAGATAGATTGAATGGTTTTTACTGCAACTGCTCAAATGGCTATGATGGGGAATACTGTGAACAGAGAATCTGTGAATATGAAAAAGGTGTATGTTTAAGGAACACTGGTAACTGTGATGGCACAACAAACACTTCCTTTTCCTGTGGAAACAGGGGAACATGTTGCTTTAGTGAGCCAATAGGTAATTAGCAAGCAGCATTTTCAGTTATTTACAGAAGTTAACATTTTTATCGTACAAATTTGAAAAGCTTGGATATGATTTGAAGTTTGTATTTATATTTTCGATGTTTGTGAATATCTGTCTTTGCATGTAAAACAGGTGTTAATTATTAAGTTGACTGTATTGCTTTTTTTTTTTTTTTTTGATTATAATGATTAGGATGTGCTGAAACTCTCTGGATAGGAAAAAACATCCTTTAAAATTCCATAAGTTATCCCAATTGAATGTTTTAAAATGATTGTTCATTTGTCAGATACTGATTTCCTGCTGTCCTCTGGAAGATAAAACAGAAAAAAATCTTTTTATTATCAGATTTCAGTATTTATTCTTTTATTAACTTTTTTGAATAAATGTTTATTTTTTTATTCTAGAATGCTTGGTGAGAAAAGCAGATATTGTTTTCCTCTTTGATGCCTCTGGAAGTGTTGGCAGTGAGAACTTCGCAACTGGACTTGGTTTCATGGCTAGCATTGTAAACTACTGGCAGATTGGACCAGAACACATACAAGTCGGGGTTATAAGTTTCTCTAATAATGCAAAAGTTGAAGTCAGTCTGGGTCAATTCACAGATAACACACAGCTGCAGGAAGCTATACGTAACATCTTCTACTACAAGGGCAAAACATACACTGATCTTGCTCTGAAATTGCTGAATCAGATCATTCAAAGAGATGGCCGTCCAGATGTGCCAAGAGTAGGAATTGTAATTACGGATGGAAAGTCCACTAACAGTGGAGCCACAAAGGCAGCAGCTCGCTTAGTTCAACAAAATAAGGTCACCCTGTTTTCAATTGGCGTTGGAGGTGGAGTAGACAGGGACGAACTGAGAGTGATTGCTGGAAATGCATCTCGTGTGTTTGATGTCAATAACTATAATTTACTGGAAGAAGTCAGAAAACTAGTGGCGGTGGATGTTTGTGATGGTATTTATACAAAAGAAATATATTTCTTGCCTGTTTGTTTCTACTCACTATGTACATTCACAGCTTAAACTTACAAAAAGGATAGATAACATCCCAAATTTCTAAGTTAAGACAATTTTAATATTTAAAAAATGTAAAATGTGTGTTAAATAACAAAATAATCCAAACTGTATGTAAACATTATATAGAATACAACTTTTTTATTCCTTTTTTTTCAGTGACAAATAATACATGGCAAGGTAAGAAATGAATGTTTAAGATCATTTTTCTCTTTTGTACACTTTTATGGGCATATTTTATCAGTATTTTGTTTCATAATACTGGTTTTATATTCAATATGCTATCTTAAAAAAAAGTTTGACATTTAGTATAGAAGATGTGGCAAAAGCAAATCTTTAATGGATGTGATAAATTTCTTTATAATTAATTGTACACTTAACATATTGTTTGGTATTATGATAACTATGATAAGCAATGAGAACCATGTTCCTTATGCTTTCTATAGATGTTGATCAGTGTTATGGAGTGGTTTGTGAAAATGGTGGCACTCTGAAGTGTGTGCCTGCTAACAATACAGCTGAATGCATATGCCCCATAGGATTCTCTGGAACTTTCTGTGAAATAGGTGAGATATCGGCAAAATGTTAAATGTATAGTGACGTTATTTATACAAAGTCAGATTACTAGATGTATACTTTTTCAAATAGTTATGTCACCATTTTATGTAAATGGTTAATCATATTATCTTGTTTTAACAGTTCACAAATGAGTAAGATTTGAAATCCGATGCCAACAGTAGAATTTTAAGTCTATCAAATTGTCAGAGGCAAATAAATGTTTACAATGTCTACGATTTCTATTAGATATTGATTATTGTCCTGGAGTTACTTGTCAAAATGGAGGAGACTGCATTGAGTTGCAAGATGGTTTTCGGTGCCGCTGCCCTGCAGCATACACGGGAACATTCTGTGAAACAAAAGCTGGTATGTGATATAGGGATTCTTGTGAAAAACTAAGGATGGCACACATATTTTGCTAAATGCTCTATGACTTGGCCAAAATCAGCACCACTTTAGGTGGTAATTTGTACTAAAAGATATCATATGTTCATTCCCTCAGAAAAGTAAAAAATATTTGAGATGTTTTTTCATTGAATGATACAAGTTGAACAATCATAATGGACATTTAAGACATCTGAGATATCAAATCCATTATAATTTTACATAGATGAAGTTACGATTTAAGGTTCTGCATTTTTTTCAGTTATTGGAACTTGCATTGGTTATGGAGATCCACATTATAAAACATTTGATAAACAGATCATACACTTCCAAGGCACCTGTAAATACAATTTGGCTAAAAGCTGTGGTGCCTCACAAGCAAATCTCACTGACTTCTTGGTCTCTGTGGAAAATGAACATCGTAGGGGTAAAAAGGTGTCTTGGTTACGTCAAGTGGAAATAGAAGTCTTTGGGAATGTAATCCGGTTTGAAAAGAAAGGAAGGATCTTTGTGAGTAGATGTTATAATTTTCAAAGTGGTTTTTATGGTAGCTATTTTGATATTAATGAGTATAAATATAAGTATGTTCATTATGTGACGAGAAGTTAAATGTTCCATGGTTGTGTGTTAAATATTGATAAGGTGTAAGCACAATGTATCTTTTGTATAGCTGTAAATTTTGTTTGAAAACTTTTGTTTTGTATTTTTTTTCTAAAATCTTTGCAAAAGAAAGAAAAAACTAAGTTGTCATCTGACAATTTCATTTTTTATGGCAGGGGGGATTTTAATATGGCACTTATATGTTTTGATAAATGAAGCTGCCATTTATACAGTTTTTATGATAGCACAAAATTATTTTAGATCAATGATAAGAGGGTCCAACTACCAGCAACCTTGGCCAGTGGAAGGGTGTCATTAATCAAGATTAAAAGGAAAACCGTTCATCTTGTAACAGACTTTGGGATGAAAATTGAATACAATGGGAGAAGCAAAGTGGAAGTCCAAATTCCTGGACAATACCAGAACCTTATGTGTGGGATTTGTGGCAACTTTAATGGAAATAAAGCCGATGACTTCCTTCTTGCAAATGGAACTAATGTTAATGACAGAAAGAGAAAAGAGGCTTATGCACTAGTTGGTAACAGCTATGAAATCCCAGGAGCTGGTATTCCAGGGTATGTTTGATTGTGCACTGTGCCGCTCAGTTTGAAATACTAGCAGACTAAAAAACTTCATTGAATTTTGCTGTGAAAACCAGGTCTACTTACATATGGCTGCAGTAAACAGGCCATTGTTTAATTTAATATAGAGTTTGAAGTAATTAAAGTTTTAAATTTATGTTTCACTTTATTGTAAGTTGTCTTTTGGCTTTGCCTAACAAGATCTGCAAATAATGTCTTACATTACAAGGGGTTTATATCCCAAGTTTTATCATCAAAATGAAAACATTACAGGTGCAAGAAAGGCTCAGAAGATGACTGGATAGAATGTACAGATTCACAAAGGGAGCTAGTATCTTCAACCAATTACTGTGGCCTGATAAACGACACAAGCAGTGTTTTTAGACAGTGTATCAACAGTGGGAATTTAGACATTGAAGAGATCAAGTTCAGTTGTGAATTTGATGTTTGTGAATCATTTGCATATGGGATCTCTGCAGCAAAGGCAACTGCCTGCGAGCGCTTAGAAGGGTTTGCCTCACGCTGTGCAGAATATGGCATTTATGTCAAGTGGAGAAATGCTGCTAATTGCTGTAAGTGTGAAAAGTATTTATTATACCAAAAACATATTTTTGACTTACTTTCCTATAAAAATACATTTAAGAAGCATGGTAGAGAGGCCAGTGCATGAATGCATTTTTGCGAAACCATTCAATCATCTACAGAGCACCGTTTTTTTTCCAAATAAATATAAGATAGTGTTTTCCTTTTATCAATTTGACAACTTAAAGACCATTATCTGAATAAAGGAACCAAAGGGTACCATCAGTTGGCAGGATGGCTCCATTGCCTCAGCTTTTGTAAATTTGCCTTATTCCTTTGTGACCAATGGCCAATATCATGGTAACGTTGGTTGACAAAAAAAGTATACTTGTTTCTTTTCCAGATCCGATTTGTGGTAAGGATGAGGTGTATGACCCCGTGGCCCCAGCCTGCCCTGCAACCTGCAATACTCCAGCAGACAAATGTACAGTGGCTGGCACAGTGGAGGACTGCAAGTGTAAAGATGGCTATGTATTGAGTGGTGACACCTGTGTACCTGAGGACCAGTGTGGCTGTACAGATGGACAGGGAATTTATTACATGGTACACATTTTATCCTGCTGACTCAGATATTGTTTATTGTAATATATTTATTCTTATTTTAATATTAAAATGTAGGAAAATTAATTGTATGTGTATTTACAGATTGTACCTTTGTCACATGCATATTGTTTGAAACAGACATTCATGAGTTCAAATATGATTTGCCATGACATTAAATTTTACATTTAGCTTGGCCATTCATGGATTTCTGAAAACTGCACAGTGAAACACGAATGTGTGCGAGAAAATGGTACATCTTTCATTAGAGATACTCATTTACCCAGTTGTGATGTAAATGCCAGATGCAAGCTGAAAAATGGAATACGGGGATGTTATTGTAATTGGCCTTACAGAGGAGATGGTTACACTTGTAGAGGTAGGTTATAAGTACTAATTAACTAAATGTTAATTTAGAATAACTACCTGTTGGCTATGTTCCATTGAGATTTGTTTTATGATTGAGACTTTTCAGGTAATGTATTTCAGAAGAGTGATAAAACCATATTGCTTCTCTTTCATAGCCACAAAAACCTGCTGGATCTATGGTGACCCTCATTACCGAACCTTTGATGGAGTGAAGATTGACTTCCAAGGGACTTGTAGATACGATGCAGCAAAGAGCTGTCTTGCAAGTGGTTCAAATCTGACCAACTTTAGAGTAACTGTCCAACAAGAACACCGTGGACGAAGCAAGAAAGTTTCTTTCACACGCAATATTGAAGTGACTGTTGGCAATCATGTCATCACTCTTAAGAAAAGGAGAGTGGTTTTAGTAAGTAAATTTCATGATTAATGGATGTAGCTTTGTCCCATATAACTCAAAATTTGTCTTTTAATCTGTCTTGTTTTCTGAATTGCTCCAACAAATGCAGATATAGCTCTTTGTTATTTATCTGGATAATAGCCTGTTATTTACTTGTGTGGGTGATTGTGATTGTATTTTCTGACCAGTGATTGCACATAATATTCCTGATTGTAGGTTGATGGGGAAATGCAGAGTCTCCCTCGTGTGTTAAATATTGAAGGAGGAAAGGTACGCATAAGAAGATTGAGCAAAAAACGTGTGAGGGTGAGGACCACCTTTGGACTGAATGTGATATTTGATGGCAACACGAAAGCTTCTGTAAGGGTACCTGCTGAATACATGAACCAGATGTGTGGTATTTGTGGCAACTACAATGGAGATAAAACAGATGACCTTCGTCTGGCAGATGGAACAGATGTTAGTGGTGGCAGGAAGAGGGACATCTATCCACAAATTGGTAATAGCTATTTGGTTCCAGATCCATCAACAGTTGGGTAAGTCTGACTTGATCTACTGTTAATGATTGTAAAGATTATGCAGGAACTGAAATGTGAAAAATGTTCCATAACTCATTCTAAATATAGTAATATATAGTAATTTTTCAGCAAATTATAAAATGTTTTATTTTGTAATTACGTTAATATCAAAACTTCTTTCCTTTTGAAACTAGGTGCCAGGCAGGCAGTCCTGATGACTGGGTTGAGTGCGTAGGTAGTCAAAATGCTATAGTAGACAATGATGGTCACTGTGGCATTATGAACAAGAGTGATAATGTTTTCTCATCCTGTGTTGAAAGTGGTGTTGTGGATGTTGCTCAGTTATATGCTGACTGCCGGTTTGATGTGTGTCACGAGCTGATCTATGTTGATGAATCTTCAGCCAAGGAAGCAGCTTGTGAAGCTCTGTCAAATATGGCAGATCAATGTGCTGCAGCAGATCAAGCTGTGACATGGAGAGCTGCTACTAATTGCCGTATGTATTTTCTTCTTTTTTTCTTGTTCTAAAAAAATGAAAAAGGTGGTCAAATTTGAATGGGCCATTGTGAAGTTCTCAATAGTTTTTGGACATCAAATTTGTTTCATGTACCATACATGTATGATGGGGACAATGTAGGATACGTAATTTGAAAAAATAGTTTTCTTGTTATGCAATATTACAAACTGTTTTGAAATTAAACCTTGGTCATTGGCAAATGCATGTTTTGTTCTGTTTATAGCCCTGAGTTGTGGCAGTAATCAGGAGTTCAACCCAACTGCATCTGCCTGTCCTGCTACATGTCAAAATCCCAATGCTCCTGATGAATGTGAAGGAATCCCAGTGGAAGACTGTGAATGCAAAGAGGGCTATTTACTCAGTGGTGACACCTGTGTGGCTGCTGACCAGTGTGGATGTTCAGATGCTGAAGGAAATTACTATGAGGTGCTACACTCAGTTTGGCCAATATCATTGGAATTTTTAAGGGGATAAAGGGAAAAATGATCAAAATATTTGGAATTATGTATCAGTTATCTTTTTCTATTAGAAAAATTAAAAATGGCCCAAAATATGTAGTTTAAGTGTAGTGTCAAGCAGGTGATGCTGTATTTTTAGTTTGGGGAAAAAATGCAATTTTCAGTTGTGGGATTTTAGCTAACCCTTTTCCTGTTATCAGTTGATAACCAGATTAATGATTTTATGCAATGTTAGAAATATTTTTTACTATTATATACACACAAATACATAGTTCCCCCCCCCCTCAACCCTCCCTCAATGAATTGTATGGAGAAAGAATGCATTCTATGAGTGTAGGCCTTGTGAATGTATAACTAGAGGAGTTTTGTTTGATTTAAACACCTTAAGCTCACTCTACTATTTCCTTTAAAATATAAACAGGGAACACTTGACATGGTCAAGCTGAAATTTGGAATTATTAATTTTGAATTTCAGCTGGGAGAAAGCTGGCTCTCAACTGACTGCTTGACACATTATGCATGTGTGCATGAGAATGGTACATCCTTTATCAAGACCACAAATCGCTCAAGTTGTGATGCAAATGCACAGTGTACATTGTTGAATGGCAAACGAGGCTGTTATTGCACTCCACCCTATGAAGGAGATGGTTACAGTTGTATAGGTGAGTGAAATACTTAACATTTCATAGTATTGATTCATGGGGATTATAAATGTAATTATTGTTAAACTAATAGATAACTTTGCACCAGATGAGTTCACTTTCAGCAATATTATTTGCTCTGTTACAACTGTTATTTACTGTCATTATCACTGCTCACACAAGAGATTAATTGCAGTTTTGTGGTATGTATTTTCACAGAAACTGGTTCATGTATCTCAAGTCTGACCAACTTTGTGACATTTGATGAGGAAGCGTACCAATTTAATGGCACTTGCAAATACATGCTGGCTAGTTCATGTGGTAACTTGACTGCAGAACAGATGAGGTTTACAGTGCTTCAGAACAATGGACCATTAGGACTTGGTGTAGAAGTGAACATTTACAATCATGTTGTTACACTGGGGCCGGGTGAAATGGTGTGGGTGAGTTAGCTTTTTTTTTTTTTTTTTTTTTTTTTTTGGGGGGGGGGGGAGGATATCAATTTCCTTTGTTGATCTGATATAGTCATTTGTATGGTATATTTTGATATCAAGCTAGACACAAGGTAACAAATAACAGCATTGGTATTTTGTTGCAAAATGATTAACCTAGTGGTGGTGTATGTCAAGGAATCAAGTATAATTTTTTCAGATTTTTTTTTTGAAATTTTATTTTTAAATGAAAATGATAGTAATAATAATTAAATAAAAAATGACAAAAAGTTTTTGATAATCTTTATATATTATCAGTAAGATTGTTCATGGTTCCAAGAAGTTGTATGAAATAACAATTTTTAGTGATGTTAATCACTTACTTGGGAAGAAAGAGTTATTAAAAACAGCTGTTTTGCTCATATCCCAAGAGCATCATCAGGCTGAATCCCCACAGGTCTTTGGGTGTATATCAGCCTGTGAACTATTAGCTGGAGAGAAACAATGGACCAGGAGGACAGTTAAAGAAGCATAACACATCAGACAACAGGCCCCAACCCTAAATAGAGATAAGGGACGCCAGCCTGATGATACTGTTGTGACAAGAGCATAATGTAGTGTGCCATATAAGTCTTTGTTCCAAAGTAAGTGATTAACATCACTAAAATTCACTAGGTAATATATTTACATAATTATCTTGTTTTTATAAAGGTTGATGGATTGAAAATCAACTATCTACCCAGGATGATTGCAGATGAAAAAGTGAAGATTGAACTCTTGACAAGAGGCCAGGTGAGATTGTCTAGTGGTCCTGCTTTTGAAGTGATGTTCAATGGAAACAGTGCTGCTATCCGCGTACCAGCTGGATACAGAAACAGAGTTTGTGGACTATGTGGGAACTTCAATGGAGATAAAATGGATGACTTGCTGCTGAGAAATGGAACAAATATCAGTAGTGGAAGAAGTCCTAGTGAAATATGGGCTTTAGTTGCTGGAAGCTATGAAGTGTCTGGTGGAGCTGCAGGGTTAGTGAAAACATTAATTTTTAAAATTAATTTGTATCATTAGCATTGTAGTCTCCAATTTGATATGTAGAATTGGTGTTTGTGATTTTGAGAATGGAAAAAATATAGTCTCCCTTTTTTCTCAAAAGTATAAGATGACAAAGTGTTAGATGAAGAATGTACATTTTTCAACAATCCAATGGTGCCTGTTTATAGTTCTTGTATCAAAGATCTGTTCCTTTTTAAAGACTTTTTTTCTATTCATTACAGTTGTAGACCTGGAAATCCTATACCACCAGGTACTTGTACAGCAGAACAGCTTATCAATGTCACTTCTTCTGAATACTGTGGACTGATAAACGACACAACAAGTGTCTTCTCCCAGTGTATAAATAGTGGATATTTGCAAACTGCTCGTATCTACCAGGCATGCGTGTCTGACGTTTGTGGAGGACTTCAACACAGCGGGGCTCTTGCTAAAGTAAAAGCTTGCAACCATCTTGATAGTTTTGCAAGCCTTTGCTCCTCCAATAGATTCCAAGTTACATGGAGACAGGCAGCTAATTGCCGTAAGTTAGTCTTGAAGTGTCCATGGTTTCAATTAAAAACCTGGTTGTGAGTCACAGATGACTTTAACAAACAAGTGATGTTAAAACAAAATATTTAAAAATTCCTAAATGTTCAATATTTATTTATGCTAAAATACTATTCATTTCTTTATACACAAAACAAACTTGGTGTATGAAAGAGACTTTTTTCTTATCTTTATAGCTCTTCTATGTCAAGCAAATGAAGAATATGACAGCACATCTTCGTCTTGTCCTGCAACTTGCATTAATCCCAGAGCTCCAGAAAATTGTAGCAAGGCAACGGTGGAAAGGTGCCAATGCAAAGAAGGCTATTTACTCAGTGGTGCCACCTGTGTCCCCGAAGACCAATGTGGATGTTCAGATGATGAAGGAAACTATTATGCTGTGAGTTTATAATCATAGCAGCTAGTGTGAATCAAAAATTCTACTTGCAAAAATTAGTATTCTTTGTCAGTGTGATAAAAACTTACAGAAAATTACTTTTTACATCACATATAAACACAGAATTATTCTACAACAATCATACTTGTAAGACTTGAAACATTCTCTATTGTTTAAGATTTAATTTTTCCTTCACAAGCTGGGACAAAGCTGGTTATCATCAGACTGTGCAATACAATATCAGTGCAAAAAGGTAGATGTGGAATCTGTGATAGTTACGGGTGACAGGAGGCCTTGCCATCCCAATGGTAAATGTGGTATGGTGGACTTTGCACGTAAGTGTATCTGCCCACCACCGTACAGTGGAGATGGATACTACTGTATTGGTAAGAGTTGTCTTTGTTTTAATTTTGTATCAAAGGTTAATCTTATGAAAGATATGTTAGTAAGTGTGAATCAGTTAAATACTATTGTTTTAATAGAAGGTTCTACATTTTCAAAGCCTTAATAGTAGTTCTTTTTTAATTTTTAATTTTTCTGTATTTTTGTACAAGTAAACTACATTTAAAAGTCTTTTTGTCAGATCAAAGCCTGGAAACCAAACAAGGAATCCTGTCGCTAATTATATCACATGCATTGTATGTTAAAAATATTCATATTATATTGAGATTATTTAGGTTAAAAAAGTTAAGGCCTAGCTGAAGTGGTCTAATATTTTGGTTTCTGCAAAATTTACCTCCGTGTCACTGAAAATATCATTTCTGCCCAATTCTTTTTAGCCCCTAATGTGACAGCTGAAGAAACTCAGTACTTTAGCCGTGGTGGTCATGTCCTGGTGGCATGTCAAAGGACTGGGAACTGGTCTGAAACAGTGATAGCATCTTGGAGCATCTATAAGACTGACAGAATGGAATGGATCAGTGTTATGCCAGGTAAAGATTAAAAGGATCCAGAGATTCAGTATTTTATTAATGTCTGGACGTGCTAGTCTATTTCATCTTCGTGATCGAAAAAAGGTATGCAGATTATGGAATATATTCCAACTTAGATTTTTGAAAATGCTTTCTTTGTGAAATAAATGATATGATTATCAGTTATCATTAATGAAATTAGAAAGCAGTGTTTTTTCTAAATAATTTTTAAAGGAAACAAGTATGAAATTGGAACAACTGGTCTGATTATCAAGAACAGCACAGACAAAGACAGTGGGTTATACAGGTGTGCTGCATCAGAAGGAAACTTTACAGCAGATACAGAAATACAGGTTAAGATTGGAGGTATGGTAATTAAAAGATAGTGTTTGTTAAAAAGTTTATTCCTGAAATAACCTGATCTTTCAAAGGAACCAAGAATATCTGTGACTTTTATTAACATTATCTCAATATAAGTACAATATTTCTTTAAAAAACTAATTTTGCAGATGGCTCTTCCCACCTAATAGTGACAGTATTATAGTCTATTCGCATGCACACATACAGTTAGTGTGATGCAAAAACGCATGCTAGTCTCCTGTTTGCATGGATAATGCACTGTAAAGTACTTCACATATAAGATATTATAGAAATGCTTAACACTTACATTCATGGAATATTTTAGAGAGGCAAGCTGGATAGACATTAGTCAGAAGATAGAGTTTGAAGTTATTTTTTGGTACTGGTATTTTTGCCTCAAACCCTTTTTTATACTGCTTCAACCCCATAAGATTTATTAGCAAGGACAAGGACAAAAGCAATATATAGGCCCTTTTTACAGTCCCTTTAATTGATAGGATGAGGGAAACAATTTTTGAAAATGACATGCATTTTTTGTGAATATTTAGGTTTGCCTGAAGTATGGGGTCCACCCACTAGTGGAGCTGTGGCTGAGGGGGACAATGTAACATTGACTTGCTTTGGAGAGGGAATATCAACTATTATGTGGTACAAGGTATGTGATTCAGGAAATAGTCACAATAGGAACTTTTTTCAGATTAATATAATGTTTAATATAAATATATATATGTATGTATTTTAAGTAGTAAATTCAAACACTTTAGCTCTGTTTTCAAATTGCTTAAGTTCAGTTTCTGAACTCTTTGATAGCAAACAGTCCATTCTTTAGCAAAGGCAAGTAGTCCATGCAAAATTTCAAAGCAAAGACAAATTTCCTTGGCATCTAACTGGGTATGACACTGACCAAATTTGACATATTATCTAGGGAATGGTGGAGAGTCCACTCACTGCCAGCTCCAAGTACAGCCTTAGTTCTAATGGCCATGCACTGACCATTCTGGCTGCAGCAGCAGAAGATGATGACATGTACATATGTGTGGCAAGGAATTCCTATGGTACTATCAGGTCCCAGGCCACTTTGACAGTGATTGGTAAGTGATGTTTCCCGATTACCTTATGTGCACTTAAATGGTAAATGTACTGAGATACCTAGGAGTAATTGTCAGTATTATAAACTCTCTTATAGCAAGGGCATTATGAAGTCCAATTCAACTGTTTTAGAACCAGGTGCATTGCTGATAAATTTTATTAACAGGTGTGTTATGCAAAATAAATAAGAAATTGTGTAGGTTGATATAATTTAGATAAATTTTATCTCATTTTTCTGGCACACAAGCTGACAGTGCGTCTTCAAAGTCATGCGAAGTAAGAGATCAGTAAAGTAACTTTTTATAATTAAAAGGGTGTGATTACTATAAATGGTACAATTTTTATTTTCAGCTCCAGTTGCACCATACTACAAGATCCTTCTGAATGGAACATTCACAAGTCAGAACAATAGCCATGCTGTACTGCCCACAGATTGTATGAACTACTACATCTCTCATATCTATGAACTCTTTACCAGTACACTTCAGGCCTCCATTGGGGTGGTAGAGAAGATGCCACAATGCAGCAACTTGGTCAACTTGACATTAGAAATGGGAAATGTGGATTTGAGCAACAATGTTACTGAGGTGAAAAATAATTATTATTTATTGAATTGTGTTTTATAAGATTCGTTGTAAGATTCATTTATGTGTTATTTTTTAATATCAGTGCAAAGTAATTTGAAATGGCACTTAATTCTGCGTTTTGGCTTGCTTACGAGTATTTTTTTATGTTAAATAATGTTTAATGTAACTTTTATAGAAAGCTTATTATTGTTTCATAGGCTCAAAATAATGAAACATGAAAAATATCACTTACAACAATTCAAATATAATACCTTCATTTCAGGCATATTTCAGTGGAGAAATTGTATTGCGCTCTCCTAAGCCCACAAGACAGATGGAAACCTGTGGCTTTGCCTTATCCACCATTTTGACTCTTCCCATCAGCCCTGTGGCCAAATTCATCAAAGTAAATGACAGCAATGAGTGTGTTGGTATAGAGCTGAATCCACCAAGTCTCCATGAAGGTGGTAAAATGTGGATGTGCCCAGCTGGGCACAACTTCATTGAGTCAGCATTGGAATGCCCATATGGTAAGCTTGTACATGTATACTATAAAAGCAGTCTTATAGTTGCATGCAAGTACATGTATTTTTGTATTTATTTTTGTTTGAGTAGAGGCCTAGATGCTTTCTTGAATGCTAATCAGCTAATATATGATTCAATGATAATTTTGTTGATTTGACTTGTATTTAATCACTAAAAGGTCACAGTTTAGATAATGTAAGTTTAGACACATCAGTGCATGGTCATTGAAGTTGAAGTACATTTTTAAAAGTCAACCTTAAACTTTGTAACCTTTAGATCAACTGAGTAATAAAACACCATTACCTACTACACATATCTATACTGGTACGAGTATTCCACCAACAGGTTAGTAAATGTTCAGCCCTTTTATTTTGCCACACTCTCAGGAATGATGTCTTTAAAACATATTGGATCCACATAAAGATGGCACAATCAACAGATGTAACAATTGTAACAACTGGCAGTGGTGCTGGTAACAGGGTTTAAATGATTATATGCACTCATCACTTTTTTAGGTGTCGTGTATACTTTTTTAGTTTACTATTAATTGTTGCCAGAATTTATTTGGTGGTGGTTGCTTTCTTAACTGGGTGTAGTAAGGTCTATAGATGACAGCAGGTGATTGATATACATTGGAATTAAATAAGCAGACAGGGTAAAAATACATCAGTGGAATTGCTTGAACACGCAAGTGGTAGCAATCTGTGATAGAAATGTACCATCTCTGAAAAAATAAGCACAGTAAGATAAACTGAGGAGTTACAAGAGGTAAACTTAGGGCTCATGGTTCTATATTTTTACACATGATCATGGCAGATTTTCAGGGTTCAGGATTTCAGGGTTTCCAACTTGCACTTTTTTAAATGGTGACTTCCACTGACTGCATACGTTCTTTTATTGATTGCATTTTGAACAACAGATCTACACATTTTGAGTGCTGTTATTTGGAAATCCTGAATTACTGTATAAGATTTGCATTAGAGACACTCATACAGCAGTTGCAGTGGCATGGCCACCTTAGGTGTAAATCCAGGCTTTCAACTATTTCACACACAATGGAAATGGTTTCACAAGGTTGAAGTGGCACATACTCCTCTTTTTCAGATTGGTACACATTCATTGTTACAAAATTGCAATTTTGTTGCATTTTCTGAAAAATGAGTAATGTAAGATTTTTTATTGTTATATTTGAATTAATTCATATATAACAGAATGGATGTTTTTGTTCTTTTTTTTATACCAAGATGATTGTTTTATTGATAATGTATCTGAAATTGATAACATTTTGATAACAATGACAGTTGCTAAACCTTACATATTTCCTTTTCTTTTAGTGACAAATATCACAGAGATAGCTACAACACGACCTCCTCCAACTGTGCCACCAGTGGAAGGTAAGTATTATTATATAAGTAATGAAAAGTCATAATTCTGTATATAACAGACATGAGCTTGGGTCCCACGATAAATTATCGGAGGTTTTTTTTTAACCCAGGCTCATGTCTGATATACATGTAAGTAAGACCAATACAAATTCATTACTTTCAGTTATTACAAGCATTTGATTAGTTCAACTGACAACAAATTGACAAAGGTGGCTCATGTTTGTTACAATTTTAAGATTTTTACCTGTGTCCAACTATAGATAGGTCAATATAGGTTTTCAAAAAAGATATTGCTTATTGATATCAAAATTCCGATTATGCATGTCATTTTATAAATCATATATTAAATTCTTTTTTTTTTTTTGTTCTTTTTTGATATACAGAACAACCTGGGGTTTGCACTGCCTTTAGTGGAATCAACTACATGACCCTGGATGGCCAAATCATTTCTTTCCAAGGGACTGCTAAGTACCAGTTCATCAGTTTGTGTGGAGTCTCCTCAGACATGAATAGATTCCAAGTTGCCACGAGAACGGAGACTATTGTTGGAATAAGCAGAATGGAGTATAAAATCATTGTAGAAACTTCAGTTGACAATAACACCATCGTGTTTGGCATTGGAAAGTCTGTTAAGGTAATTGATTTAATGGGAAAGTTCTTTCAGTGTTCAACTGAGTGTGAGTGTTACTGTATTTGAACTAGCTGCGTGGATTAAGAGTAGAAGAAAAATAGTTTTCCAGTCGATCTTTTTCTCCAAAATACCCTACCCTCATGCCTATAAATAGGCATTTACACATGGGCACATTTATGCGTGCACACATACATGTACCAAAAGAATGGGTAGAATTATAGATCACTGTCATTTTAATACAAACACAGGTAACTAATCCAAATGCATTATTTTCAACTTTAAAGATAATTCGGGAGATATTCATTGTCAATTATCCATCATGTAGGGAATGCTACTTCTGACATAATGGAATGTTTTTGTAGTATATAAGATGTCTTGCTCTTTCTTTTTTCTCACAGGTGAACAGTGAACTTGTATTAGCTCTACCTTACACCATACCAGGTACAGGTGTTAACATCACCTACAACTCACAGGGTCAGATACAGCTGGTCACTACAGCTGGGTTTATGGTTACTTACGATGGTGACCAAATGCTTAAGGTCATGGTACCAAGAAAATATGCTTCAGGAACCTGTGGCATATGTGGAAATTTTGATGGAGATAAGACCAATGATTTGAGGCTGGCCAATGGAACTGATGTCAGCAATGTTGGTGAAAATATACAAAATGTGTATGCACAGATAGGCAACAGTTATCGCATTCTTGACCTGCAGTTCAGGTAAATTACTTGACTCATGTCATGCTAACTGGTCATGATTTTCATGATACATGTACTTAACCATAATAACAAATTATCACTTTTGTTTCATCATGAGAAAATTCCATTCAATTTGATAAAATTTATTTACACTGAGGGAGGGAAGAGGAGGGGACATATAAGTTATTTGGTTAATAGCATGTGTGCTCTATTGTTTCAGTCATTTTGGTGAAGCTGAGCCTGTTCCCAACATTACATGCACAGTGGATCAGTTAGACATGGCAAAAACAACCGAATACTGTGGACTGTTGAGAGATAGCAGTAGCGTGTTCTCTGAATGCATCCACAATGCTAACATTGATATAGAAGGCATGTACAGTCTCTGCCAGGCTGATGTGTGTGCTGAACTTGGTGTAAACAACACAGGCAGAGCCAAGCAGATGGCCTGTAAAGTCCTGGAGACATTTGCAAGCGAGTGTAGAAGATATGGCTACACTGAAGCATGGAGGAGTGTCTCAAATTGCAGTGAGTATGGATTTGTTCTTTTTTTTAATTTTTTCTGCTTCCAACTTATGGTGATTACTAAGTGACACTGTCCAAAAATGTAGGTTAAGGATGAAACCTGGCATGATCCAGTTATTCCCTACATATTATTTCAATGACATTTATTTCGTAGCTTTAAGGGTACAAGATACATGCAGACCATCTGTATTGTTATTAGACACAAACTGTAAAATTTATTAATTTCATCAACTGGTGATGTTTTCTTTAGGCTTATCCTGTGGTCCAAATGAAGTATACTCAACTAGTACCACCTCCTGTCCAGCCACATGTCACAGTCCAAATGCTGCTGGGGACTGCACCTCACTACCAACAGAGGGCTGTGCCTGTGAAAATGGGTACATTCGAAGTGGCTATCGTTGTGTGCCTGAGAGTGAATGTGGATGCACTGACAGCTTTGGGAACTATCATGAGGTATTTTAGGATTAAGTTGAGTCCTTGTTTACTACGTGTAGTTGGGAAAGTGCCTGCTTTTTCTCTTTTACTTTGTTATTACTAGTTCATGGAAAGCATGGCAAGTTGGTCGTTACTGTGTTGCTTTCTCCAGTCATTATTTTCTATAAAGCTTTTATTCTAAAGGCACTGCTGTGAATTAGGAGTAGTTAGCATGGAATTGTAAACTTATAATACTTGACTTGGTCATGTCCATGAGTCACATGTTAGTTTGATATTTACAAGCAAACACCTGTTGATGGTAGAGCCTTTTAAAGGTTTTGACTTATTACTTATATAATACAAAATAAAGGTCTTTTTGATACTTGTTTTTAACTTATTTATGCTTCACCGTAAGATAGAATAATGAGGACATCAACACAGAACTTGTTTTCTTTTTGCATCAATAATCTTTATTTTTAATAAGTATTAACTTTTCCTGGATTTCTAAACTCTAGTTGAATGAATACTGGATGTCAGAAGACTGCTCAACATGGCATGGATGTGAACTGAGGATGGGACAACCTTCTATTGTGGCAAACAATGCCAGCTGTAACTCACAGTCTGAGTGCAGAGTTGTGGATGGAATCCGAGGATGTTATTGTGCTGCAGAAGACGACATTGGTAGTGGTGACATGTGTACAGGTTGGAAAGAGTCTCACTAGTTTCTTTGAGAAAAGGAATATTAATTAGTCAACTTGAAATAAGAAAAAATAAAAATCATTAATTAAACAATAAATTATCAAATTGTGCGCATATTTAGATATTCTATAGTGGCTATTTAATAGTGCATGTAGATGTAAGGTTGTTCTGAAGTATGTTTGCATTGATGATAAAAGATTCTTACCTCAGTCATGTGAAATGTTTTCAAATTATATGAACCTTTAACTAAAGAGCAGCATTGATCACTTTTATTTACATATTTTACCATATGAAAAAATTTGCTGTATTTTCCTCTTATTCTAGATACCAGACAAAATTAGCTAAAATAGCATAGGATGATGTACATGTACGCCTTTTTCTGTTTTTATTTTCAGCTGGATCAACATGTATGGCTTATGGAGATCCACATCTCATAACCTTTGACCAGACCTTTATGAGCTTCAGAGGCAATTGCACTTACAATTTTGTCCTTCCCCTGTCTAATACGGACTACCCAGTCAACATTTTTGTGACATATGAGTCGGAAGACAAGGGCCTGGATATTGCCCCTATTGAGAGGGTTGAGGTGGAGTTTACTGGATTGCCAAATGTCAAAATCCATAAAGACTACACTGTTCAGGTACGAAAGTTGTGTCTTTGATGATTTGATATGGTAATTACTCAATCTTTTTAATGGGTGAAAATTGTGAATTTTACAGATACTGTATTTTTAGTCATAAGTTCTTAACATTACAACATTCGTTTTGAGTGTAAGCAACAAAATGAAAAAGCAGGCTACTTATAGTTCTGTTCTATGCAGTAAAAGCACCACAAATGTTTTATAGAAACATCATTTTGTGATTATAGAATTACGATATGTATCTAAAAGTTTGATAATTAAAAAGATCAAGTAATTACCATATTCTTTGTTGAGAAATTTTAACTTTTCTTGGTATGATATATCATGATAGTTTATGAATAGAGTAATGGGAAGTAAAATTTCAAAGAAAATTATAATACAGTTAGTCAGCAGGTTATATGAAAACCTTAAGTTTCTGTAGTTATTATATTACTGTATAAGAACAGCTCCTAGCTCAGTTTTTACTTGTAGGTGGGTGGAATAACTAGGACAGTACCATTTAGCCTACAGAGAGAAAATGACAGACATAATGTATACATGGGTCCCCAGAATACAATTTATGTTGAATCTTTGTGGCAGAACTCTACTGGTGACTCCTTGATTTTGGTAATGGGTTTTAATAAGCAACTTGGCAAGGTTTCCATTTCCTTGCCCACTGTAAGGTTTAGTGAAAAGTTGACTGGATTATGTGGCAACTTCAATGGCCTGAAAGAAGATGATTTGTACCTGAGGAATGGAAGTGCTGTCACTTCAAACAGGAACCTGACGAAAGAAGAAATCTATTCCATGGTTAGCAAAAGCTATATGTTGTCACAAAGGTAGGTAACTGTTCACAAATACTGAATGCTTTTGTATTTGAATTTAGCATTTATGGGCCTTCACTTCAGCACCATATCAGCACCTTTTCATCTGGCATATGTAATAATTTGAATTAATTATGATTTTCAAAGATTCAAAGGTAACAAAAATAAATTTATCAGTGTTTGTGAATTATGTGTGCCAGTACAATAAGTATAAATTTAATATGTTGATGTATAATTTACTTATTGTAACATTTCAAATTAGTTGTGCACAAGAAACAGCAGATTTCCAGTGCTCTGAAAATGAAATGCAGCTTGCAGCAACAACGAAATTCTGTGGTTTAATCAAGAACAATCGTAGTGCAGCATTTGCAAGCTGTGTAATGAGTGGAAAAGTGGATGTGGACCAAATGTACTATGCCTGCACCAAAGACGTTTGTAAAGCTCTGAGAAATGGTGATTCTGAAACTGCTAAAGCGGCTGCTTGTAGGAGTTTGAAGGTGTTGGCAGCTCAGTGTCCAAGAACAACTTATGGAGAACAATATTGGACTTTAGCACAATGTGGTATGTATATAAATTAATTGATATTTTCAGTTTTTTCTTATTTCTTAATTGTAAAATAGCTAAGTAAACTTTGCCTGATATAAAATTCTTTATACATGTTGTGAAAACAAGGTAAGAAATGTCAATCTAATTCTTTCACATATGTATTCATGTAGTGTTGCAATTGAATCTTTAGATATAAATAAAAGCAAAATAGTTAAAACAGAACTTATTTGCTAACTAGACAAAAAAATGTTTTTTGTTGAAGAACCATCCTGTGGTGAAGATGAAGTGTTCAGATCCAGCACCTCTGCCTGCCCTGCTGCATGTGCTAATCCTGTTGCCCCACTGACATGCAAGAAGGCAAATGTGGCAGGTTGCATGTGTAAACCAGGATATCTTCTGAGTGGGACAAAGTGTATACCAAAGTCTCATTGTGGATGTGTGGATTCTTGGGGCAACTACCACCAGGTATGTACATGTACAAATACATACACCAGCACACACATTCAGGGGCACCCACACAAGATTTGTAACTTGTTATTTGTAGGATTTTAATTGCTGACTGCTTGGTCAGAATTGATTAGCTATGGTCTCTATTTCTAAAGCATCTATGTATTAGTCCCAGAGTAGTTGTTGTTTTACTCCCTGGCTTTTTTTTTATGTACAGACACAGATGTGTCTGTACATATAGCCATCATCTGCGTCTGTCGTCGTCGCCGTCGTCGTCGCCGTGCACTTTTACTGATAACACGATAAGTGGAAAACCATTTTACCTTTTGACTTGAAACTTGCAGAACTGATGAATATTCATAATACGCAGGTCAAGTTAGAAAATCAGCATGATCGGGTCACTTTTAGGGAATTTATGCTGTTTTTTCACTTTTTTCAGCATATATGCAGCACCGATAACACGATAAGTGGAAAACCATTTTACCTTTTGACTTGAAACTTACAGAACTGATGAATATTCATAATACACAGGTCAAGTTCGAAAATCAGCATGATCGGGTCACTTTTAGGGAATTTATGCTGTTTTTTCACTTTTTTCAGCATATATGCAGCACCGATAACACGATAAGTGGAAAACCATTTTACCTTTTGACTTGAAACTTACAGAACTGATGAATATTCATAATACGCAGGTCAAGTTCGAAAATCAGCATGATTGGGCCATTTTTAGGGAATTTATGCTGTTTTTTCACTATTTTCAATATAAATACAACACTGATAACACAATATAAGAAAAACGGATTGGCCAATTGTAATTATACTCACAGGAGTGGTCAATCTTACTAAAACGCAGGTTGAGTTCGAAAATCAGCATAATCGGGCCATTATTTTAGAAGTTATACTGTTTTTCACATTTCCTCAGATTCAATTATTAGGCATGTTAACAGTCTCATAATTTAACTAATAAGATGCCTAAAAGTGTTTGTTTGATATTTCCTGCATCTTTACAACATTGTTAGTTGATTATGTAAAAAACATGGTAAACTTGTTATCATGTATTGTGTAACAAAGTGTCAAAAATGGAAATAAACTCATATCATTGCAGTTTGTCAGATTCAATCATCTACTATGTTCAGAATCTCAGAATGGAGGAAATTGGACATTTAACACTGTTCTATTGATACTTTTCCCATCTCATCAATTTTCTTAGTTGGTCATATAAAATGGCAGTAAAATGTTTATTTTGTTTTATGTTAAAAAAGTGTTAAAAATGGAAATAAACCCATTTCAGAACAGTGCTGTCTTGTTCAAATTGACCTCAATTTACAAATAGTTTAATTTTTTTTCCTGAACATTCTTTGTAATGAATACCTTGTGTTTTTAGCTGGGAGAAAAATGGATGTCAGTCAATTGCTCCATGCAATGGAATTGTGAAAAGGTTAATGGAACTGCAGTAATTACAGATACTTCAGTTCAGTGTGACAGTAATGCAGAGTGCTCTGTCAGGGAAGGAACCAGAAACTGCTTCTGTAGGTCACCTTACACAGGCAATGGCTTTACGTGCACAGGTAAGAATATTACATCATTTATCAGAATTGAAGGTTTCTTAGATCACTAAACAGTAATTTGTGCAAAAATGTTCATTATCTTGAGAGTTGGAGGATATATAAAACACAAATTGAAATATTTTCATATCTTGAGTTATGGCCACCCTGGACATAGCCCTTCATCAGAATGATGTGAGAAGATGTTGTTACTCACTGACCATGTCTGTGTATCACTGTTATGTACAACATGGCTTTCATACTTCTAGGACCATACGTTGATGCTCCAAGTCCACAGTATTTGGTGGTAAATTCTGATGACACTATCCAATGTAGAGCTGTTGGACTGTGGACACCTCCACTTGGAATGCAGTTTACTAAAGACAGTGCAATTGTTTTGACAGAAGGTAAAGTTATTTTTTGGGGAAAAGATGTTATTCTTGTGTATAATTTTGATTAAACATTTTACTTTTATAAAATTATGCTACAGAAAATTATATAAAATTACATAACAAAAAAATGATAAAGAAGACAGATCTTGGGCAAACGGCTATCTCCCTTAGTCACTGTACAGTAATACAATATGGTGCAATATGCACATATCCTCCTTGCTAATCTTTAAAGAAAAGTGACGGAGAAGGGAGACTGCATGGCTTCTTTTTATTTTAGCCTTATATTTTATCTGGATATTTTAGGAGACAAGTACATGGTCAACAGCAGCAGAGGTTTGATGATAATGAACATCAGCACTGCTGATGCTGGTTCCTATATATGCTCAGTTAATGACTCAGCAGGGGTTAGAGATACAGCAACAGTGGATGTGTATACTGGAGGTACATGATTTATAGGGTCATATGAACATCATTTATGTTAAGAGAAAATGGCAGTTTTGTTTATTTAATGATGAAGCTATGGACAAAAGTAATCTTGGTGATGTAGCCTTTACAGATGAAACCAAATTTGATTTTTTAACAAAATAAATGATACATTTTTAATGTGACAGTTTTTTAATATGGTAATGCTTGCATTATTATTATTATTATTATTATTATTATTATTCAGCCTTACCTGTATTATGGTCCACACCCCAAGATTCCCATGTTGCTTATGGAGATAATGTGACCCTCAGTTGCTATGGTAATGGAGATTCTGTGTTATGGTATAAGGTAAGAGAAATGCTTCATCAGTAACAAATCAAACCATTTGGCCTTTTTGCAACCACTCAAAATGAAATAGGTGCAGTTTTTTGTGCCAACTCATTGCCTAGTTTCAATATCTAATTCTGAAGAGAATAATTTCATTTAAATATTAGGGTGTTCCAACTTAGAATAATCATTTCTGTGTATGACGTTATTGCAAGTACTGGTGAGCTTGGGTAACAGCAATAAACTAGATAGGAGAAACATTCTTGTCTTGTAATAAAAAGAAAATGACAGTAACTGCACATTATGATGAATGTTATTCAAATATAATATATATTTCAAAATTGTTATTTGGTTTTAATTCTGATGACTAAATTAATGAGACTCACCTTTTTCTAGGGCTCCACCTCTGGTGAAATCATTGAATCATCTGAAAACATTGTGTTGAAGTTTAGCAACGCTACCCTCACCATTCTGTCTGCTGATGAAAATGCAGTTGGCACTTACGTCTGCACCTCTTCCAATGTATTTGGGACAGTGACGTACTCAGCAAATGTAACAGTTATAGGTGAGTAATAGTAGTAGCACATCTGATTTTGAAAGAACCATATATTTTAAGGTTAAAATTAACTAGACAGTATTTTTACACCCGAAAAAAAAAAATTCTATAGCAATCTAACAGTTTTAGAATTGTTATATATTTTTTTTAATTAAAATTTAAGTATTTTTACACATTCTAACTGTCATGTAACAAACAAAAGTGCATGGATAGTTTAAAACATGGAATCTCTAAGTCTATTGTATTCTGTAATCTTTGTTTTAGCTCCAGCCATACCATCCTTCCTCCTGTCCTTCAATGGTACAATGGGGAGCAACAATGCCTCTCAACCAATCCTTCCATATGCTTGCCGTGACACCTTCACACAGAGTATTAGAGCCATACTGGATGACACATATCCAGAGACTGCTTCCATATTTGCCCTTCTGCCTGAGTGTGGTGGAATACCAGGTGTTCAACTAAAGAATACTGGGGAAATACTGGTCAATGCATCAAACACCACAGAGGTACATTGAGTAAACAATTGAGTTAACATTAATTTTTATACATTATACATTATTTAATTATTATTTATTTTAGTTACATCTATATGCCAAGTTATAGGTGATTGAGTAAGATAAAGTTTAAAAATGCCCATCTCTTCTCTTAATGTACCTGTACATGCACTTCTTATTTGCACCTTAGACTGCATTTCTGTAAGCCCATCATACTAGCTGGATCAATCTAACTCTACGGAGCCTGCTTGCCAAAGTACTGTAAGTGGATTAAATGTCTGGTACACCTACTCAAACTGCTAGGGGGTAAATAACAATAGTCAGACAATTAAGCTGATTACACAGAATGCAATTTAGCAAGAATCCCTGCAGAATTAGATTGATCCAGCTAGTATGATAGTTTTATGGGAATGTTCCCTTATATTGTATAACTTGATGTTGATTTGTTACAGGCTTACTTCTATGCAGAAACTGTGGTGACTGCAACCTCCATAAGTATGGCACTGGAAACTTGTGGGAGAACCATATCTGATCTTCTTACCTCTGTAACTTCTGTCAGCCCAGCTTCCCTGTACCTCTTTACCCAGGACACTGTAGATTGTCCAGGCATCCAGCTGAGTCCTGGCTACCTCTCAGATGCTGGGATGAAATGGACATGCCCACAAGGCTATGTTTTCAGCATGGTACCTTTCCAGTGTACTTTCTGTAAGTGCATGATTGATGTTCAGTTGAATCTTTAGGAATGAGCAAAACCCCTTCAGTGGTACATGTACCTCTCTTAAATGATCTCTTAATGCCACTGTACCCTTCTAGGAAGTCAAGTTATATCTGTGTCACCTAGATCATCTAGATGCCTGCTATTCCAAAAATAATTGTTGTGGTAGCCATCTTAGTTGTTCATAAAATGTTACAAGACTGCTTTAAGTGGTGCAGTGGCACCCTTTCAATTCTTCTAATGGAGGAGGTGCTGAATTAAAGGTAGAAGGATCAGATTGGCATTGCATAGCAGTTGTAATTTTATCCCCCTCCTTGGTACTTGGTAGGGTGTTTGTGTGTCTAAAAATCTTGTCCAAAATTAAGTGTGGTACACTTTGAATATAAGTCATGAAAACCTAAGAATGGAATAATTAATACCTTTTCAGTGAGTGTCCTGCCAACAGTTCCTGTGATTACTGCACCGATTCCCACAACAGCACCAATAGAAATCAGCAGCCAGGAAGCAGAAGCTTTAGTTTCAATACACAATGCAAATAGGTCAACTGTGGCTACTCTGATGCAGGCAGCAGACATGAGAACATTGGTGAGTACTTTGTAATATGGGTATATGTAAAAGATACAGGTAAAAGATACAGAGTCAATGAGTTTTATTGAGAATACACAACTGCTTTGTTTGTAATATATTTGAATACATATGTGTTCCTGTAATCTATAAAAGAAAAAAAGCTGAGTCAGTGAGTTTCTACTTTTTTTAAAATAATTATCTTTTAGAAATTCAGTTCATTGTTAATTATACTACATATTACTTTGAGAACAAAATGGCAAGGTTTACTGTAATTATGATAGCATATTACTGGTTAGTACATGTATGTGTTAGTACCTTCCATACCTAGTTGTACACTGTTAATCCTATATATATACCTGTAGCATTTACTTGAATGTAAAATACACTTTTGAAAAACAATGTTGTTATTTGGTACACTCATTTTGTATCCCTTACTAATGAAAAGTTTTAGAAGCAGGAATATAGGATTAAATATCATCTTCAGGTTTGGGGCGACTATCTAGCTGACCGTGTTGCAGCACGGCTGGTAGCAATGTGTAATATGTCTGCTGTGGCCTCTGTCATCACAGAACAAGGAGAACCCATAGGGCTTATCACACTTGATATCAGCAACCAAACTCTTGTTGAAGGCATCTTAGCATTGTATGAGGACTGGATATCGACACAACCACAGTGTGAAGTTACACCATGCAAGGAAGATCCATACAAGGTAAGATTTTGAAAGAATTCAAAATTTCTCTTATTTATTTATCTTGGAGGAGGTTTTTGATAAAGTTCCTAATTAGTTAGGACATGTTGCTATTTCTGCAGGTCAATTTTTGAAAAACAGGGAAGTAATTGAAATAGGATATCACTTTATGAAGTTTTACAAGATTTTTCTAGGGCCAAATGCTGTTTTTAGGTGTGAGTAAAGGGAAAATAGCAGTGAACTTAAGATTTTAACTTCTGAAAAACTACTTTTTTTTAATTTTGGTGGTGTATTTTGTATAACTGAACAGATATGTGTATAACTTTTTTTAGCTTGTGTGGAGTAAAGCTTCAAGAATGGGCTGTGCACTGCGTAACTGTCTCAATGGTGTCCATCAAGCTGTTTGTGCATATGCACCAGGGTAAGCATAATTGACATAATTAGCTTATAAATTCCTGAAAAATTATAGTTATGTTAACCATACCACCTGTAGTCTTTTTCAGTGATTTTTTTCACTGAATCATTGTGCAAGAAGTATGACTGTAAATATTTCATACTTCTCTTGAGATTTAAGTCACTTGGACAGATAACAGTATGTATCAAAATAATTGATGAAATTGATTAATTTTTATTATTTGTAAAAATACAATCAATACAGTCACAGGGTGAAATACATTATATTTCAATAGCCCCCCTGCACCTGCTGTGGGTGGAGTCTACAATGAAATGCCATTCAAGAATGGTACACCTTGCTCAGCATGTAATACAGATGATGATAACAGAGAAAGCTGCTTAGTTGCTGACAATCTGTGTGGTATGTACTTAGGGCTGTATCGATATATTTTTTATGTGTAAATGTCAAAAATAACTGGTCATTGACAAAATATATTTAACATATTGATAAGTTATTGTTTTGTTTAAGAATGGCTTTTGTAATTTCTTTTTCATTTCAAACACTTGTCATTATATAATATATTTAGCAAAAAACAGGACAGTGGTACACATGGGGAGGGGAAACTGTCTTGAAATGTTAAATATGCACTGAAATTGGCTGTAACCATTCGTAATTCTTTCTTACTTAAAGCCACACAGCCTTACTGCCAAGCCAAAAACTTGTCCTGTGGTGAGTGATTTCTCTCTCTCTCTCTCTCTCTCTCTCTCTCTCTCTCTCTCTCTCTCTCTCTCTCTCTCTCTCATACACACACACACACACACACACACACACACACACACACATCTGTTGACACAGAGGAGAATTATAATTTATCTTAATCACTTACCATAACACTAAATGCAAAAGTGGAAGGGGAGAAGGAATACCACAAACCTCCCTCATACTAAATTTCAGTAGCAGTACAGTATACTTTATAGCTTAATGTTCTTGTTCGGTATTTTCAGCTTTGTGTGGTGGATTTACCTGTAAGAATGGGCAACCAATGAACTACACCACTTGCACATGCCAGTGCTCAGTGGCATATAAAGGTCTGCGCTGTGAAAATGGTAAGATAAGGGATCAATCATATCAGAAAACATTTGGATCACGTTTAGTGGAAATAATAACACAAATAGTAATTTTCCTCTTTGTGGAAGAGGAGTTGCTAGATTTAAAATAAAATGTTTAAGAAGTGGGAGAGTCCCCCCTTATTTCCAAATTATGTAACATGAAAATTTTGGTCAAGTTGATTTAAAATAGATAATATTTTAGAGTGAATAAATTGTTGACTTATGTAATGGTTTTGCATCAATGTCTGATAGCGTTTACAAATGCCATGTGCAGTATATATTGTATTGGAGATACTGAACTTTTGTCAAGGATAAGACAAAGGACCACATTTGAAATACATCTGAGAATATTTATATGACATCATAGTAGCTTCTTTAGATTTTTTGTGTAAGATCTTAGTTCCTGATAAATATTTAATTATTCAGTAATAATATTGTATTTATCCTTTTTCAGCCACTTGTGAACAGGTTTTAACTTGTCAGAATGAGGGAACTTTTAGCTATGACTCCTGCTCATGTTCTTGCTCCAAATACTATATTGGGCAAACATGTGACCAGTGTAAGTAACAAAGAGCAAAGGATTTCTGACACTATTACTATGAAAAAATAAGTTGTTATGATTATGTGTGCGTGTGTGTTTTATTGCCAGTGTCATTCTGTAATAATTTTACATATTTTGTAATTCACATTTAGATTTTAATAGAATGTGTCATGAAAAAATTTTATCACTCATATAAATATTTTGTACTGTCATGTATTCTACTTTACATCATTTATTCATTGAATATGTTTACCATATCTGTATTATAGTTACTATAACAGTAAATGTAACAAAAAATAAATAAGAAAATGTACTGGTAAGTTTTATGTGATTTGTTTCTAAACAAATAACTCCTTTAAACTGAAATTTTGTGTCAGTGTTGTGAGCCAGAGGCCTGAATGTAATTGTTGGGGAATTTGTGTTTTTATGTGGAATCATGTTCATTTATCCATTGATTTATAAATTGTTTCTTTTTAGTTGACTGCAACACATATAGCAATGATAGTCTGAGCCTTTGCTCTGCCCTTGCTGGAATCTGTGAGGAAGAACTGGTTGAAGGGATTCTTGTCAAACATAGGTGCCCAATTACCTGTAAAATCTGCCCAGGTAATGAAATTTCCCTGATATTAATTAATTAATTAATTCGTATAGAAATCACAACCCGGTAAATAAAAGGAAATTGTATTTGTTTAGTTATGTAAAAAATCATTAAATTATCATAATGAACAAATGAGCTAAACACAGTGTTGCATTTTAGTTGGATCAGGAAGAAAGAAGAGGAGTATAACTCAGCCTTTATTGAGTAGTCAAAATGTTGGAAATATCACTATCAATGTGACAACAGATGGCAATGGAACAAGTGATGTGGTAATTGGAGACAATAGCACTGTGACTGTCCAGCCATTAGTCTTAGTGTGGAATGACACGCTTCCAACCTGTCAAGGTAAAAATTAATATATAATTAAAGTAAATGTGAAACTTAATTACTGACCACTGAATTGGATCAGAATTTAAAGACTCCGGGGTAAAAACCACTGTAAATATTATGCAGTGGTTTATCCTTTGGATGTGCAAAGTTATTTTACATTGAAAGCAGTTGGCATGCATATGACTATTATTTTAATCATGACAGTCCTAATACAATTTGACAATTTTCTATGGAGGCACGATTCTCAGTTAATTTGTCTTTGTCTTAACTCCAAGTTCAAAGATCAGTGACAAACATTTTCTAATATTTTTTAAAGATGTCAAGCCACCAGTGTTCACAGTATGCCCAGAGAACATAAATATTACTTTGGGAGTGAATGGTCCTGAGGAGGTTGCCTTTGACATGCCCCAAGCAGAAGATAATTCTGGTCTTGTCTCAATCACGTCATTGCCACCAAGAGTAATATCACCTTACATGTTCAAGAAAGTAAGTCTGCTAGCCTTGACTATCATGATAGATTAGTGGAGGAGGCTTAGTGTGTATTCAGTTTTATGAAAGTAAAATGGAAAAAAACAAAATAGATTAAAATGAGAATGGAATTTAAATCTTAATCCAGTTTGTTCTATATTTTAATTGATGGAAGTACTTTCCTTCTTCTATTTACATGCTATTTTCTCATGAGGATTTGAAATGCCTTCTGAAGCCACATAAAGCATAAACCTTCAAGATATGTATATTGTAATATTCTTTTAAGTTAAGATAAAACGTAGACTCAATACTAACTCTATGATGGATATGTTTAAAAGGCATAATTATTAATGTAATCCATTCTTCCAGAATATGACTGTGACATATACTGCTGAAGATCCATCAGGCAATGCAGTCAACTGTACTGTCAATGTTGTGCTTATAGGTAAGCAATACTAATAACATCAGTTGATTATTCACAGTTTACATCTAAACAAGCAAACATAATTGTTTTTGACACTATTACTTTCAAAAATGATTCCTTATAAATTTATTATTATTTTTTTTTTGCCTATAGACATCCACCCACCCGTAATGTACTGTCCAGCCAACCCGGTCATAGTGAATGTGACCACTGATGTCCAGCAAGTCCCTGCCTCCTACCCCCTGGACACCGTCCAGATAAGGGACTACAGTGGAATAGCCAGTGTAGTATATGATCCACCCAATGGAACCATGGTTATTGTTGGGGAACCAATGACAGTCACTGTGACAGCCATAGATGCAGCAGGCAACAATGCATCCTGCACTTTTATCTTCCTGATAGAACGTAAGATTTATTTGAAGTTTCTGAGTTCTTCAAGAAATAGCAAAGTGATTATAAGTAATTTTTAGATTAGTTAGTTGCATTAATTTGAAATTGATGTAACATTGAAGTGCTTTTATATAAAATAACTCCACAGAGCTTTTTAATTTAAAGAGATTAAATGAAAGTTTTGGTTGATTGTTTATAAGAAATTTATCCACAGGAAAATCAGAATGAAAAATTTTATAGAAAAAAGTTCCCATATGGTCAATTTCACTGTTTTCAAGCAGAGTTGCACCAAGATATATCCAAATTCATAAATATGAACATAACTGCATGGATGTCCAACATTGATTTTTCAGCTGCTGGATGCCCAGACTGGACCCTAATACCACCTCAGAATGGAAACAAGAGCTGTGTTAGTGACAAATTGCCCAGCGGCCTGGATGCTTTGTTGTGTACTATATTGTGTGAGGGACCGAGATACTCTCTGGCTGTGGAGGATCCAGAACCTAGTCAGTGCACCTCTGGAGGACTCTGGTCTCCTAGTCCATTCTTACCAGACTGTTCATGTGAGTTGATAACATTGTTGGAATATGTGCAAATTGTGGTGGCTGCAATTTGGATTAATTGCTTTTATTTATTGATGTTCTATGTTCTATATATAAACATTTTCCACTGTAGTAGTTTTGCTGGCAATCTAGTGCTTCTCTTTGAATGTGCACTGCATGCGGGCACTCTCGCATGTCTGCATGCATGCTTACACACACACACACACACACACACACACACACACACACACACACACAACTGTACCTCTCTGTTTCATATGAAATTATCATTTTAAATGCTATTTTCCATTCCATTCCAGTCCTAAACCTCCCAGAGTTTACCATCCAAATTACTCTGGATTTTACTGTGCCCTCTCTAGCAGGGTGCACTCCCACATATGAGGCAAGTGTGATAGAAGCCTTGACCCAGCTGGCTCTAACCAGTTGTAGTGGCTTTGGAGAACTGAACAAGACTTCAAAATCTTTAGGATCCAGTGCACTCACAAATGGGGTAAGGAAAGACAATTTATGAACACAATAGAAGTTGACGAGAGCCTTCAACAGTGGGGCAAAAGCTAGCAAAAAATAAATGGGAAGGAATTATGGTACATATACATAATCCAAACTTACTGTTAATTAGCTACATATACATCTGAAATAATGAAAAGTTGCTTGTCTGAATAACCCATTTACTAATGTGAACAAAATACTTATTCTTTTCAGTAATATTATACATATTACCAAAAAAATACTATATTTAGGATAATTTCATTATTTTGATAGAATACTCTTTAATTTCTTTCTTTCTTATATTTTTTATTGCTGTTACAGCTGCGACTGGACACCTCCATAGACCTGTCCTTCATTGACCCCACGGCAGATATTCAGGCCAGTCAGACAGAGCAGTGTGCAGAACTCATCAGTAATGCCCTCTTGTCCACTACTGCCTTGACCGTCATCAATGTTACTACATCTGGCTGCAATGACCTGAACCTGGACGGTGTTCCCAATATTACAAAAGGCTACTCTTGTCCCATGGGCCAGGTTGTCACAGTGAAGAATGGGAGCTCTTTCTGTGGTATGTTTATATGCTGGTATGCTTTAAATGTTAAATGCATAATTATAAACCTATCAGTTTTCAATGCACAGCTGTGAACTAGCTATTTGAAAACAAGTTATATATTTCAGAAGCACAGATATTGATATTTATTAATTTTAAAAGATTTATTATCGAAAGTGTTTGTATGGTGTCAAATTTGAATTTTATTGCTTTGGAAACATGAAATGTAATTTTGACAAATTCTGACAATTGAGTGTTCATATACACTGCTTGGAGTAAAATCAACATTGGACATTTAGAGAAAAGTATCTAAACCATGATCAAAAACACTTTCATGCTACTTATTCACCCTCTATGACTTTCAACAAACAATTTGGATTTCAAAAAAATCTGAAGGGTAAAAACCTCGAGACTTCAGGACACACAGCCTTGATTATATCATGATCTCTTGCAGCTGAATGCTCAGCAGGTTTCTATGCCTTCAATGGCACCTGTATGAAGTGTCCCAGAGGTACCTACCAGGACCAGTTTGGACAGACCAACTGTACAGTTTGTCCTTCAGGAACCTCAACTCGATATGATGGAGCCAAGAACCTTACTGACTGTATAGGTATTTGACCTTACTGACCGTGTAGGCATTTGAAATATATGTGTGGCTATCCAGATTGTTTTGTACATTATTTTTAATTTTTTAGCCTTATGTTACATGTATAACTAAGTGATACAGATTAATGATTTTTAAGGACTGTTTTTAAGTGCTGCATTGGCAAGATAAGTTGATATCTATGTTGGTATACTGAATACTGAAAATGTGTTAATTTTTTTCTAGCTTATTGTGGACAAGGGGAATTCTCAAAGAATGCGCTACAGCCTTGCAGTAGGTGTGAAATAGGTTCTTACCAGCCTAACACTGGGTCTAATGATTGCATAATGTGCAATCCAGGAACCACCACGCAGTTTGCTGGGGCAGTGTCAGAAAAGGAGTGTAAAGGTTTGTGTTTAGTTGAGATGCCCTAATGCAATTGTGCCACATGGACATTCTTTTGAATTAGTCTAGCCTCTATATAGCATTTGTATACTGTTTTAAGCAATCAGCTAAACACACAAGGTTTGTTTAGAATCTAGTAATATATCTTGGAAATATGTTTTTATCTTGGATTTGGTCAGGTATGATAAATCTAGTAACATATTTTGAAAATAATTTTTTTTCTAATCTTGTGTTTAACTCCCTTAATTTTTAGCTGTATGTAACCCTGGAACATTCAGCAGTTCAGGCCTGGTTCCTTGCATTCCTTGTCCAAGACATACCTTTGCTGATTTGTTTGGTTCCACTGTGTGTCAGGAGTGCTCAGAACAACTGGCTACTGTCTCCATGGGGAGTAATAAATCCAGTGATTGCAAAGGTATGATATCTTGAAATTTAATGGTTAAACCCCTGTGAATATGTTACTTGCAGTATCTTTCTTTTATTTTGTTTGGTGTTTGTAAAAGCGTATATCATTAAGTTATCATAAAAAAGTTAAGTGTTTTTCATTTGTATAGCTCCCAGTATGATTTTTAAAACTAATGACTTTGTGATATCATTCTAATGAAATTGCAAAGTCATTAGTTTTAAAAAGTGACACAAATATTTATAAAATGCATATTTTTAAAATATATTATCCGTGAAGAATAATAAAAAATCTTTTTCATTTCCAGTTATTGATCAGTGTGCTCCCAGCAAATGTCAGAATGATGGTACTTGTAACAGTTTTAGTAGATATTACACCTGCCTTTGCTCTTTAGGATTCACAGGTTAGTGGTTGTTGGTTCTGGCTTTAGGAATATTCACAAGATACATTTTAAGCTTTGTTCACTTTTCTGTTTTCTTTTGTGTTTGCAGAAAAAGGGAGAGAGACCCATACTACTTCATTATTAATTTTTTTTTAATTTTGTCATTATAGGTAAAAACTGTGAGACTAACATTGATGAATGTTCATCTAACAACTGTCAAAACAATGCAACTTGTGTGGATGGAATTGGATCTTACATGTGCACATGTCCACCAGGTTAGTATATGTCAGTGTATATGTATTAAAGATCAGTGGATGCACACACGTGTGTGTGTGTGTGTGTGAGAGAGAGAGAGAGAGAGAGAGAGAGAGAGAGAGAGAGAGAGAGAGAGAGAGAGAGAAACATGAACAATTAAATTCAAACATTGTCATTATGGGTTTGAATCATGTCCAGTTCTGATGGTGTATTGAAATACTTCATTTCTCTTAAGTTTATTGTATATATTTCATTTTAAAGCAAATTTCTTAATGTTAAACAGTAATATTTGTCTTTCTAGGTTATACTGGCAGGTTCTGTGAGGTTCCCATAGATGAGTGTGCCTCCAATCCATGCATGTTTGGTGAATGTACAGATGGCTTCCTGTCATACGACTGTGCGTGCTTCCAAGGATATACTGGAGCAAGGTACATGTTATCAAAACATTCTTCCTTAGAAAAAAATTGAAAACAATTTTAATTTTCTGGTTTTATATTTTTTGGTGAATAATTATGCAGCTTGTGATAGAAGGAAAAATGCATTCTATGGTTTCTACGGTTTTTACTTTTTGATATTATAAAGATACATTACCATATGTAACTTCTATCTGATTATTGATTTGTCCACTATTATTATGAGTTATAATGGTTGTTCTAGGTGTGAAAGTCCTGTTGACTACTGTCAGAGTCGTCCCTGTGCTAACAATGGGCAGTGTTTCAATGCAGAAAACACCTATGAGTGTGTATGTGAGGTATGTGATGTAAACACTATGATTTCCAATATAACCAATATAACCTGAATTATTTAGAACAGGATATGTATGCAAATACAAACAATTTCGTCCATCAATGATGCTGTCCACTATTATATCAAGCAGTTCTTCATAAAACTACCTTTTATGTAAATTTATATTGTTGATAGTTAAATTCTTGTATTTTGTCTGCTTTTGATGCTCTTCTAAGTGTCATTTTAATCTAAAAGACACTGAGAAATAAAACTGATCAATACCTATCAGCAATAAACAAATTACAAAAAAGTACAATATAAATGAAAAATACAGAAATTGTACTTTGTTTACTCCTGGTTCTAAGTTCCATGTCAATTCATCGTCATTAATTACTCCTCCTTTCAGGGGTGCACACTCACTCAATAATATAACTATTGCGCAGTAACATCATGAGGGATGCTAAGTGTTATTTTTACTTTGTTTACCAGGGAACAGGATTCCAGGGTCCACAGTGCACAATTTCAATAGATGACTGCCTGACCATGAGCTGCCAAAATGATGGAAACTGTACTGATGCTATCAATGACATTATTTGCAGTTGTCCTCCAGGTAAGGGGTGAGAAAACAGTGGGGTTAAAACTTTACTCATTATGTTATGATTATCCACAAAGGTGTATTTTTTTCAAATTATATTTGTACAAAGTCATCCTATAGCATATTTACATATAAGGGCAATACAAACATTGCCTTATTCATATTAGAGATCAAGTCTTTAAACTATAATCAAAACTATGATTCTTCTGCTTCATTTTGCCAGGGTTTGCTGGACAGTATTGTGAGCTGGAAGAAGATGAGTGTAGCAGTAACCCATGCATGAATTTAGCAGCCTGCAAAGATCTGACAAATAACTATCAATGTGATTGCAAGGTAGTTATAGTGTGGTGTATATCTGCTTTGGATAACAGTAGTAATTCAGTGACCCACTCAGATCACACAATGTGGAGATTGAAGTCTCAGCACTTCTTTTAATATTTCTTGTGATTGACTTAAATGGGCAGATTGATTTTAATGATTATAAAAGAAAAGATTGCTATTGTAATAAGAATGATTTTCAGTATTAACTGGAAGTAAACTGACCCTTATGAACTCTGTTCACAGCCTGGATTTACAGGACGTAACTGTGAAGTAAACATTGATGAATGTGACCCTAACAAGTGCCAGAACAACGCAACCTGCATGGATGAATTGAATGATTTCAGTTGTAAATGCAGTCCTGGTAAGTTCATTTTAAGATTTTAGTTGAATTTTTTTTTTGGGGGGGGGGGGTTATTAAAGTTTATATTTTTTCTGTCATGCCAGGTAGCATTTTAATAAGTTATTACTGTTACCAGATGTAGTGTAGTGTAGATAATTTGGTTAAAATGAGACAGAAATTGGTTCAAAAGGATTACTTCTTAGTTGGACCTCTTCTGTCAGTAAGTCACGTTATATCTTAATAATGGAAATATAGTTATCCAGTATGTACAGAAGAGATAGTGGCTGACCATTCTCTGTGACTTAAACATGTCAGAAGAAATTTGCATGTTGTTAAGAAAAGTTTCACGTGAATTCTTATATTAGAAAGGCAAACTTTTTTATTCTACTGTACAGCAAGAGCATGCAGTAAGGAGGGGGGGGTAACTTGAGTTACCTCTTGCATAAGATGAGGCGAAAACAGTACTCTTTTACATGGCATCGATTCATTTCATCACTTCTAAGTCTTTAAGTCTTTCAATCTGTACATCTTAGGTTATGAAGGCCGCTTATGCGAAAACAAGATAAACTATTGTCTAGATGAACCCTGCAACAGCAGAGGATCCTGTGTGAATGGAATTGATACCTACACTTGCTTGTGTTCTCCTGGATGGACTGGTGAGTCTTTGTAACCAAAACAAGTCATTGTTTATTGTGACCAAGTAAAACAAATGTATCTAACTTTTGATTTCTTTTATAGTAATATGGTATGGTGATTGGTGGGTGTCTCATCTTGACTGTCAACAAAACTTATTCATATAATAATAATAATAATAATAATAATAATAATAATAATAATAATAATAATTGTTTATCAGGAAAAGATTGTGGGACAAATATTGATGACTGCAGTCCAGACCCTTGTGTCAATGGGAAATGTATAGACCAGCTGAGGGGCTATTATTGTGATTGTGACAGGGGTTACACTGGAAAGAACTGTTCAGTAAGTTTTTCGAAATGTTCAAAGTTTGATTTGATGTTTCTAACTCCCTTGACAATCTGTTTTTAAAAATATACCTAAATATTTCCAGTAATTAACTTTTTATTTTTTCAAAAAAATTGAAAAAGCTACATGCTGCTTATATGTACAGCTTGAAACCTGTTAGCTCAGATGATCATTGTCTGCAGTTTTGATATAGCCTGCTAATCACATTGACTTGACATGAACATTTCAGGACATAATTGATAACTGTGATAAGGGCTCATGCTTAAATGGGGCTAACTGTACCAGTGTCCTCAATGGCTTCACCTGTACTTGTAACAGCGGATGGACAGGACAACTTTGTGAAAGTAACATCCAAGATTGTGCATCTGACACTTGCTTAAATGGTGGAAGCTGCGATGATGGCATAAATGAGTTTTTCTGCAGGTATGTGTCCTGTATGGAGCAGTGGACGTTTGTAATGCAACAGAAGGGTATTGGTACGTGTTGAAAGAGGTTTAGCGTTGTATGTCTTTTGGGTAAAAGATGTCAGGTTGTGATTTATCTGTATGAAGCAGTAAAGAAATTTTTCTGTCTATCAGTGGATTTCTGACTTTTTGGAAACCAAAAAATTAATATCAATTTTGATTTGGATGCAGAGGGCCTCCTGGACCCCTGGCTTTTTTGCTAAGTGACAGTCTCATCCCTGATGAAGATGTAAGAAAAAATTTAACATTATTAATGATTTTCAACATCATTTGATTGTAAATTTAACCAAATTAGTTGTATATTTTTATAGTTGTCCAGATGGATTCACAGGCAATCGTTGTCAAATCAACATAAATGAGTGTTTGTCTGGTCCATGTGAGAACGGAGGGTTCTGCACAGACTTGGTGGATGGGTACAGTTGCTCCTGTGCAGCAGGTATGTATATACAGAAACCAGCCAAATCATTAAAACAAAAAGACTATGCTTTGTTTTAGTACAGATTTAGCATAAAATAATTAATCTTCATGTTTCACAGACAGAAGTTTGCTTTGCAAATTTGTGGCGCAAAACAAAATCTTAATATTTATTTCATATAAATGACTGCTTGTGCCAAAAAATCTGCAGTGTTCTTACTCATAATATTCATTTATAGTCTTTATTTTAATGTAAGAATTGATATTTTTTCAGGATTTACTGGCAAAGACTGCAAGATCAACATAGATGACTGCTCTCCAAACCCTTGCCAGAAAGGGGCTGAGTGCATTGACAAAGTCAGTGACTTTGCCTGTGTCTGTCCAACAAGCTACACTGGCAAGACTTGTGCAGATATAGTAGACTACTGTTCAGTTCTCAACCCATGCCCAAAGAATGCAACATGTGTGAACAGTGTGAAAGAAAATGGTGCCACTTGTAGATGTCCCCCTGGGACCTATGGCTTAGTCTGTGAAAAAGGTAATTTTATTAACTGGATGCTATTAATAAGTGTTATTTGTTATATTAGATGTAGTGAGGATATAATATATAATGGAATGTTTCATCATGATTTACAAAAGATTAATGTAAGCTGGTACTATTTTTTCATTCGGTAAAAACTACAGATGCTTAGTTTGTGTTGGTGTAGTGTTTAAAAAAGTTGTGCATTATTTTGGAATCATTATAATTACTAAGACTGGGGATCCAGCAGAATGTTTTTTCCAATTGTTTTGAATGAGTATTTTAATTAAGTGATATATAACTTTGAAAATGGATAGATTCTGGATCTCTTTAGTATTTCCTCTTTTTAGAGCCTTTGTGTTATCTGGATTTTAATTTATAGAAGATAATGAAACAAACAACAGTTTAGGGTATTATTCATATCATTGATTTATTTTAGTGTGATTTATTTTAAGTGTGGTTTTACTTTCAGAGAGTTCTTCAGACTTTGATATACTTTTCCAAGGGACTGCTGCATGTAGTGCCCAAGGCATAGCAATAAGTACAATGACAGAACTGTCCGTCTGTCTATGGGTGCGTTATCTTAGTGACACAGTTGATAGACCACATTTTGAATTGTATGGAAATGGGTAAGTTGTCCCTGCAATCAATGAATGTTCTGTTTGTTATGATGGCATTAAGGGAAGAAAGTTTGCAAAATCAAAGTTAATGTTGCTTATTAAGGTCTGACAGATGTAATTTATTTGAAAACATTTGACGAAAATAATTGCATCAGCCTAACACCAGGACTGCTTGGTTTAGATTTTGATATAAAGAAACAAAGTTTTAAATAAAGTGGTTGATGTCATTTTTCTCCAATTTCTAGAATAGGGATAAATGTTTTTGGGTCTTACACCTTACCATCCAAATGCAAATATTGATACTTATTTGTATCCCCCCTCCATACATACATATTGTTGCTGATAATTTGGAATGGTAATACTATCAGTAGGTTATTTTTGCCTTTGGATGCAGCTGCAGCGAATAGCAATCAGTAAAATTGAATAAAATTGATCGGCTACAATTTCAATATTTCAGTGAGCCAATCCTGTTGTTTGACAGCAGTAAGACATACCTGAACATCACAGGAACAGTACAAGAAGTGGACACAGCAGTCAGCACTGGAGCATGGTTCCATCAATGTGCAACATGGTCAAGTACTTCAGGGGCCTGGTCAGTCTATCTTAATGGTCAGCTAGTACAGTCTGGCACTGGATATGGAGTTAGTAGCGTCATATCAACAAGGTAAGTGGTCATACATTTAAGATAAACCTTGAATTTCAGTTTTGAATTTTATAACTTGCATAAATATGTTATGTACATGCGCCTTCTTGCTGTAATATATATGTAATGCTCAAGTGTTCTTGCATTCAGCATGTCCATCAAGATGGCATTTGGTGCTCGAGGAGCAGGAATCCTTAGTCAAGTGAATGTGTTTTCCACAAGTCTTCTGGCCTCAAGGATAGCAATGTGGGGAAATACATTTAGTGTCCTGCAGGGCACTGGTGCTATGCTACCCTGGAGTTATCTCGGACAGTTTGGATACTTCTGTAATGCTGTAGAAATACTGGTGCCCTCTATAGGAGGAACACTGGTCTGCCCCCCTGGGTTCAGAGGTGCTTCGTGTAAAACACCAATAGGTAAATGAATAAATAAGAAATGAACTTTCAGCAGAGGGTATGCTTGTAAATGTTTAATCAGTAATTTTGGATTTACTTGTAAAGCAAAAAACTAAAAAATTCAAAATACATTAGTTATGACCCCATAGGTTAAATTTAAGCGTCACTTTTCCTGTTGGATATTCCAGTTTTAAAAAATAATTATTTTGGTCATTGCCATTTTATTGATTTTCAATTTTTTTTTCAGACCGAGACCCACCAGTGGTCACCTACTGCCCCATTGACCAAACAATTGTGTATAAAGGATATGGTAGAGCACAAGTTAATTGGGAAGAGCCAAGGTTCACTGATAATGTTGGGGTTGTCAAGATTGACAGACCATACAGAAGAGGTAACACTTCTTTATATTGTGACACATTTCAGTTTTTTCCCCATTCAATTGTATTGGTACATAATTGTAAATCTGAGTAAAGAGAGGCATTGTGTGTCAAAAATATTGACAGGGGACTTACTGGTTCAATGATTGATTCAATTATATTATTTTGATTTAGGTGCTTCACTGTCTTGGGGCAGGTATGCTATACAGTACACTGCCTGTGATGCAGAGAACAACTGTGCTTCTTGTTCCTTCATGGTGGTTGTGACAAGTAAGTATTGATTTTCAGGTGAAATTTAACAGAGGGAATGTGGTGGCATTAATATAACTTGATCTAATAGTAAGTCAAGAACAGGACTCTCTTTGGTAGTTTGAAATATTTTGTTAAAAGAAGGGTTGACTGTCCCCTTGTCCTCCATTCAGATATCCTGAACTTTTCATCTCAGTAGAACATTTCAGTTGTTCATACCAATAGTTATAACATATACTGAACATTGTTTTGATATCATGTATTTTGTTTTAGCTTCATACTGTGAGCCATTCCCAGCTCCTAAAAATGGCTACAAAGAATGCACTGCAAGGAAAAAGCACAAGAAAAAGGGCCATAACCATAAGAAATATGGAGATTACTATAAGTGTAAACTGAAGTGTAACAAAGGCTATAAATTCAATAAAGCAGACAAACCAGCGAAGTACTACACATGTGGAGAAGATGGATCATGGTCCTACAAGAAGAAACGTGGGGCTCCTTTCAGGGTTCCAGCATGTTCTCGTAAGTTTTTCCATGTAGTTTTAAGTTCACACTTGACATGTAAGTAATCACAAATGTGCTGTAAAAAGAAAAATTGTAAAAACCAAACAGAACTTTTTTGTTTAAAGAGACAATGCATCAAGTTCATATTTGAAATGTTTTGGAAACATTTTTTAATCTCAGATAAGAGCTCTTATAAGATATCTACTCAGGTCATTCTATTGTAATGATATATACAACAAGTTTCTATAATCATCATAATCTGTTTTATAAAAAATATTTCATTAATTTATCAAAATTGTTCTATGAAGTATTTGATCATTTTTAAACAGTTGAATATTCTTGCAGCTTATAAGAAACCCAATTGCCGGATAAAGGGAAGAGCCAAACACAAGAGGAAATCTTCTGCTGATTGTACTAACAAAGAAAAGGTGGATGTGATGGAATCTTTCAAGAAAGGCTGTAAACGCAGGTTGAAATGTAAGAATCATTGATTTCATATCAGTGGATAACTATTTTCCAAATTTGGAAGCTCTCTGATCTTTTGAATTGGTTGGTAATTGGTTGACTTAAATTGAATACTTTGTTCCCATGGAGCACTTTATTATGACATGAAAATTCAAATATTTATGAAACAAAGTGTAGTTGATTGTATACATAAAAAAAGGTTTTTCTTAAATGTATCTGAATTTCAAATATGGTGTTTCAGACCACAAATACACTACAGACTGTGGCCGTGGCAAATATGGCTGTCAGTTCAATGTTAATGTGAATTGTGGTAGAGGATCAGCTCGTCTTAAGAGACAAGCCCAGAATGACAGTTTCTATGAAGTGACATATGACTTAACAGCTGCTCCAAATGACACAGATGCAGACAATGAAACTGAACAAAGGTGAATTAAACAGTTATGAAAATCAGCTGAGTCCCCAGTTTCACATTAATAAACGACTGTTTTCTGGCTTAAATCTTTGTTTCTAATGATACAAAAAATCTAAAAGGTCAACTTAGCTAGAATTTTAGATTCTTTATAATACACTAATAGTCGGCTGCAGAGTAGTCAACTTTGGTAAGTCACCTATCTAAGCGGATTACGCATTTAAGATTTTTTGGTAAAACAGTTAAGGATCTTAAGAACATTTTATCAATGATTTAAATTATTGCACTAATTTTTTTGCAGTGAATCTATTGTGAGTGCTTTCACACGTGATGTCAAATATGGCTTGTTGACATATGATGTAGACAACACTACAGTGGTAGCTGATTCTTCTACTATCATAGTGGATGGCATCTTGCTCTGTCCAGAAGGATCAACCTTGGATGGCAATGATTGTGGTAAGTTAAAGGGCTGCTGTGAATTTCAGTCTTGGTATTATTGTGGTTCAGACTGTATGCCACTGCGTAATCCTGTATGATGAGAAACTACTGTAACAGGAACCACTTATTGATCAATTTTAAAAGGTTTAAATTTCAATTTTTCAGATGCCTGGTTCTTACCCAATGCATGGCTTTTTAAAAGATTTTAAACATATGTTTTATTTCCCTCTAGTTGACTGCCCAGTTGGAATGTATTATGAGAATACTACTGGAGTTGCCCAGTGTTTGCCTTGTCCAGTTGGATCATACAGTAATGAAACAGGCCAGCTGGACTGCACACAGTGTCCAGTGGAATATAATGTCACAGAGAATGTCCAGTCTGTGAACGAAACTGACTGTTACAGTAAGTGATTCCATTTACATGATATCTAGATTAATTCACACTGAAATGCATGGTAGGTGAAATTGAACGGAGCGTGTCATTTTGGTTTGTAAAAAATCATTGGCACTGCAGATGTCAGTGTGTTGCACTGATATAAAAAGATTGAAAGAGCAGAACAGCTGCAGGCTGGGATGTAAGAAACAAACATTCATTTTCAGGCCATTTGAATGAGAATATAATGGATAAATACCAAGTAATAGATATAGTTCTGAATGTATATAGACCCACCCTTCAAAAAATTGACACTTTCACGAAATTGATGAAAACTGGAAGTACTTTGTTGTTGTTTTTTCCCCAGCATGCCTAATGCAAACAGTCTGCATTGTCAAGTGCAATGAAGTGACGGATACAAAGTATCAAACAGGGCATATACTTGCTTGTTCACAATGTCTTCAATTTATACAGTACACTTTCGTCAAGATCTTGAAAGCATTAGTGTTACAGTTTGCACCAAATTTGAAGCATTCTATTTCAAATGCAACTGTTTGTTTAAAATTTACTCAATTTTTTTAAAAATGATATTCAACCTAAGGACAAAATTTAAGAGCTTTAGCCCCTTTTTATCGATTTCTTGAAGGTTCAGTCTATAGTATTATTTTTTGACATAATACATAACCCTTTTTCACACAGGCCTAGCCACCTGTCAACAGATAAGTCATTGTGTAAGAATTATGTATGTTATTTACTCTAAAACTGATATGTCCTCTATTATCTCTGCAGAATCGTGTCCAGCAGGCAGTTACTATGAGGAGTCTCAGGACAGTTGTGTCAAGTGTCCTATTGGCTTCTACCAGGACAAGGTCAACCAGAAGTTCTGTAGAGTTTGTTATAGTGGAACTACCACACAGCAGATAGGGGCACACGAGGCCTCCCTATGTATAGGTATATATGTGAATGATTAGATACATATGCAATTTTTGCTGAAATTCTTAGAGAATACATTATTTTAAAGTCCAGTCCTGAGAAAGAGAAAGTTTTCCAACTACTTCAAAATAATAACATTTACCTTGATAGGACTAAAATACAATTTGTTTTTGCAGCCTGTCCCCCTGGCACTGATTTGTCAGTAAATGGAACATGTGAAGCTTGTCCTATGGGAACATACAAGAATGTATCTGTCAGCATCACATGTCAGGTGTGCCCTGTTGGAACCACCACAAACTTCACTGGAGCAACAGATATGGACCAGTGCCGTGTGATAGCAACAACACCTGAATTGCCAACAACCACAGAAAGTGCAACTACAGAAACTGCGAGCACAGAGGCTCCAGGCACTGTGTCAACCATGACCATACCTGCCTCGGCAACTGATGGCACCACAGTTTCCACACCAACCACAGCAACTGATAGAACCACAGTTACCACAACAACTCCAGGAACTGACAGTACCACAGTTACCATAACAACTCCAGGAACTGACAGTACCACAGTTACCACAGCAACTGCAGAAACTAGTGGTAGCACTCAAGAAACTACGCCATCTTTTACAACTTCCACTGGTATGTAGTTCTTTTTTAACTTGTTCTCATTCTGGATTAATGTGTACTTACAGATAGCCATTCTGTTGGTATTGACATTGGCTTACTAATAGTATTGTGCATTGTATTCAGATATTTGCTACATAAGCTATGGTCAAATTAATTGGTATTAAATATATAGCATGGGGAATGGATTGCTAATATTGGAAAAATGTTAAAATTCTAAAGATTTTTTTTATCTGGCAGCAAATGAAAATACTCATTCCTCACCCAGTAATGTGTAGTTAGTTTACAATGAAATATAACATGTGCATTAATTTTTTATTTGATTTGGATTAATTTTGTTTTGTAGTTGCTCCTACAAACGTGTCAGTTGAAGTGTACATTAAGGTGACAAATAAGAACTATACAGCTACCTTGGCTGACCCCCAGTCTGAAGATTTTAAAAATCTGGCTGTGCAAATAGTAAACATTGTAAGTTATGTGATACATTCATAGCTATATGATTACTTTTATATTTTTTAAAGAAATATTATGTAACTAGTTTTTGGACAGTTGTGAATACTCTGTTCGTAGATTAAACTTACTGTCATTTTGCCTTTATCATGCTAGATGCATTTTTTCATTATTATTATAATTATTAATAATATTATTATTATTATTGAGTAGCCAATGCAATGAAAACTTTCTTCAACATGTCCTATGCTTTAATCTGTTTCAGATGACAAGATTGTTTTCTAACATAACTGGATTCCAAAAAGTGATAATCTTAGGATTTTAGTAAGTGCAAATTGTGTACATGATGATTTTAATAAAGTTGCTGCATTTTCTTCTTTTTTATGAGTTCTGTGTATAATTACATAATTTTTAGAAAGCAGTGCACTCTTTTTTTTTCAGTTGCAATATTTTTATTTACACATTGCTCTTTAGAGGATTTTGTTTTGCAATAAAAAAATTTGAAAAATATGTTCTAGTCATCCCCATTTACAATTAGATTAATAATCAATTGAATAAGCTTTGCATTGATATTTTTTCAGACCGATATTCAATTATTTGGAGTTCGAAAAGGAAAAAGTATACACTGCAATATGATTATCCAATTTTCCCTCTTTTTCAGTCCTGGAAGTATCATTGTTGATTCACAAGTCATTGTCAGAGTACCACAAGCAAACATGAATAATATAACGGTTGCACTTGAAAACACACTCAATGAGGCCGTGCAAGGGGGGACACTGGAGACGCTATCTGTTGACAATCAGTATGTCTATGTAAATGAGAGACCACCAGGTACAGTACCCATAATTGGAGGAAATTTGATTCCACCACCTGCTACTGTTTCTAGAATGAATTCTCTATCTAAAGTTTATTCTGTTAGAGTCATGCTGCTATGAGGATTTCTTTAGTTACCCACTTGTTTAGTTAACCAGCAATTTTATCTTAGCACAAAAATATTTTCTTTAATTTGAAAAACGAATTTCATTACTGCTTGTATTTTCAGTGTATTTCAATTTTTAGAATCAAACAAAAGGGTGGGTTTGATTACCTAAAGTCCTCATGCTTAATGTTTGATGTAAGTGACCTTAATTTACTGAAGCTGAATTCCTTTATTATGATGTGGGTTTACTTATAATTACTTCTTCTTTTTGTCAGAACTTACAACTCGGGTACCAACTACAGTGACTCCAGTGACCACTAATCCACCAGAAGGTAAGATAAAATACATAACCTTACTTGTCTGACATATCTGTTATAGGATGTTAAACCTCTATGGTAAATTAGATGTAATTGTGTTATTTGAAAAACAACAATAACAACTAAAACTTACATTTTGTTACCATGTGATGGAAAAATAAAGATGAAAGAACAGACACTTATTTAGATATTTATAAAAACATAATGTTAAACTATATGATGATGCTCTGTGTTCAGGTGTTCCTGTGACTTTAATTGCTGTCATAGTAGTGAGTGTAGTGGCTCTGATACTGCTGATCGCCCTCATTGTTGTTGTTGTCGGGAGAAACAGAAAAAAGTAAGTTACCTTCCCATATAGGTCACATCTTTTTGTACAATATGTGTTTCTTTCTGAAGTGTAAATGTGTATGCTGATTGAATACACTTTGCATGTTTAGAATTGTTTTAAAGAGGAATTTCAATACCCGTTGTTTGAGGGAAAATTACTGCCATAAACTAAGTTTAAATATGATTATACAGGAAACCCGCCAAGTATGACAACTTACATCGTAAAGACTTCAATGGACACACTACTGTCATGGGAGACTACCCCTACACCAGGAGTGCCAGTGTCCCTGGGTCTGACAGACATGATCCTACACGACCAATGTACCAACAAGACAAGGATTACAGGAGTAACTTGCATTACTATGAATCTATTTCTGGGGTTGGAAGAACACCTTCTGTCTTCAAGGTAAGTGGTATATGTGGAAGTGACTGGAAATGTTTGCACGTATAAAAACTGTTGCTACAGTATTGTTTCCCTTGATTCCAAGGTTATACTTTTTTTCATATGGCACAATCAAGGATAAATATTTGGTTATCATAGTGCTGCAGGTAATTCTAAATAGTTTATATAAGTATCATACAGACAACTTGGGAGGTGCATGTACATGGGCAAATTAATTATTGACAATTGAAGATGCAGAAAATTGCAAGACCAGGTATAAGCTGTAAAAGTTAGCTGAACTTTTTAATTATCAAGGAAAACAGTGCCTGTCTTCAAACCAATAAATAAGTTACACTAACAACATGTTAATTTTCTGATGATTTATTTTAGGCAAGTGAATTTGATGACGACTCTCTGTTTGGAGACCAACTTGGTATCAGTAATCCCTCTTATGTTGCATTAAGAACCAATGAGGAATATGACCGTCCTCAGGGTAAAGCCATGGGCTCTTTCAAAGGTGAAGATCAAAGTACATCAACCAGTCAACTTGAAGAAGGCCTCTTGTCTGTTCTTAATGCTGAGCCTGCCTCCCAACCTTCAGTGTCTTCCAGTTCCTCACCCAAGTCCTACACTAGTCAGGTGGATATAAAGGAAGAAGACCACACTGTGACAATCAAGCCTGGCACAGGAGATGATGTACAGATTATTCATGGGAAGCCTAGACCTGGGAGTGTCACGATTAAGATTGGGGACGAGCCTATGCTGGCGCCACCTATCACTGATGTGGCTCCTATGCAAACACCACCCTCAGGTGATGAAACTCAGCACGAAACTTAGAGAGGTCAAGGAAAAAAAAGAATATCAAGGATTTCTGCTCAAGTCTGAGTTTTTTATGACAATACCATAAAGTAATAACAGTTCTTTTTCATGACTGTACATTGGTGCAACCTTCTTTTAATAAAATTAGGAAAGCTGGGAGCCAATTGAATGCTCAGTGCAAGAGATTCTGCTTATGTTTTTATTTTGAATTATCCAGTAAAATTTGGATATGCCTCTACAGACATCAATGAATTTTGATTGCTAAACAATATCCTATTTTATAATTAAAATCACAGGGCTTCCAAACAGATTATTAGAAAACAAATTTTCTACTAGGCACATGGTTTTAAAAATCAAACTTATTAATTTGAAGATGGATTTAATTTTCCCAAGAATTTCACATTTTTATATAAAAATATCTAAAAATATAATCAATTAGTCTAGTGTTTTTATAAAGCAATATTCTCTGTATTTAATCAAGAATTTTATAAAAAATAGTATTACTTTTTGAAAAACTTACTTGTTCTGACTAATAATGTGTATTATATTTGACATGTATGCCAAAAAATAAGACTAGTATGTCTGTAACTAAGATAAATTTCAACATGTTGTGATATTTTTGTGGTATAATTTTGTCTGTGAAACATATATGATATACATGAACAGATACATTTTTCACAGAACAAGTAAGATATGTGTGTAAATCTTTACTTTTTAGCTTCCTTTTGTTACATGCCTGTTTGTTTTCCATGTATTTTAGAGGTATATTTTAATAAATTTTATAAAGAATTAATCAAAATTGAGGCTTTAAACTTGTAGCTGTAATGCCACTAACATTCCAGGTTAATTTTTTGTGAATTTAGACAAGTTCTTTTGTTAAAAATATTGTGATATATAAAGTGTACTTCATATAACAAGTATTTTTTTTACTGAAGTATTATAGCTGCATTATATAATATTTTACATTTCTTTTTGGTCTTCATTAATTGATCTTGTTGTAGTAGCATACGATAAATTAATAAAGCTTTACCATTTCCAAATGTGTTTTCTTTTTATTCATAATGTTAAAATTGAAGATACCAATCAGTGAAGCTTAAGAATTTCAAAGCTTACATTGGAATGCCAGAGAAGAATTCTATGAACTGTGTTATGTTATAAGGATCAAAATTATATCAATATAATTCCCTGTAAGGATAAAGTATTTTTTTTCTTCAATCAACAGCTAAATATTGAAATTATTTACCTCCAATATTTTATTGTCTCTCAGAGCATCTTCATTAGGGAATTAAGCCATCCAGATGAAGATAGTCTCTTTTTAAGGGATACCCTCCCCTCTACTGCCTTTAGAAAGGCATGTATACTGCTACAACAAAGAGGATGGCACCATAGTTTCTGTTGAGACCAGCCCCTGTCTACTTGACAGTATATTGCATCTCATATAGATTACAAGGACCTGTGTCCTCATCTCTTGAAATTACATCACATGTAACCTCAGTTTAAATCCCCTTGATTTTGGGCTCTGTCACTACATGGAAATACATGATCAGTTTATTTGCATAGTTGTTAAGTTTGTCGCAATGCACCCTTGTCAATTTTTAAAAAAATTAAATGCCAAATTTCTCCAAATTGAAGGAGATATAGGCAAAGTTATTAAAGAAGTTTGGTAGAAAGTCATGTGAAGATTTTAAATTTGACCTACATTTATTATATTCAAGGTCTCATGGGCCAAAATTTTGTTAACATTTTCTGTTAAAAAGTGTTTGCTGTTGATGGTTTTCAGAAATTGCATAGACATAACTTTGGTATTATATGGTGAGAGGTTACTCTTGGGGTTTATTTTAATCTGCATGAGTTTGGGGCCAATCAGAGCATTTTCACAGGAGATGCAGCCATTATAGTTCTCGAAACCTAGGATCCAAAATAAGATGTAAGATGGAGGACATGATCCATCATCAATTTCTGGTCTGCACACTAGATCTTCAATGGCAGCAGCATTCACTGTTGAGTCAGAACTTGTGACAGACGCAGTTTTTAGGTATTAGCTTACATGTTTGTTGAGCTCTTGCATTTTGCGTAATCTTTTTTCTGGGTATGGTGTTTCTCCTTTGTTTTTATGTGTAAAAGAAGTGTTTCATGTTAGTCACATTAAGACCACACAGATCTGGTTAATCCTTAAATAATTAGGTATGTGATTATGTGGGATGCATGAAATGAAGGAAAATGACATGCAAGGCTGCCTGTTATCATGAGAGGTTTATAGTAGCATACGATAAATTAATAAAGCTTTACCATTTCCAAATGTGTTTTTTTTATTCATAATGTTAAGATTGAAGATACCAATCAGTGAAGCCTAAGAATTTCAAAGCTTACATTGGAATGCCAGAGAAGAATTTTATGAACTGTGTTATGTTATAAGGATCAAAATTATATCAATATAATTCCCTGTAAAGATAAAGTAATTTTTTTCTTCAATCAACAGCTAAATATTGAAATTTACCTCCAATATTTTATTGTCTGTCAGAGCATCTTCATCAGGGAATTAAGCCATCCAGATGAAGATAGTCTCTTTTTAAGGGATACCCTCCCCCCTACTGCCTTTAGAAAGGCATGTATACTGCTACAACAGAGAGGATGGCACCATAGTTTCTGTTGAGACCAGCCCCTGTCTACTTGAAAGTATTTTGCATCTCATATAGATTACAAGGACCTGTATCCTCATCTCTTGAAATTACATCACATGTAACCTCAGTTTAAATCCCCTTGATTTTGGGCTCTGTCACTACATGGAAATACATGATCAGTTTATTTGCATAATAATAATAATAATAATTTATTTTTCTATGGCGCATTCCATTAAAAATCTCAATGCGCCTTACAACATTCACTTAAAAGAGCTAAATAACACAATACTAATATAAGAACACATTACAATTTTAAAGGACTAAGAACTAATTTAAAGAACCAATTATTCATATTCTAAAATGATAAGAACCTAAAGTGACAACATTTAAAATTAATCATAAAATTACAGTACACCTTATTAAAAACTAAAATTAACTATATGATAGCTACTGATAGGCTATTCTAAAAATATGAGTTTTCAAAAGCTTTTTAAAAGTATCTATGTCACCTGCTGCTCGTATTTCAGAGGGTAAAGTGTTCCAAACTTTGGGTGCATATATCATAAATGCCCTTTCACCGTAAAATTTACCAGCTTTTTTCTCTAAGACACTGTGTTCTAAAAGTAAATGACTAAAAGTTGAAGACCTGGTAACTCTTCCATGCTGATGTTGCTTCATAAGTTCTGAGATATAAAGTGGTTTATTCTCGGTGACTGCTTTAAAAATGACACATAAAATTTTAAATAAAATTCTCTCTCTTACTGGAAGCCAGTGAAGTTCCATCAAAACAGGTGTTATATGCTCTCGGCTATTCCATCCCATTTTAGTTACCAGCCTAGCTGCAGAATTTTGAATTAATTGAAGTTTGTTCAGATGATTTTTGCCTAAACCATATAAGAGACTGTTGCAATAATCAAGCTTAGAAGTAATGAAAGCATGGACTAGTTTTTCAGTTGAAGTTTTGTCCAGTAAGTCACGTATCTTACTAATTCGCCAAAGTGAGTATGATGCCGATTTGCAAATTTCAGAGATCCGTCTATCCATAGTTGCATACTGATCAAAAGTGACACCTAAATCTTTCACATAGCTAGATGGATTGATGTTGACACCACCGATACAAATATCAGATTTCATTGCATTTCCCCTGTCTGACTTAGACCTTGCATAGTTGTTAAGTTTGTCGCAATGCACCCTTGTCAATTTTTAAAAAAATTAAATGCCAAATTTCTCCAAATTGAAGGAGATATAGGCAAAGTTATTAAAGAAGTTTGGTAGAAAGTCGTGAAGATTTTAAATTTGACCTACATTTATTATATTCAAGGTCTCATGGGCCAAAATTTTGTTAACATTTTCTGTTAAAAAGTGTTTGCTGTTGATGGTTTTCAGAAATTGCATAGACATAACTTTGGTATTATATGGTGAGAGGTTACTCTTGGGGTTTATTTTAATCTGCATGAGTTTGGGGCCAATCAGAGCATTTTCACAGGAGATGCAGCCATTATAGTTCCCGAAACCTAGGATCCAAAATAAGATGTAAGATGGAGGACATGATCCATCATCAATTTCTGGTCTGCACACTAGATCTTCAATGGCAGCAGCATTCACTGTTGAGTCAGAACTTGTGTTTTTCCTTTGTTTTTATGTGTAAAAGAAGTGTTTCATGTTAGTTACATTAAGACCACACAGATCTGGTTAATCCTTAAATAATTAGGTATGCGATTATGTGGGATGCATGAAATGAAGGAAAATGACATGCAAGGCTGCCTGTTATCATGAGAGGTTTATATTATTGTCTGTCAGTTGTGGTCACAGTGCTAGTCAACAAATTTCTGTACGTCCGTCATCCTAGCTTTGTAGTTAGGTTGGTGTGCAGAATTTTGTTTAAAGGAACCCATCTCAAAGAAAAAAAATGCATTCACAAAACATGTATGGCAGATGGCTCTTCTCAATTTGTAGACATTTCTCTGCAGAATCTGAAGTCCACAAACATTGATTGATGTACACATACATTTTACCTGTTTTTTTTCTGATTTCTTTGATACCTATTCTCAAAGTTACAGGACCAAGCAGAAGGGATGTACAGTGATTTTATATACTCACCTAAAAAAGAAATGCAAGTACTGTTATATCTATGGTTTTAATATACTTTTTCATACAATAATGTTACCTAAAGGGTAGTATATTGTTCAGTGCCCTCCCCGGGCTGCAGTACATCCAGGCTAGTAACCTTCTCATGGACTGTATGAGACCTGAAATGCAGACCTGAGGCATCCTTCTCCATTCTTCCACTGGTGCAAGACTTCTGTCCAAATTTAAATTTAGATGAGATGTCTAGATATTAAAGCTAGTCATTGTCTGGAATTATACTCAAGCATAACAGTACATACTCCACTGAAGGACTGAGATGGTCTTATGTCACTGTACAGTGACCAGAACAATTGTGGACTGTGTGAAGCATATATAAAAATTGCATTCCTTTTTTATATACAAACACAGATGTATCTGTACATATAGCCGTCACCTATGTTTGGTGTGGCTGTCATCACCATTTCAGTGATAACACAAAAGGTGGAAAAACATTTTATCTTTTGTCTTCAAACTTATGGAACTGATGAATATTCATAAAATACAGGTGGAGTTAAAATACCAGCATGATTTAGCCATTTTTTCAAAAGTTATGCTTTTTTTTTTTTTGCTTTTTTCAGCTTATATGCAACACATATAACACATTTCAAGCAAAACAGATAGGCCTATTGTCTTAAAACTCCCGTGAGTGATCAATCTTACCAAAATACAGGTTGAGTTCAAAAATCAGTTTGATAAGACCATTTTTACAAAAGTTATGCTTTAATTTTTTCACTTTTTCAGCATATTTAATCCACCATTATACAGATAACATGAAAACCATGTCATAGTTTGCTTTAAAACTTGTAAGACTGATTCATAGGACTAATATACAGATCAAGTTAAAAAATAAGCTTGATGGGTTTTTGATGAAGTTATGCTTTTTTATGTATATAAGTGATGGTTTTTCCTCAGATTCAATTCTTAGGCATGTTAACAGTCAAAAAGCTTGCCGTCTAATCCGCTAATAGACACTAAATAGTTAATAGACACTGAATAGTTTCCCTGTGGGTCAGAGATATTTAACCCGTGGAGTAGTTAGTCCGCTGTTCTGAATGTGGCCAAAGGGATAACCCCAAAAGTGGCAAGCTGGGGTTTGCTCTGGTTAAAATTTTTGATACCTTTCCACACTTGTTAAGTTATTAAGTCAAAGAAACGTCTTTAAGTGCTGTAATTACTTCACCCTGAATGATACTTTTCTAAGAGTGCAGTGTCATTTGAAGTATAAGCTAGTAATCCAAAATGTTGCAATGTGAAATATCCTTATTTAAAGTAATTCTGAAATATAATTTTTTTAAAAATGATATACTAATCAGGAGAAAGCAAAACAATTGCATTTTTTTTAGATAAAATAGTAAAGCTGGCATGCCTTGTGGCTGTATCTGTGATGAAAGTCCACATAATTTAAATGCTAGAGCATACCGGTAGTATTAAGGGTACTGACAGGGTTGATCTTAAAAATGACAAAAATGAATTTTTGGTGCATTTTGTTATTCAGTAATGCATTTATCTTTTTTAACATTAAAAATCCCTTTAAAATAATAAAATATGGGCCTTTATACCAGTATTTCTCGTTGCTAAGCATAAGAATAGGCAACTTGAAGCATTTATCATCAATTTAACACCCCTCTATTTTGAGGTGAGATAGCAATCAGTATGGGGCGTAACTCCATCCCTGAGCAAGATCGTATACCAGAAACTTCATTAAACAAAGGCATTGTTTTCAGATAAAATCGATAAAATCTGAATCCAGACTTGGCATGGTTTAGAAGTACCAACTGCTGTCATTAAATTGGCATTAGAACGGTGTTTGTGGGTGCATGTGGCAAGGAGAAATTTGAGACAACGATTTTGCAGTTTTTATCCCAAAATCGCACTGATGATGACATTTGTGTAAATGCTAAGGAATTAAGTCAGTGAACTCTGAAGTTTTATCTATTATCCCAGAAATTGTTTGTAAAGCATATGAAGAGTTTTGGCCTAACCTTGGCAGTACCCTTACATGGTTTACAGAGGGTAAATTGGCAAAACGCATTTATGTGCATGGCACATGCATATTTCTTAACTTATGCATAAAATTCCTTGTCATGGCCATAATGCATAATTTCAATTGTGCTGGTAATTTTCTTTCAAACATATCTGGTGTTCTGTTAATGACACATGACCAAATACAAAGCTCAAAAACCATTTGCATAGCCTGTTAGTAATCATAGCAATATTAAGGTTTGCCATATTTGTGGTTTTACGGACGTCAGCAAGCTTCCTGTAGGCCTACTGTACTGTTTATTGAAGATAGTTTCACAGTTAATTATAGTGTATAATTAGTTGTGAAAAGATGATTGATTTGTTTATTTTGCCAAAAAATAATTGGTACAGGAAACGCAATATCTTTGTTGTTGCCCCCCCCCCCCCAAAAAAAAAAAAATTAATTAATTAATAAAATAAGATAAAAAATATTTCTGCTCTAAGAGTATTACATACATCACTTTCAAAGCATAATGTTTAGTGATTTTGCCTGTATCAAAAGTGATTACAGGTACCTTCTCTGACAGTCTTCCCAATCCTGACTCAGTTATATACATGCATTTCATAATAATAATTATTTTTAATATTATAATAATAAAATAATTGAAAAAATTGAAATAGTTGAAATCCAAACGGAAAAATTAGTTTGAAAAGAGCTAATAGTGAATACCTGTACGAAAATGCAGAAAAAAATGGTTGCCCAACCTTAGTGGTTACGATGTTTGATAACGAATACAGGAAACTCCTTGGGTGTTGTACAACACTGAGACATCAGCCAGTGCATCGTCAGAAGAGTATTTCTTGACACCAACCGGCGGTCGCCCATGTCTCAGACATTTGAAACACTTTGTCAGATTGATGGGCCCTTGGCCGCTGTACATGCACCAGTCCCAGCGATCAATAAGTAAAAACATCATTTTACTGCTGCTATGTTTGTTTCACATATGGAATATACAGCAAGTAACGGAAAGATACCGTGAATTTCAAACAGCTCGTAAATTTCGATCTTAAAATTGGTCGTCAGTTTTTTTTTTTTTTTTTTTTTTTTTTTTTTTTTTTTTTTTTTTTGGGGGGGGGGCGCATGAATTTCGACAAGTAAGCTATTTCGCTTGAGCTATTTTCAGGCTCATACAGTTAGCGATATTGCCCTACTGTACCTTTACGTGAGCGGCCCAAGTTGCAAGATAACGGACAGTACAGTTGGCTTGGGACGAAAAACAGCATCGTGGTCAAAATTACGGCGTTTTAGTAAGATAATAGGAGAATAAATTATAGCTGCACAGTCGCTCTAGATAGCGTATTTTACCTGACCACTCTGTGGGAGATGGATTTTGGATTTCGTAAGTCACTTTTTAAGTTTATTTCCAGGCGTAGCGATCAGTCTGTACATACTGACAGAAAAAAATGTGTAACGCACACTTGTGTAACTTGAAATCAGTGTTATATGTTATTATATGTTATTATAGTGATATCAAAATATCTGAGAATAATAATAATGTCTCTACAATCTAAATTATCACTGTCACAATCTGTCAAACATATGAAGTAAGAAAACAAGCATAGTGCAATGATTTTTGAAATTTGGCCATTCAAGGACACCCCACTAATTAATATAATTATTCTCTTTGCAATTAGAAATTGAAATAAGCATAACAGTTTTACTAACAAATTGTACAATTTAATTTAAACTGGACCAGTGATCCAAATTTTTAACTTGTGCATGCTCAAAAAGTTCCGGATAGTTTCAAAAACAAGTACTAAATGTACAAATGTCTTTTAATTTGATGAATTTGAATCCTAATTTTAATTTAAATTGATTATCCTCAACTGAAGCGCATATGAGGGGATCTTAATTCGATAAACAACAAATTTCTATTATTTAAATCATAAATTAAAGTCATTTAGAAACCTATCGGGAAAATGTAATTTGAGATCGTTTACACTACATGTATTACTATTCTACAGTTGACCTTCAAATAAATCCGGAGAACTGATGGCTTACGTAAGTCTTCAGAACCGTTAATGATGGACCAATTATTAGACGCTGCACTGGACTTGTTGCTTGTTTTTCAGTAAATTATTCTGGTGCTAAACGGGAATTGGACATATAAGCCAGACTAATGAAGCGCTACCGGAAATCTTTGAATTATTACCAGTGATTCAATAAAGAATGTTAATTAATATGTGGCATAATACATATATTTTTTAAACATTTAAATGTTCTACAGTTACTTTTTGCGTCCAAAATTGCCAGCTTCCATCTCCAGCATGTTTTACAGGTTCTGCACAGATCCTATTTTTCATTAATATAAAAAGACGATGAAATAAATGAAACGTAAAAAGAGAAAATAAGTACAATATCCACGTTTAGTTAAATGTGACGTAAATATTTTAATATTTAAAAATGACACATTGAATCTAAACATTGATACACGTTAATCAGTTAGTAACATTTTGATTAAACTTGATTTCATCACAAAAAAATTCAGATTGCTAGTGGTCTTCATCACTACCTATCAGGCTCATTTTAATGTTAAAATTAAGTCGGTAATGCTCTGCAGAAACAAGATTTATACATGGTTTGAATTGCTTTTCTGAGTGCCGTGTTTTTGCCATACAGTATGATGGCATCCATTGTGCGTGAGAGCTGGAAAAGTAACGAAGCTACAATATGTGCTTCTGGGCCTATGGGTATGAGGTTCAGCACAATACCTGGAGTAAGGTTGCAGACAAAGTTGTTCAGCATCAAGAGAAACATAGTCTTGGTTAGCTGTAGTTCGGTTTTAGCGAGATACGACTGCTGCTGCTGCGATGGCAAATTCTCTGGGGTAGGATTCTGCGCTGGAGCAATTTTTTCCTTCAATTTTTTCATCTTATAGATGATAACGCCATCGCAAGCCAACATGATGAGCGATGCTGCCACATATAAGACCATAAAGAAAGCCATTGAATTACAGTGTTTCTTCTTTATATCATACATACATAACAAGCTTTCTGGGTTATAACGTATAACCTTGCGCCTGCACACAAAAGATGTTTTAATTATGAAAAGCATGGGTAGCAACCACGCCAAAGCAATTAGTCCCCCTATACATTTTGATGATTTTAATTTACTCGCCACTGCATTGCCTGGTTTGCTGGAAATAACGATACAGCGCTGAAATCCAATAAGAGCCAACAGCAAAGCAGACACCGTGAGCAGGGGCAGCTTGACGTAGAAGGAGAAGGTACAGAGTCTCTGTCCTATGTCCAAGTATGGGATCGTAAATGCCAGAAATTGTGGAAATGTCTCCAGGAAGGATACCATGGAGTTGTTGAAGGTGAGACTGCAGATGAGGATGTAGTAGGCAGTCTTGTGGAACTTTGGGATTTGCAGTATGGCTGCGACAATGGATGTGTTGCCAACGGCTCCCAAAATGACAAAGATTCCCTTCAGTGTGAGAATAACAACACGGAGTGAAACTGGGACCCTTTTAAATGACAAAGTTTCTGTGTTGTTCTGTAGAGCTTCAGTCTGGAACCCTGACTCATTGATGAGAGAAAAATTTTCAAAAGATTCCAGATACGTCCTGTTATAACTATCTAGCATGGTTTTCTCTGCAATCTCCTAGCTAGTTTTTGCTGTAATTTACAGAAATTGCGCTGGTCTTGACACACCTTAGCTATCAAGTGAAGCTGTGCCTTGTGATATGCTTTTACCTTACACCCTGCAAGATCTACCTAACATTTGTGAATATTTGTCATCACTATTTTCGGTTTAATTATCCAATAGAAGAACTTTTTCATTCGTCACAGGCTACTCACAGCAGTCAACTGCACAACTGCATGCAGTGCACAAGTTGTCAGCTATTGGTTGAGTTAAATTTGTCTCCAAGTTGAGAGATTTGTAACATCCAATGATATACAAGCATGTAGAAAATAATGTATGAGAAGTATATGCATGCAAAATATACCACAGGGCACCCATACTGCAACTATAAAACACGCGTGTACTGCCTTGTATCCTGAATAGTCAGACAATTAAGGATATTGTCACCCTTCGCCCCAAACTCCTTATTTGCTGCCTTACATACATTCTTTTGAGTGATAAATAAAACTTCAATGTACAGTGACCAACTTAATTAACATGTACACATTTCATCTTACATAATTGTGATTTGGGGTTAAAAACTGAAAAATCGGTTTCTCAAATTTCTCTTTTACCTCAGCACCCACGATCACTGTTTCAACGCCGATTTAATGACACCATTTAGCAGTACTCCAAAACCCTGCAAGCAATGCAATTGATAACGCAAAATAATGCCTTTGTTTGATGGAAATCTGTAATTAAGGGCTCATAACTCCATAACAAAAATATTTAAACCAAATGACGGCACGGGATTGTAGCCTATACACTTCTGGTCAACTCTGCCATTTTCGTGATAAAAACTTGTTCAGGAATGAAGTCACCGATTGTTATTTTGCCTCAAAATAAAAGGTGTTAAATTAAAGATTAAAGCTTTGAGTTGCCTATGCTTATACATTGCAAATATATATAGGGCCTATATACTCAGATATTTTATATTTTTGAGGGTTTTTCATTTTTTTAAATCAGCACAAAGATAGATGCATTATTGAATAATTAGATGCAGGAAAAACCAAATTTTCGTTATCTGGATGATAATAAAGGGTTACAATATCCTTAGGGTGTTTTGCCATTGCCTGTTTCTTGGTTAACACTGCAATTTTTTCCACTCAAATGATTTTTTAAAATCAATCAATGTTCTGGTCAAATTACAAATAATATAATTTATGGCAGATTTTTCAAACTTTTATGTAAAAAAATATATATTTTTGTAAAATTGTTAATGTTGTAATATTGTAGTTTAATTATACATTTTATGGTTATCAACTGACCGGCTTACTACAAATAGATGAATGATGAATGCACGAACTAAACACCAATTTGAACATTGAACAATTAGAAAGTTTGATGACAAAGCTAGGTAACTGCTGAATAGAAACCCAGTTTGAAAATACTTTGGCCGCATTCAGAACAGTGGACTAAATAGTCCGAGGCTCAAATATGGCCGACCCACTTGAGTAAGCCTACTTCCTCACGGGGAATCTATTCAGTGTCTATTAGCGGATTAGACGGCAAGCTTTTTAGTGGTTCTGAATGCAGCTTTTGGTTGTGTTAGCTGCAACAGTGCAAGTCCCCAACCAAAGTGCAAATCATTCTCGTAATTACATTAACATAATGTGATTGAGCAGATTGTGGTAGCTGCTCTACTAAGTTAACGCATAGAAGTAGAATGGTTAGCGCTAATAATGATAAAAGTGTCGCACAAAATTTAATTACACGCTAAATTGCGTAGAATGAAAATGTCTATATTTTGATTACATCTCAAATTTAACAGTTTTCCCTTGCAGAATCATCTCAACTTCAATTTGAGGTTCTCTTGATTGAGCAAGGTCAGGTGAAGGCCATTCCCCGGGCCATGGCAAGTCCATTACACAGGAATAGAGAAAGAGGTACTAGTAATAAGGTTCTAAACTGGGCCTCAGGTGTGGTAGTTTTACATAAAAACCTTACTCTTAGTCTATGTGTGACACCCTTGAGAAATAACTATGTAGTAAAATAGCGATTTCATAGGGTGCTGCTCTTACTTTGCCTTCCACTTCCAAGTTCTAGACGATCTAATGTAATAATCCTAATGTTAATGGCGCATGAGTAATCCTGCCACCCAATTCCCATGCAGACAGTAAAATCATGTCATTTTGTTAATGTTAACTGAAGTATACTTTCAATTCACAGTTGCATTGTTTATCATTTTGAATTTTGTGTGTATAAGTAATTCAGTAGAAGCTTTACATGCAAGGCAAGTGTGGACCTGATGTCCCTAATGGAGTCTAACCCCAGAGATAGAAATATGTATATCCCGCTTGTACAGATATTTTATGTGGACATCTTGCTAAAGAAAGGACTGCAGGACTGCTTATAATTGACCTTCAGAAACAATTTGATTTCTAGTGGCAGCAATTTTGAACAAACTTTTTCCTGAATTAAATTCTCTTTCATTCTTTTATTTTGTTTTCATTTTATTGTGGAATGGTCTTTATGAAGTATTGCAAGAAAAAAGTCTGTTTTACTACATACTTGTGTATTACATGTTAAGAGTATGTTCCAGGGGACCACATTGAAAAACGTGCTAAACGTCGAGTCATCCGCCTTCTCCAAGATGCAGTGGCAAAAAATGATATATCAGAGATCCGGAAACTATTAACTGAAGACGTGGATGTGAACTTCCAATACAGAAGCCAGACTCTTTTACAAGTGGCAGTACTCAGTGGTCACTTGGAGTCTTGTAAACTTCTGATAAGCCATGGAGCTGATGTCAACCATCACAATGCAGATGGCAATACACTCCTCAATATGGTATGTTGGAAAGGGTATGATAACATAGCCAAGCTGCTGATCAACAATAATGCTGATGTGGACACGGCCAACAATGATGGTGCTACCCCTATCAACACGTGTGCTTTCAAAGGATTTGCTGGTATTGCAAAACTGCTCGTCAAAGCCAACTGTAATTTGCTACGCCTGAACAACAGGTCACAGTCCCCTCTGTTCACTGCTGCTCGTATGGGACATATTCCTGTCACAGATGTCCTGATCAGGGGAGGATGCGATCTCAACCAGGCTGATAATGAAAAGAAAACTCCACTCATAATAGCTGCTTCCAAAGGGTACAGCGAGGTTGTGAAGATGTTGATTAAAGCAGGTACATGTTGGTCATTCTTCGCTTGGTTAAGTATTGTAATTTGTAAAGGATAGATAGTTACATAACTTGTTGCCAGCAGAGGCTAGATTGGGGTTTAGATTGTTCCTTATAATTTATTATATAATTGCAAGTTTTTCAACCATACTTTACTTTGATATTTATCTAGCAAAATTGAAAGACATAACTTTTGGTCTGTGAGAACTTGGTGCAGAGATTTGTGTAAAACAAGACTTACGAAGCCACGTGGTTACAAACTTACAATACAGTGTATCTCAACATGGAAAACAAATATTGTAAATAAACTTTGTTCTAGGGTGTGAAACAAATTTACTGGACAAATACAAATGCTCAGCTCTCCATGAGGCAGCAGTTGCAGGACATGTGAAAGTTGTGGAGGAACTTATTCTAGGAGGTGCAAATTTAGATGTTTTGACAGCCAAGAAAGAGACGCCTCTTCTATGTGAGTCTTGTAATGTTGATAGATATGGTCTGGCATGATTGACATGCCATGGATCCTCTGGAACTATATAATAAGTGTCTGTTAATTTTTTATTAGAGGAATGTAATTAAAGGGATAAGAAGTCTTCATTTTTGCAGGAAAAGTGCCATAAAACTAATTTTCGTTGGGTAAACAAGGATGTTCCCATACTACTTACTAATGATAAATGAATTCATGCCGACATTCAAAGTTAGTTGATTGTTTTTTTAAAAGTGTTTTCTTATGGAGGGTAGCTATTTAAGAAGGTCCTTGTGGTCTGATGGCAAACAAAGATTTCAGCATTATTGTGTGATAACAGCCATTTTGGTGGTAAAATGCAATTTATTATATTTCTGTGAGTTGTTTTCAATGTATTTATTGTGGAATTTTGAATTTCATGTGAAGATTTGTTATCCCTTTAAATGTGCTTAGAAGTTATCAAAATTGTTTCTTTTCATTCAAAAGGTCTGACTTGTGATTTTGTGTAACACTGTCACTGTTTTGTGTGGATCAGAAATCAAACAAGCGAAAATAAGCAAAAAAGTACCATGTCTCCATTATGATATAAGGGAGGTTCCCTTAGAACATTGACATATGTCAGAATTTTGTTTGAATCAAAAATTAGGTAATCAAAAAGTATGAAGTGTTTCTGTACTTTAGCAATGTACCAGGTTTCCCAAGCCAAATGTTGAATAAATCTTTTTATGTACAGACACAGATGTGTCTGTACATATAGCCATCATCTGCGTCTGTCGTCGTCGCCGTCGTCGCCGTCGTGCACTTTTACCGATAACACGATAAGTGGAAAACCGTTTTTGCTTTTGGCTTGAAACTTACAGAACTGATGAATATTCATAATATGCAGGTCAAGTTCGAAAATCAGCATGATCGGGTCATTTTTAGGGAAATTACACTGTTTTTTCCCTATTTTCAGCATATATGCAACACCGATAACACGATAAGTGGAAAACGGTTTCACCTTTTGGCTTGAAACTTATGAAACTGATGAATATTCATAATACGCAGGTCAAGTCCGAAAATCAGCATGATCGGGTCATTTTTAGGGAAGTTACGCTGTTTTTTCACTTTTTTCAGCATTTTTGCAACACTGCTAACACGATAAGTGAAATACCGTTTAACCCTTTGGCTTGAAACTTACAGAACTGATGAATATTCATAATACGCAGGTCAAGTTCAAAAATCAGCACGATCGGGTCACTCATAGGGTATTTATGCTGTTTTTTCACTTTTTTCAGTATATATGCAACACTGATAACACAATATAAGAAAAACAGATTGGCCAATTGTCATTATACTCACAGAAGGGGCCAATCTTACTAAAACGCAGGTTGAGTTTGAAAATCAGCATAATCAGTCCATTATTTTAGAAGTTATGCTGTTTTTTCACATTTCCTCACATTCAATTCTTAGGCATGTTAACAGTCTCATTATTGAACTAATAAGATATGTAAATGTGTTTGTTTGGCATTTCCTGCATCTTTACAACATTGTTAGTTGATTTTGTAAAAATGATGGTAAACTTGTTATCATGTATTGTGTAATAAAGTGTCAAAAATGGAAATAAACTCATATCATTGCAGTTTGTCAGATGCATTCATCCACTATGTTCAGAATCTCAGAATGGAGGAAGTTGGACATTTAACACTGTTCTATTGATACTTTTCCCATCTCATCAATTTTCTTCATTGGTCATATAAAAATGGCAGTAAAATGTTTATTTTGTTTTATGTTAAAAAGTGTTAAAAATGGAAATAAACCCATTTCAGAACAGTGCTGTCTTGTTTACATTTTGGCATTTTCAATATGTGACTTTGAAGTTCCATGGGCCTGAAGACTTTTGCTAGTCACATTTTCTGAATAACCATGATACTAATATTTTATAATTAAAAATTGATGGTCATTATGCTGTTAAACATTATGTAATGTTGCATCAAAATTTGAAGAAACCCCTATTTTGGGCACTGCTCCCATGATGACCATTTAAGGAAAATCATGTCACTTACTGTTCTCAAACTTACAGGAAAGAAACATGGGACTAAAATACAGCTTTAGTAGGCAATGCAGTCTGTTTGGTAAATTTTTCTGGCAATTAAACAGTTTTTTGTGAAAATTTAATTTTTCACATATTGGCATTTTCAATGTGTGACTTTGAAGTTCCATGATCCTGAAGACCTTTGCTAGTCACATTTCCTGAATATCCGTGATACTAATATTTTATAATTAAAAATTGATGGTCATTATGCTGTTAAACATGATGTAATGTTGCATCAAAATTTGAAGAAACCCCTATTTTGGGCACTACTCCCATGATGACCATTTAAGGAAAATCATGTCAATTGCTGTTCTCAAACTTACAGGAAAGAAACATGGGTCTAAAATACAGCTTTAGTAGGCAATGCAGTCTGTTTGGTAAATTTTTCTGGCAATTAAACAGTTTTTTGTGAAAATTTAATTTTTAACATATTGGCATTTCCAAGGTGTGACTTAGAACCTCCACGGGCTTGAAGGCCCAAGCTAGTCACATTTTCTGAAAATCCATGACACTTATATTTTATTATTAAAAACCGATGGTCATTATGCTGTTAAGCATTATGTAATGTTGCATCAAAATAGAAGAAAACACAATTTTTGGTGCTGCTGCCTTGATGACCATTATGGGAAAACCGTGTTACTTATGACTGTCAAACTTTAAAAAAAGAAACACAGGACTAAAATGCAGCCTGAGTTAGAAAAGCAGTCTAATTGGCTTCTTTTCTGGAAGTTATACATTTTAGTGTAATATTCATTTCTTTTTAGCATATTCATTGTGGGACTCGGAGCTCCCATGGACATGAAGCCAAATGGTAATCATATTTTCTACATGTCCATCCTATTTATAGTCAATAAACAAAAATTGGTGATAATTATTCTATAATTTATTATGTAATGTTACATCAAAATTGACAACAACTGCTACTGCAAACATTATGAAAAGAAAACTGTCCTCATTATTATAATTTAAACTTACAAGTACGATTTTTAGGATTGGCCTTCAGCTCATATGAGAAAACCAGCTCTATTGGATTATCATTTTTTTTGTATTTATGCATTTCTTGTGAAATTTTCATTTTTCTCATTCTGGCACTTTCTAAGTATAAACTTGAACTCTGATGGGCCTGAAGCCTTATGCTTTTACTTTCGTCTGTGTTACCTGTTAGTTGATGTTGACTGTGCAGTTGAACATAATGTATTATTGCATCAGGATTGGTAGTCTCCTATTTTGGGCATTATGGTTTTGTGCTTTTCTTAAGGTGTGACTATGGGCCTGAAGACCTTTGAGTGGGTCAGTCTGTAAATTACCCTTGGGTATCACTAGATTAATTTCAGAGTTATAAAGTCATTTGCCTTAATAGGCCATTAAATGAGATTACGTAAAGCACACTTGTTAATATTTCCCTGTAAACTCCCAAAGGCAAAGCTCTCTGCTAGATTAATAATAAGGAAGTAGTGATAATTATGCAGGTAAATTTTGTTTAATATTGCAAATAAGTTTTAAATATATATATATATATATCAAACTGGAAGATTAAAAGTTTGAATAGCATCTTCATTGGAATAATATTTACCTCAAGCTCTGCCAAGGAGGTTACATTTTCACCCCTGTTTGTCTGTCATCCACATAACACAAAAAGTTATGGACCGATTTTGCAGGAATTTTCAGGAACTGTCGGAAGTTGGCCAAAGAGGACAATGATTAATTTTTGGTGGTGGTCCGGATCAATAATCAAACAATTATCAATAATAATCAACAATTGCTGCCTTGGCAGAGGTCTGCACTCTCAAAGTGCTTTTCTAGTTTTGTTGTTTTCCTTTATAATTTTTTCTCAAACACTTGCATTTGTGACTTTTAACTCTCATCTGCCTGGTGCTCTGCACATTTTCTGTATTTCTACATAAGCAGTTGTGTTGTTTTTTATGTCTTTAAACATTATGTAATATTATTTTATGCACTGTCATCATTTTTCAAATATTGAGACTTTCATAATGTGAATTTGAACTCTCATGGTCCTGAAACTGTAATCTTATTGAAGGGGTGGATTGAGACCATCTTCTGGGTCTTCCGGAAGACAGTCAGGTTATTAAGTTTATATTGACTGGTATCTATTTTTTTCTGTTGGAAGACCATCAAAATGGAGGATGGATCAACATAGATACTTTGTAATACTGTCAGAAAATATCTCTGGGTCCGCTCCTGTTATTGACCATGTTACCTGTTGTGCAAGATTAAAATTCAGTGTTGACTGACAGTGCTATTATAAGCATTATTTATTATTGCATCAAAATTGACAAAATGACCTTTTTTGCATCTTTATTTTCTGTTTTTTGTCTGTACATTTGACAGCTTTGCTGCCTTGTTTATTTTAGTTGCTGTCCGTAACAATCAATATGCAGTATCTGATGCTCTAGTACAAGCTGGCTGTGATGTAGACTTGGCTGATGTCTATAAACAAGCTCCTATTCATGCTGCAGTGAGACAGGGTGAGAGCAGAATTTTTGATGAAATTTTAACTGGGTGCTCTGAAACCTTTTACTTTCTGTACATGTTTTAAAAAAAGGCTCTTATCTGTCCTGTGAAGTATCCTCTGAAGATATGTATGCTTTCTGAGGACATGATTAAATGCATTAATTGAAGGAATGTGATTTAATGTAATTTTAAGTCTTAAAATGAAAATTATTATTTTTAAAGGTAAATTGCAAATGACGGCATTGTTGAACATTTTCAGATAATGTTTGATATTAAGTTAAATAAAAAGGAAGCAAGCATGCCTATAGTATGTAATCAGAGAAGAATGAGACTTTCTTTTCTCAATGTTGGTAAAAAGTGAAATTCAGGAACCCCATTCCCCCTCCAGTTACTAGTACAGGTTTTGGCAATCAAATGTGGATAGCACTGCCCCACAATGTTTCACATCTTCCTAGTGTTGTCTAATATATCAACTTGGAAGGCCAAACTTCAAGTAGAAAATGAATAAACATTTCATAGTAAAAAAGAGGAATGCTGACCACCTCTCAATTATTGTAACTGTTAACCCATTATAATAAAAATAATTTATTCTTGTATGGTGCTTTCCACTTAAATCTTCATGCATCGAGCAAATTAAAAGATAAAATTCATAAATAAAGATATTCAAGCCATGCAATAATTTATCAGTTGTAATTCTTTCCAGTAAATTGCAAATCTTGCTAATGCACCAGGCTGATTTGAAAACATTTGAAATGTGTTTTTCAAATAGTATATATGTCAGATTCTATTAAGTATGTCACCCAATTTCTTCACAGTAACCAAGATATTACTTCTCCACTTTCAGCCACTCAGTATTTTGGTACGGATGGTGCTACTGTGGAGCTCTTGCTGGATGCTGGCTGTAATATCAATGCTCAAGATGGCCAGGGCTGGACTCCCCTATATCAAAGTGCTTTAGCTGGAGATGTAGGTAAGTAGTGGGCTTGCGTTAACAAATATTTGGAAATGTGGCCATAAAGACATGGGATTGGTAAATACATGGTTAAATACAGACTGTGAGCAAGATCTTGATTTGGGTTTTGAAGCACTTATTTCCTGGTTTCACTATCACAGCAAAATTTTTGATTGATGACAAAAATATTTTATTATCAAATGAATATAATTAACTTTTGTCTTCTTGCATTGGATTTATGTTTATATCATTTCTGAAAGTTCAGCTGTTTCTCTGTAGCAAAAGTGATACTGAGTCAGCCCAGATGGCAAATATTGTTCCTAGCTATGAAGACCTGATGTAGTGATTTTTTTCTTTCTTTTTTATGTACAGACACAGATGTGTCTGTACATATAGCCATCATCTGCGTCTGTCGTCGCCGTCGCCGTCGTCGCCGTCGTCGCCGTCGCCGTGCACTTTTACCGATAACACGATAAGTGGAAAACCATTTTGCCTTTTGATTTGAAACTTGCAGAACTGATGAATATTCATAATACGCAGGTCAAGTTCGAAAATCAGCATGATCGGGTCACTCTTAGGGAATTTATGCTGTTTTTTCACTTTTTTCAACATATATGCAGCACCGATAACACGATAAGTGGAAAACCATTGTACCTTTTGACTTGAAACTTACAGAACTGATGAATATTCATAATATGCAGGTCAAGTTCGAAAATCGGCATGATTGGGCCATTTTTAGGGAATTTATGCTGTTTTTTCACTTTTTCAGCATATATGCAGCACCGATAACACAGTAAGTGGAAAACCATTTTACCTTTTGGCTTGAAACTTACAGAACTGATGAAAATTCTTAATACGCAGGTCAAGTTCGAAAATCAGCATGATTGGGCCATTTTTAGGGAATTTATGCTGTTTTTTCACTTTTCAATATAAATGCAACACTGATAACACAATATAAGAAAAATGGATTGGCCAATTGGCATTATATTCACAGGAGTGGTCAATCTTACTAAAACGCAGGTTGAGTTCAAAAATCAGCATAATCGGGCCATTATTTTAGAACTTATACTGTTTTTTCACATTTCCTCAGATTCAATTATTAGGCATGTTAACAGTCTCATTATTGAACTAATTAGATGCGTAAAAGTGTTTGTTTGATATTTCCTACATCTTTACAACATTGTTAGTTGATTATGTAAAAAAACATGGTAAACTTGTTATCATGTATTGTGTAATAAAGTGTCAAAAATGAAAATAAACTCATATCATTGCAGTTTGTCAGATTCAATCATCCACTATGTTCAGAATCTCAGAATGGAGGAAATTGGACATTTAACACTGTTCTATTGATACTTTTCCCATCTCATCAATTTTCTTAGTTGGTCATATAAAAATGGCAGTAAAATGTTTATTTTGTTTTATGTTAAAAAAGTGTTAAAAATGGAAATAAACCCATTTCAGGACAGTGCTGTCTTGTTTACATTTTGGCATTTTCAAGATGTGACTTTGAAGTTCCATGGGCCTGAAGACCTTTGCTTGTCATGTTTTCTGAATGTCCATGTTACTAATATTTTATTAATAACATTTGATGGTTATTATGCTGTTAAACATTATGTAACGTTGCATCAAAATTTGAAGAAACCCCTATTTAGGGCACTGCTCCTATGATGACCATTTAAGGGAAAACATGTCACTTGCTGTTCTCAAACTTACAAGAAAGAAACATGGGTCTAACATACAGCCTCAGTAGGCAATGCATGCTGTTTGGTAAATTTCTCTGGCAGTTTTTTGTGAAAATTTAATTTTTCACTTATTGGCAATTTCAAGGTGCAACTTAGAACCTCCACAGGCTTGAAGACCCATACTAGTCACATTTTCTGAAAATCCATGACATGTATATTTTATTATTAAAAATTGATGGTCATTTTGCTGTTAAGCATTATGTAATGTTGCATCAAAATAGAAGAAAACACAATTTTTGGTGCTGCTGCCATGATGACCATTATGGGAAAACCGTGTTACTTATGATTGTATATATATATATATATATCAAACTCAAAGATTAAAAGTTTGAATAGCAGTTTCTTTGGAATTATATTTACCTCTGCCAAGGAGGTTATATTTTCACCCCTGTTTGTCTGTCATCAACATAACTCAAAAAGTTATGTACCGATTTTGCTGAAATTTTCAGGAACTGTCAGAAGTGGGCCAAAGAGGACAATAATAATAATCAACAATTGCTGCCTTGTAGCTTTAAACCTACAGAACTGATAAATATTCATAATATGCAGGTCAAGTTCGAAAATCAGCATGATCTGGCCATTTTTTAAAAAATTACTTGTTTTTTCACTTTTTCAGCATATATGCAGCACCGATAACACAATAAGTGGAAAACCATTTTACCCTTTGGCTTGAAACTTGCAGAACTGATGAAAATTCTTAATACGCAGGTCAAGTTCGAAAATCAGCATGATTGGGTCATTTTTAGGGAATTAATGCTGTTTTTTCACTTTTTTCAGCATATATGCAGATCCGATAACACGATAAGTGGAAAACCATTTAACCTTTTGGCTTGAAACTTACAGAACTGATGAATATTCATAATACGCAGGTCAAGTTCGAAAATCAGCATGATTGGGTCATTTTTAGGGAATTTATGCTGTTTTTTCACTTTTTTCAGCATATGCAGCACCGATAACACGATAAGTGGAAAACCATTTTACCTTTTGGCTTGAAACTTACAGAACTGATGAATATTTATAATATGCAGGTCAAGTTTGAAAATCAGCTTTATCGGGTCATTTTTATGGAAGTTATGCTATTTTTTCATTTTTTAGCATATATGCAACACTGATACACGATAAGTGAAAAACTGTTTTACCTTTTGGCTTGAAACTTACAGAACTGATGAATATTCATATTACATAGGCAAAGTTTGAAAATCAGCGTGATCGGACCAATTTTATGGAAGTTATGCTGTTTTTTTCACTTTTTTCAGCATGTATGCAATACCGCTAACGCATTTCAAGAAAAATCAATTGGCCAATTGTCTTGAAATTTACAGGGGAGATCAGTCTTACTGAAATACAGATGGAGTTTGAAAATGGTTCAGTTTTGGTGAAGTTATGCCTTTTTTTGTATATAAGTGTTTTTTTTTCCTTTGATTTAATTCTTAGGCATGTTAAGAATCTCCTCTGTGAACTAATTAAATATGTAAAGGTGTTCTTTTGACATTTCCTGCATCTTAACAATATTGTTAGTTGATTATATAAAAAAGATGGTTAACCTGTTATTGTGTATTATATAACAAAGTGTCAAAAATGGAAATAATAATAAACTCATATCTTTACAGTTTGTCAGATTCAATCATTCACCATGTTCAGAATCTCAGAATGGAGCAAAATGGACATTTAAAATTGTTCTATTGATATTTTTCCTATGACAGCAATTTTCTTAGTTGTTCATTTAAAAATGACAGTAAATTGATTATTTTGTTATATGAAAAAAAAATGTTGAAAATGGAAAGAAAATCAATTCAATACAGTTATCTTTTGTTTACATTTTAGCATTTTGAAAGTGTGTCTCTGAACTTCCATGGCCTTGAAGACATTTCCATGTCACATTTTCTGTAAATCCATGATACTTTTATTTTATTATTACGGTAAAGTCTTGAAAATTTCGTCACTTAAAAATTAATTAATATTTTTAATTGTGTAAATCCGACTAATTTTTCAAAATTACCTCTCCCCGACTCCTGGGTATGACGAAATTTTCAAAAATCCGGCCTTTGGGCTTTTATCCTTAGCGGCTGTTATCTTTGATCCTCATATATTGTGGGATATTTATTACTACTTCCTAAGTCGTTTTCTGGTGGTAAATAATAATCTATTTATTACTGCATCTCGATTAAGTTATATTTAACTTACTGTACCCGGTAAGAAACATACCTCCTGATAGAGGAGAAGGATCAAGATAAGCCTAATTGCCTCCTTGCATCATAACCTGGATTTAAAAAAAATACGCAGTTGGCAACGTTTGTTGCAGGTAGGACTTTTCCCAGGATTGAGTGTTAGGCCTTCTAAAATTATCATCTGTAACTTCCTAAAAAAAATTACAGGGAGTTAAAATAATTGCTCCCGCTGACGATCTTCCGCAATTTAAGTTCCTTGAACTAATATGAAAACTGCATTTTATTATTGCTTACATCGCGAACGATCTCCCTCTGACGATCTTACGCGAACAAAGTCCTGTGGATATTGCGCAAACGATTCTTCGCCGAAGATACATGTAGGGCCTATGCCGTGAGCGGGGAAGGGGAGTTAAAGATAAAATTTAAAATATATATTATTTATAATATTCAAAGGGGGAGGGGGGTTAAATAATGATCTCCCGCTGACGATCGTTCGCAAACTAAGTTCCTTGAACTAATATGAAAACTGCATTTTATTATTGCTTACATCGCGAACAATCTCCCGACGTGAAAAATGCCTTTACGTCAAGCTAGGATCGCGAACGATCTCCCTCTGATATGATCTTACGCGAACAAAGTCCTGAGGATATTACGCGAACGATTCTCCGCCGAAGATATATCGTGAGCGGGGGAGGGGCTGATTAAAGATAAAATGAAAATGTTTTTTTTAATCCAAAATGTGTGTGTGTTTGGGGGGGGGGGGAGTTAAATAATGATCTCCCGCTGACGATCTTCCGCGAACGAAGTTCCCTAAATCCCTTGAAAAAACATAAAAATTGCATTTCATTCTTGCTTACATCGCAAACGATCTGGCGATGATCATCTTACACGAACGATTCTCCGCCGAAGATATGCCGTGAGCGGGGAAGGGGGGGTTAAAGATAAAATGAAAAATTTATATTATTTATAAAATTCAAAGGGAAGGGTTAGAATAATGATCTCCCGCTGACGATCTTTTGCAAACTATGTTCCTTGAGCTAATTTGAAAATTGCATTTCATTCTTGTTAACATCGCGAACGATCTCCCGATGATGAAATGAAAATTGCCTTTTCGTCTCGCTCGGATCGCGAACGATCTCCCTCTGACGATATTACGCGAACGATTCTCCGCTGCATATATGCCGTGAGCGGGAGAAGGGGGGGTTAAAGATAAAATGAAAAATATATGTTATTTATAAAATTCAAAGGGGGAGGGGGGTTAAAATAATGATCTCCTGCTGACGATCTTTCACGAACGAAGTTCCCTTGAACTAATATGAAAAGTGCATTTTATTCTCGCTTACATCGCGAACGATCTCCCGGTGAAGATATGAAGATTGCCTTTTCGTCTCTCTCGAATTGCAAACGATATCCTGCTGATGATCTTACGCGAACGGAGTCGGCTACAAATATGAAAATTATCTTCTCATCTCGTTTGGATCACGAACGATCTGTTGACGATATTACGCGAAAGATTCTCCGCTGAAGATATGAAAATTGCCATCTTGTCCCATTCGCATTGCGAACGATCTCCATGTACGAGCCAGGTAATCGTAAAATGGTCCTAAATTGAACATGGACATGAATAGAAGTGACGGGTACATTTCCCTTCGAGATAATATCTTGATTTTTTCATTGTGTCTTCCTTATTTAGGACAGCCGCCGATAACAATAACGGCGTTACGAATGACAAAGCCGCGGCCTGTGACTTCTATTTGCCGGCTTGATAACGCACCTTGAGCCAGGTAATAGAAATGAGACAAAAGGCCGACGTTCCCGCAATTAAGAACGGGAATTCACATCTTAACCACCTATATTGTGAGTAACCGCTCGCAGGGGCGCACTATTGTTCCTATCTCCCATTGAGAGTGTTATCGGCAATGATATCCTGATCGTATCATTGTCTTGAATCAACTGACGCATTACCTTCATGTTTGAGCTGGACAACGCAGCCATATTTGGCGACGAACTTTTCAAAAATTATCGAGTACCTCATTTTTAAGGTCGACGAAGTTTTCAAAGGGAAAAAAATTACCTCGACGGAAAATCGTCTGCCGACGAAATTTTCAAGAACGACGAAATTTTCAAGATTTTACCGTAAAAATTAATGGTCATTATGTTATATTGCATAAAAGTTGAAGAAAACCCTAATTTTGGAAATGGCTGCCGAATGACCATTAAGGAAAAACCATGTTACTTATGATACTCAAACTTACTGAAAAGTTTCGTAAGACTGATGTGCAGTTTGTGTTGGAAAATCAGTGTGATTGTTTTCTGTTTTGGAAGCAATGTAGCTCTATAGAGTGCTATATGGGGCTACTGTGTATGGATGGTGGTAATTGCCCCTTGGGATAGTCACAAGCTAAATTCAGAGCTATAAAATCATTTGCCTAATTGATTTCCAAGTGCCCATTAAATAAGATTACATAAAACACACGCTGAGACTTCCCAGTAAAGTCCCATAGGTTAAGCTCTCTTAACTGTGTCACATAATTAGGAATCTATGATAATTATGCAGGTAAATGTTGTTTAATATTGCAAATAAGTTAACAAAACAAAACAAAAAAATAGATGAATAACAGTGTCTTATTATCCTCAAACACATTGGGGTTATTCATATCATGTTATTACAGCAAGATTAAAAGTTTGAATAGCAGCTTTAATGGGATATTTTTGTGTTTTCTTTTTAATTTTTTTTTTTCAAACACTGGCATTTTCAGCTCCCATCCACCTGAAGCTCTTCACATTTTCTGTATTTCCACATAAGCAGTTGCATTGGTTTTTATGTCTTTAAACATTATGTAATATTATTTTATGCACTGTCATCATTATTTAGATATTGGGATTTTCATTATGTGAATTTGGTCCTGAAACTGTAATCTTATTGCAGGGTTGGATTGAGGCCATCTTCTGGGTCTTTCAGATTTTAAAGTTCACATTGATGGGCATCTCTTTTTTCTGTTGGAAGACCATCAAAAATGTAGGATGGATCAACAAAGATAATTTGGAATACTGTCAGAAAATATCTCTGGATCAGCTCCTGTTATTGACGATGTCACCTGTTGTGCATGATTAAATTTCAGCGTTGATTGACAGTGCTATTGTAGGCATCAAAATTGACAAAATGAACCATTTTCTGCATTTTTATTTTGTGTTTTTGTCTGTACATTTGACAGCTTTGCTGCCTTGTTTACATTTATAGATCTGTGTTTCAAACTGTTACAACGGAAAGCAGATGTAAATTTGGTAACAGACCTCGGAGATTCTGTGATGCATGCTGCAGTGTCTGGAAACAGTTGTGAACTGGTGAAGACATTTATTCAAGCAGGTAACATTTATTCATGTGGGTGATATTTGTTTGATGGCATGTGAAGGGACCCGTTTTACTATTTTCACATATCAACCAAATCTATTTGTCATTATGCAAATGAAAGAAATTTGATTTTTTTATTTATAAAGTTACAGATTTTTTTTGAGCATCTGCAGATTTCAGACTTTTTGGGAGCCAAAAATATAATTTTTGAGATCAGTGCAGAGGGCCCCCATGCCATAATTTCAGACTTTTTCCAATGGCTCATCCCTGAAGTTATTGATGTTGGAAGAAATTTATAATACCAATATTTAAGAGCAACCATTCTGTCTTTTGCTTTTTGTCTTAGAAATTTAAGTACATCTGTGCCAATGAAAGGTATTTTGTGCAATCTTTTTTTTTGTATTTGAGGAAAAAAGTTTGCCATCTGTTGCCTTATTACGTTGAATGCAACAATATTTACCTACATTTGTATTGTTTACCTGCCAGGCTGCAGTGTGAATGTCACCAACAACAGGAACATGCTACCTCTGTATACAGCTATCTCTCACAGGGCAGACATCAAGGTAACTTTGGCATTTCTTTTTGAGTTTTATTGATATTTTTAATTTAATTTATTTTAAAAATAATTGATTTTAAAAATGTTTAACAATGGATTGTAAATGAGGCAGGAGCAGGCAAAGGGAAAGCCATGTTTGAAAAGGTAGTTGAATTGTTGCATTGAGATAACAAGGTAATATTCCATCACCAGTAGTAGGGTGAGGGAGTGATAATGGTGCTGCACAAGTTGAGCTTAAACATATTTCAGATATTTTTTATATGATGCCTGATATTATGTTCGGGGGGAAGGACTGAAGTTTTAGAATTTCTTCAAACTTTAACAAGAAAAAAAGATTTGGATTTAAAACTTTTTTGTACCTGAATAAATTATTATCTACGACATCACCTTGTTTCAGATCATTGAGGCTTTACTGGCAGCTGGGAGTTCTCTGAATATCCAGGAGAGTGAACATAGGGAATCCCCTCTGTTTGCTGCTGCCAGACTGGATTACAAAGAGGCTTTCCAGGCTCTTCTGGATGCAGGTAAATTGTTTTTCTGAGATAGATGAGCCCATAAATAGTAAAAGGAAACGCTATAGATAATAATACAACCTTAAAAAACAAAATACAAAAAAAAATTATTTTAAAACAGCTTTTCAAATAAGGATAAAACTGACTATATTTTAAAGGATTGACTAATGAGTATTCATACAGATTTTTTTCTATAACATAGAAAATGTTTAAGGATTTGGCCAGTAAGCTTTCATACAAAAAAGGTTTTGCTTACGTTTTTATTTTAGCATTTCACAAGCCATCTGTTGTAAACTCTGAGCAATTTTAATCTAGGTTGTACTAATTTTACTTCATTTTTGCCACAGAGAGAGATAGAGAGGGAGAAATAGCAGGAGTACTGCAACTATTGAATTAGAATATCATTGTAGTTGTTCCTTTGTCACTTGCTTGGGAAATAAACTGACATTCTTACAAAAGAGCTTCCACAATTCTATTGAAATTACACAGCTCATGAAACTTCTTCAACACACCTATTAATGGCTTGCATAACATGTTCTTATCTCCAGGTGCTGATGTAAATCTGGTGAACAATGAAGGCACCACTGCACTGGGGGAGGCTGTGGACAGAGGTAATGCTAGGATAGCTGTGCAGTTACTTCATCACCCAGGCTGTGATAAAGACGCAGGTTATGTGTTCACTCCACTTCACAATGCAGTGAAGAGAGGGTATGAGAAGATGACCACTACTCTACTGGAGGCAGGATGTAACATTGACAATGTAAGCCACAGAGTGTAACATTGTTTAGTAAATGGACAACTTAGTTTGATATCATCGTATTAATTTAAGGGTTTTAAATAAAAATGCTGAAAATATTTTTATGGCAAATATAACTCATTTGGTCTTTGTTGTTTTCAAACAAATTGGTCAAGAGTATAGTTACTGCAGTGGCTGTATGGTGATGATTGTAGCAGCTGTACTTTCAAAAACTTCAGATGAAATCCTCTCCAGCTTTAGATTAATTGTAAATTCTCTTATAGGTCAATGGCAGTGGAATCACCCCTGTCCAAGTGGCTGTAGAAGAAGGGAACTTCCGTATCCTCCGCCTGCTTTTATGGTGGGGCTGCAATCTCAGAGCCTGTGAGAATATCTCTTATGTAATCATGAAGTGTTGTATTCAACACCGTGACCGTCACCCCCATGCTGAACTCCAACCCATCTTTGTGATCTGCAAGTTTCAGGACGTGAGACTGATGAAACTCCTGCTCCAATGCTATCATCAGTTGCCATACAACCTCATCCATGCCGTCCATGATGTTTTGACCATAGGCTTCGGACCCAACAGCATGTTTAACCAAAGAGTCAACGAAGAAATGGTGCAGATCCTCAGGGATGCCATGACAGAGGCAAGGCCGCTCAAGGATCTCTGCCGCGGTGCCATTCGGAAAGCGTTGGGTGTGCGTCCTTTTAGTAAGATAGATGACCTTCCTGTGCCAAATTCTATGAAGAACTACATTCTTATGACTGAGGAGCTGGGGAAAGACCTACCTCAGGATGATGAAATCATTGAAAGGGATGATATGTTTGAATCTTATGAAGTCCCCCCCACCGAGGAGTAATTAGATCCTGAATCATTGATTTTCCCAATGAGTCATCCAGCAGTCATTTGGTTGGCCATTTCCTCAAAGAATGGTTGAAATTTTTGAAACCAGCCAGATGACTTATGACAATTTGCAGATATGAAAGCCGGATTTGTTGGGACAGGTGAACAGCATGGAAAATTTTGGGAAAGTATTTTGATGTTGCCAGATTATTTGATTAATCAAGAAAAAACTGTTTTTGCAAACTAGCTAGATGTGCAGACACTGTCCAATTTTTATGTGCTTAAAAGCAGTAAAACCCACATATTCTCAACCAGTTGAACCAAGTACTGGACAGGTCTAGTTTCTAGTGCACTTGAGGTCACCTGTAGCTTGGATATCCAATTAAGACTAGACTAAGATTCCAATCTCAATATCAGTGCCTCATTCTCCTGTGAATTTCAGACGATGTCATGCATTTTTTCTGATGATCCCAATTACAGCTAAGTGTGGCACATTTTGCCTTCAAATATACATTGTAGAACATCATGTGCGCAAATGTATGGTTTTTCGCCTTATTTCGCATGAAAATTTTAACTTGTTTAATTTCTAATGTACCTATTTGTCTTACTTTGTTAGGGTCAATCAGTATGATCATGTATAGTGAACTTTTTTGGAAAAATGCATGCAACAGTCTTGTGTTTCAATAGTTCATAGATAGCCACAGGTTTAGGGATGCCATTGAACAACTATAATGGTTGACAATAATCATAGATTTATCTATGAAATAATGTAAACTAAGACATACGCTTTACATTCAGTATTTTTTCACGGTCAAAAAGCTATGGAGTATTTATTTTTTGACTGATAAAAAGAAGAGCCTTATCAGCAGCGTTTAGTAGTGCCTATGCCATTGAAGAGTAGCATTCCCAACGTATATTTTTCAATTTGATAAAATTATAAATGGGCAATGACAAAATTTATAATTTACCTTGAATTATGAAGAAAATAACAAAGTTATTAAATTGTAAGATGATATGAAGCCCAAGTTGTTTATGATTAATAAAGGTAGCTTTTTGGCTAACTTGGAAATTACAAATGGCAGCATTAGCTTTTGAGGGGTTCAAATTAGGAAACTTACAAGTATGCATGCAATTGTTTCTGTCCATTCCAATTTGCAATTGAAATGAGCTTCAAAGGTGCTTGTTTTATGTAAGCAATTTGTATTTTACACTTTTGTAAAGCTGTTTTTCAGACAAGTGATACTAATTGGGTACAGAATGCTTAGTTGCAATTTAGTATGAAATGAATGTGATAGTTCTGTGTGTTTTAGTATTTCGTAGTAAAAGGGCAATGACAGTTGTCTTTTATATACAGATGAAAGGATGTGTACTACTAAGTCTCTAGCAATTGCCAAATGTTTTTACATTACCATTTACAAAAGTACCGTATTTACTTAACCAGATAAACCAGTCCTTGGCTGTTCTGTTCAGTGTTTCACATGAAGTATGACCTTAGCCATAATTTTTTCTTTTCAGCTGAATTAAATAAATGTTACTTGTAAAGCCGCTTTTCTTGCTAAGTAGCTTGCTATAATTTAAAAACTTTTCAGTCAGTTATTTGCAGAAATTGCTAACTCAAAATTTAACGTTTAAGCATTGTTCCCAAGAAGAAAAGAATAAAGAAATGTGATAATGAAAATCACATCTACTATGTCATTATGGGAAAGTACTATTACTTTTTTAAGCCTTCAAGATGTCCAATTGCTTACTAAATAACTACTACGTTCCTGAACATGTGGCATGTTTATGATATATTTGTCTTTATGAATGAGAGAGAACCTACCAGAGGGTGATCACTGACTAATTACAATCTAACAACTAATGTTTCAATGCAGTGCCATTATTTAATAGAGAAAAAATTAGAATACTTTTAATTCAATTTTGCTTCTGCAATTATTTTTAAGAAAAATTCTGAGATTTATTGCAATTATAAATATGAACATATGTAAAACAGTCTTACATATTAAAATATAACAAAAATTGAATCTAGATTCCTCAATGTTTTCATGTTGGCGGTTTACCAAAAGTTCCCATCTCTATAACACGTTCTACATGCAGCATATCCTTATGAACACAGCACCAATAGGCCAATAACACTCAAGTACTCTAGGTTGTCTAAGACTGGATTAAAATTAACAATAAGGTAATTTTAATTCTTTATTTGACATTTCTCATGTCTACTTTACAGAAAGTACAAGTAACATTGCACTATGTATAAAAAATGACTGAAATAAACAATCTGTCCACAATAAATTATAAATATTGCAATAAATTAGGTTTTGTTTCGACAGATTGTAGTACTAAAATTATAAACTCCTGGTTTTAAAAAAATCTAAGTACTGTGAACACAAACTACATTATCTTGTGTCACTCCTCTAACATGTTGCATGTTTAATACACAACACAATATCTGTGTTGCTTGTGAACTGAATGAACTAATGAAAGATGTGAGTTAAGTACAAACTTATAGCTCACATTAAATCCCTGCACGCTCAGAAGGCTATGCTAAAAACTAAGGTATGCAACTATAATTGCACACGCAGATGATTAGCTCTATTATAAGAACAAAAGAAGAACTGTACATTTCAATGCCTATGCAAAGGGCCAGTCCATTTATTGCTTAATAAGCATATTTTTTTAAAAATCCTTTGACTTTTTGTTTTTCATAATGGAACCTTCTACTGAGTGCTTCAATCTACTTATGTATGTTAATACTGATGAATATGTCCTTGTCCTTTTTCAAATCTAATGCTGTTCACCATACTGAGAGGTTCTCAATCTATTATATCAAACATAGCATAATCTGGTTCCGTACATACCATTTTCTTTATTCAGCTTTTTAAAAAAGTATACATCTACAAAAGAACGTTTATGGTCAAAGAAGCCCAGAGGAAAGCACCTGATTCAGGTAGTTACAATGCAATTGAAAACATTCAATGATTTCTTGAAATATTTCATGCTCTGGTCAAACCCATATATACACCAGAGATAAATATACAAGCAAAGTGAAACAAATATTTTGTATGTGCACCATACTCCATGCATTCTCAATAGAATGAAAACAACTATTTCCATTCAACTAAGAGATAATTGTTTTTGCTCAAGTGTAAATGATGAGTTAATTTTCCAAAGGCATTCTTAATTATAGCCCTGTTAATGATAGTAATTGGGAATCAAACACTATGATGACAATAATCTGGAGGGTAAAATGAGAGACTTGAAATATCCGTCTTTATAGTCATACTTTGGTTAATTGGTCGTCGCATTAAATACACTACTTAATCGACACGAGAATGGTAAAAGATATGATAAAATAATCGTTTTAAGGACATGGTGCCAACCAATCCCTTATATCGTACACAACATGTATTCTAGCTTACACACGTGCAATATATTTATAAATACTTCACAAACTTACAATGTGTTCCTCCTCAATTCTGAATGACTGCATAATTTAATGTCAAATGGAATGAAGTGTGAAAAGAAACGAGGTTTTAAATGGTATCTAAGCCTCCATCCATAAAATATCTGAGGAACACCTGAGAACTCTTCAGGAAAAATTATCTTGCATCTTCTCAGCATTCATCCGTGTTGTGTCAAACACTCATTGGCACACATGTCCTCACATAATCACGCAATCTGTTGAAGGTGTTCAATTCCAATCCATCCACTATGGGATAAAAAGTTCATGATTTTTCGCCTGTGTGTTTTGTCAAAGCCACTAGGATAGCGAATCTTCACTGGGACTCCTTGCCTCCTTTGCAAGTAGTCCTAAACAAGTTAAAATATTGATACAAATATCAATCAGATGGAATTTTAAAAATTTTAGAAAATATTCCAAATATCTTGAACCATATCATTTCACTCCAGTCTTGCATGTCTTGCATGTTTATCTAAAGAGGGAAGTTTTGATGAAAATATTAAATCAATATAATATCAAACTTAAATTTCCCTCTACAAACTACCAACACTTCACTTACCTTTATAATGCAGGTTTTGATTGTGACATAATTGCCTGGTTTCATACCAATGGAATTGCACAGCTAAAAAAAATCATAAACAGTGGCAATATAACAAGGCAGCAAAACTGTTAAAACAAACATATCACAAACAATGGCAAAATAACAAGGCACCAAAACTTTAACAGTGACATTTGAGACGAGCATGAATTCCCTAGAACTCAAGTAAACCACTTCTACTAGTTTCTTAGAGAGATGAAACGATGCCCTTGGGAAAAATATGCTATTTGAAACAATATAATGGCATTTGGTGGGGTTTCATAGCAAAATTTGACTTCAAATGCATCTTAAAACGTACAGGCCAATATGTTTGAATACCAGGAAGTATCAAGTGAAACATTGCCAAATATTATGTTAATTTAAGGAAATTATATGCAGCATTAATAAATGCAAAGGAGAATGATTTAATTTCTTTTTTTTTATTTTATCATATGACCTCTTGAGATACTTTTAAGTGTCTGTAATTAAATTCAATAACCAATGGCCTATGAAAAAATTCCTAAATGTACAAGACAGTCAGAAAATATATTTGTTTTTGGTCAATCACACAATTTAGCATTGTAACAAGAAGGCTATATTTTACTACTTATTTTAAAGGTCACAGATGAACACTTCATTCCTCCTCAAAGATTCTGAGCTTTCAAACATTAAATATCGAGTGGTACTAGATCACTGCTACATCATACATCTTTAAACTTGGAAATATTATACATGTTCATGAACAAAGTCTTTTATGCAACAACTGCAACATTTAACACAGGAAACTTTATTTTAATTAGAGGAGTGACATAATATTTCACTTACTTTCATTTCCCTCTCTGTGAGCAGTTCATAACCAGGCATCACGGAGATGTCTGCAGATTTTGTCTCCCCTTCTAGTTTACCTAGATGTAAAAATTAGAGATCCTGTATTGAACACTTTCTACCTGGGAAGTAACACTAAATAATCTACACCTAGAGGCTTTATAAAAATTTATGAAGATTTAATTATTTTCCAAATATCTGTGTGCTTTTAGCTATTTTTAACATTTATAAAAACTTACTAGCTTTGTCATGAATTGTCATTATCATTTTGTTTATAATACCACAGACTTGCCTAGAGATTTCTTCATCATAACAGATTACTTAGAAAAAGGATGCATTTTCATATAAGAAGTAAACCATACAAACCTACGTCACCTCTTTCCACGTTTAGGAGTAAACCGAGATTTTCCCTGCAAATAAAAAATAAATCAGGCTTACACAATATTTGTCAATGGGGTAGACTAATAAAACTGTTTATTTATTTATTTATTTGAATAACTACCAGCTTTACTTTGTATTAAGATCTAAAATATATTCATACCACATATAGTATCTAGAATATTTCACAGTACATATTAAGTTTAAGTGTACTTACTCTGCCTTTTTTGAAACCATTGATGTTCGCTTTGGCGTGTTTGAGCTGCTCTAAAAAGGGATAAAAGAATAAAAAGGGTGTGTCTATCATGGAAAATGCAATGTATTCACATTTTATATGATGAGTATGCAATGCTACAAGGAAATATCAAATAAAATCCTTCAGGGAAGAGCGACATTTAAGGAAGAAACTGCCCAGGCCAATGACATTTTTGGCACCCCAAAAGTCAGAAAAATCTCTTCCTTGGTCCTATCAAATATATAATAACTATCAACATATAAAATTTCATGTACTTGCCATTTTCTTCTTATTTTCCTTTTTCTTTTCTCTTCTATACCTCTCTTCATCAAACTCTTCACATTCTACATAAGAAAACGAGACTTTCCTTCCATACTTGTATAACTAATGAACCACACAACTACTTAAAGTCTGCACAGTACAGATATACTGTTTCATAGAGATATATGTAACTGTGTCAACCAAACTTTCTGACATAAAAACTATTTTACTTTCCTTGTGACAGGGTAAGGTTAGAGTCAACACCCACCTGATAACTTAGTAATGCCATTCTTCCTATACCTCATCAGCTCTTTTATTCTAGATTTAATTTGTTTTTCTTCTGCAAGAAAAAATAGCAAAAATAACACATTAACAATGGATTTTTATTTGTAATCAATAATGATATTGTAGAAAAAAATCTTGTTGCGTATCTTGATTTGTTAGTACTAAACATCATTTACAATTATAAGTTTCACTTAAGCAGTCTTGGTACCAAAGAGAGATCTCCATTAAACAATGCATTAATATCTTACCTTATATCATCAGGTAACCCCTGAGCACTTTCTACCTACTTACTACAGTCCTGTGAGAAATGCTGAACCAAGTTTCCCTTTAATGGAATTGAAAACTAAACTTGGATGACGATTCACAAAGCTTTCCAAAGGATAAGAAATCATTTCTGTTCCTCTTCTTATTTTGGTTTTTATAAAGAGGCATATACCTCATTTTTCTTTTGTTTCCACATTTTCTATACTTACTTTTTAAATTTTCAAAAAACTGTTCATGTTCCACTGATGTATGGAATTGAGCAAATATTCTCATTTTGTCCCTGAACTCTCTGTCCTCTTTTGAATATTTTTTCTTTTCCTTAGTCTGAGATTTTTGTTTGGAAGTTAATGCAGCTTGTGTTGTTATGAGTCCATATTCTCTTGCTATCCTTTTCCTTCTCATTCTTTCTTTTAATCTTTCCCTGTACATGCTTACTTGTGACAATTTAAAATCTGAAATAAAACGAGTACTCCATTTAATTTGGTAATGAAATATGCAATTAAATAAACCAGAAAACAATTCCTAGTTTTTTTCTATAAGATTGTTCATGGTTCTAAGATTTTGTATTTTAGTCACCTTTCAGTGATGAGGAGTAACATCTTAAGGATATTGTTACCCTTTCATCCAGATACCAAAAATTTTTTTTTTTTCTGCATCTAATTATTCAATAATGCATCTATCTTTGTGCCGATTTAAAACAATAAAAAAAACTCGAAAATATAAAATGTTGGCGTTTATATTTTTTCACTGCAATGTTTAAGAATAGGCAACCCAAAACTTTAACTGTCAATTTAACACCTTTCTATTTTGAGGTGAGATAGCAATCTGTATGGGGCGTAACTTCATCCCTGAATAAGATTTTATCACAAAAATTGGAACAGTTGACAGGGAGTGTATAGGCAACGATCCCGTGCTGTCATTTCGGTTTAACTGTATTTGTTACAGATTTTCATTAAACAAAGGCATTATTTTACTTTATCAACGATAAAAATCTGAACTAAGAATTTTAAGAAAAATTGCTGGCAGGGTTTTGGAGTACTAAATGGTGTCATTAAATTGGCGTTGAAATGGTGATCGTGAGAGCTCAGGTAAAAGAGAAATTTGAGAAACCGATTTTTCAGTTTTTTACCCCCAAATCACAATTATGACCTCACCTGTAAGATGACATATGTATAAATGCTAATTAATTTTGTCAGTGAACACTGACGATTTATTTATCACCCAAAAGAATGCATGTAAGGCAGTAAATAAGGAGTTCTGGGCTAAGGGTGACAATATCCTTAAGACCTGTGGGCACTCCATATGATGATGCTATTGTGACAACTATGAAAAATACCCGTTTTGTAAATATTTCAAAATCAAAAGTGCCTGTCATCATTAAAACCTAAACTTACTAAAAACTCCTATTCTTTTTAGCAATGCACAAATCTCACCAACTTAAATAAACTTCTTTTCATCAAATAATCACTTCACTTACTATTATCAACATCTTCATCATCATAATTTAAACTGAGGTTGCTGACTAATGTCTCTGCATCATTGTCATATTCCTACATTGAAAATGAATATACACATATAATTATTCCACATATAATTGCTCCATTACCTGTTATTTACTGACAGACATTTTTGGATGTATTGGTTCAGTTCAATGTACATACATTACATTATATATTATGATGACAAGTTTGTGCTCCAAAGAAACACTTAATAAAATACATTTACACAGCTAATATGTACACTACTAACAATAATTCCCTCCACAAGACTCACCCTTTCAAAATCATCCCTAAGAGGCATGTACCCCAGCTCTTGCTGTTCATTTTGAGGAATATCAACACTTGGAAGAGGTGTAGTAAGACTTGGTGATAAAGGCCCACTATCTGGACCAGTGTGGTCAGTTATTTTTGTGGTATTTTCATTTGGAAGAGTGGCTGGAAAGAAGAGACTTTTTTTTTTGAAGTCACAGTTTTTTTATATAAACATTATTTCTAATGATTCAATGATTAATGATTCAGGTCTAAAAGAGGACTTCCAAACGAAGCACAGGGTTTATTTTCATCTAATGAAGTTAGATTCTAAATGTTCCTACTGATGAAATAATACTTTCCACGGAATATCTGATTCTAAATAAAATAAGTACAAAGTTTTTAAAGGAAATTATTGGAAATATTATATATCTGAGCAACATAATGTAAAAAGATTTTGGTCTTACCTTTGCCTATATTTCCCTTTACATAAAATGTAAAATAATGTTCACAGCATTCTGAAATTAAATCCATTCCATCATGTAGACATCGAATTTAATCTCAACACACTATAATGAATACACTTATTGCTTATTGCTTGAATTTAACAAAACACAATCACAATTGTATGACAGAAACAATGACTTATGTTTGGCCCACATTCAAATTCAAACAAAGTCTTACCCTCTGGTGTACTGTGGCCAACTTGTTCAGCTATGTCTTCCCTGAAAGCAGATGTTAAGTCTAAGTTGAATTCTAGGCAGATACCTGACGATGGGCCTGGATATTTCCAGTCAATATTGCTGTGATAAAATTAAATTCATATATTCATATATTCAAATTCCCAATCACTGAAACATGAGCATTTCATTCTACTTTGTTTTTCTTATTGGAATTATTTAAAAATATTTTTCATTTTAAGTCTTGGTTTATGTCAACATGCATATGTTCATAAAATTGCAATACTTTGATAAATGTTAAGTTTTAAATTTTCTAAGATATTCAACCAATTCATTATTTTTATGGCTCTAAAAATTATTTGCCATCTTTAGGCATCTACAAAATAATGCAAGAACTACCCCTTACAAAAAATATTGAATCATTGCTTCTCATCAGTCAATAAGACTTGCCACATGCTACAAGTGTTACTGTGTATGCTCAGCTGTACTGATGCAATTTATACTATTCTTAACAATGAGTTAAATTAATCAATATGTATATACGTCCCATCAGTTACAAGAAATTATGTAGACTCTTACAATAAGATTTCCTACTATTTTTTCCAATTCTCTATCTGGGATATACTTAATGCAGCTTGAAAGGTGAGATTTACTTTTATGGGAGTTAAGTGAATGAACTAAATCATGCTTTACATCAGGGTAAAATGACCCCTTATTTCACTTAACCTACCAGTTTCCAAATCCAAAGTGTTCCACACCATCTAAAAGCACTGACTCATTTACAGCTGTCCACTTTTGTGTCTCAGGTGTAAAAACTGAAAAGCTACCATTGTCCTAAAAATATATGATATACATTAAAGCATTTCTCAAAATGTTCCAATTGTACCAAATGTAATAAAGCAAAATTGATCGGTTTCTTTCCTAAAGCTATGATTTACTTATAAACTTTTTAAAAATTAATTCTTTAAGAGAGTCGTTTGTTTACAATATCACATGATCATCAACTGTTATCAATCATCAACAGTAGAATCAGCACATTTCAAACTGGAATACTAAGATCAAGACTATAAAGCTGGTGCCTGAACAGACACAAATACAATTTTAACGCGAAATGTATTTTTACAATGTGCAACAGATGACACAGTTTTGTCAGGATGTGGATATTTTTAGCAACTAGAGCTTGAAACCCTGGGTGAATTGAGACCTTACATGCAGTAAGAGGACCCAGCATGTAGGACACAAAACTGAGGCAATGGGGGGGGGAGGGCATGACGACCAATTTTTCCATTAAAACCCGACACAAAATCCCACCATATTTCGATCAGCAGAGAAAAGAAATGTGGAGTTATGGTCTCAAAGCCAAAACTTTAAAATTTTAAAACTTAAACAGCATTATCCCCCGCTAACATTTCTCCGACTGTTAAATTGGAGACAAATCTGTAACAGGAAGTGCCCTGGATGTTTACAGTCACCTGGCGCCCTCTATGAAAGCTTTGTCTACTTACTATTACTTGGTATTTGTGGTCTTTTCTGTGGATTCCAACCTCAGCGCCGCAAGAAAAGCACTGTAAATTACAAGAGAGAATGAACATTATAATACATGGGTAGGAATATACTTGGTTGTGGAGTACATGTCGTACATCATTACACTATTAAACTGCCGTTCTTCAACCGGCATTTTAGTTATGCTTCAGACATGACGTCACCACACTTGCCTGCAGACAAAGGTCAAAATCATCGCACTCCGCACAGCGTACTCGGACGTCCAAAATGTTTGTCTGGCAGTAATTGCAATGATACTGCGCCATCCTTGAACAATCGGATAACCCGTCTTTTCCACTGTGCTTTTCTGAATGTCTGTATTTCCAGCGTTATTTGTAATATAATGCGGACTCCCTCAGCGGTCCGCCATCTTTTTGTTCTATTCCAAGCCGTCACGTGGTCTACCATTACCCATTGTGCATTGCGGGCACGTGGCAGATGTTGCTGAACGTACTGCAAAGGAATCCTAAAATAGACCTAGTAGCCCAAACACCAGCGTTTACAACAAAGCTCAACGTTCACAATAGCGGTTGGGACAAAGCGAATAATGTTTAAACTTATTATAATTCTATTCTCAATAAATTAGAAAAACAGACGTATCTGTATTCTTCAACATTGTTTTACCGTCGAAATCGTGTCTAGTAGGCCTACTTATAGCCTACCTGTAGGCCTACTTGTTTACAAGTTGAAGAGGGTCAAAACTTAGCCTAATGTTTGCATTTAAAACCGAATTTTTTTATTTGTGTCAGAGGGCGTGGTCGTTGATTATAAATAAATGCGGTCTCCTAATCCAAAGATGGACCAATTACAGAAAGTCGGGCAAGTTGACCTATAATTAAGTTATAGGCCTACCGGCTGATAGGCTATTAATTTATTGAAGCCCACATCAATACTCCCCGCTGGTAAAAATGCCATAAATGAAACATAATTTTTAAAATCTTAGTGTAAATACCGGGTCCCTAAAATTACTTTTTCCCTAATTTAAGGTGTTGTGGGTGAGTGAGGATGAGATAGGCCTATAGGTAACGATAACGGGAACACCAAAAAAATGACCCCCCTCCCCCATGGTATCATAAGCCAAGGAAGTAAATAACTGTGCATAGGCCAAACTATGCGTAAGGCCTACCCTAGGCCTTAATTTAGAATTAAATGTTAGTCCAAGACAAGAAAGCCTCAAATGTTCTTGTTGACGCGCCTCTTGCAAGCTAGCACGAAAATTCATGTGTTAGCACTCCTATTGACGATTCTGATATGTACTGTCTGGTCTAACACAGACAGTACATATCAGAATCGTCAATAGGAGTGCTAACACATGAATTTTCGTGCTACTTGCAAGCATGTTTATCTGACATGAACTGACGCCACCCCTCATCACAGATGTACGGACACAACTGAAATATGCTCGTGCAATGTGGGGCAGCTGCGAAAGTCAAATAATTTCGTCTGCTTTCGGTGCTTTGGGATAGTTGGGTCTTTTTTTTTATGAAATCGCAAACAAATAGCAGTAGGAAAAAAAAACGGAATTTAAAATGTCTCACGTAAAGCGTTTTTTATTTCCTTATGTAGGCCCCAATTACTTGAACTTAGCGCATGAATGGCTATTTTCCGTATTTTGCATGCAGTTTGCAAAAATTAATTTCTTTTCCACATCTCTACCAACCTGTGCTTATCCAAAAGTAAAAATGCATTGTGCGATCGTTGTTGTTGCTCACTAACGCTCAAATTACTACTCATAGCACAAACTTAGATTTTTCCACCCCGTGTTTCAGAGGGCATTGGAAATTCATTTTTAATGCTGACAGTAGAGGGGTGCTTCCAGCGTCCTCTATCTGACGCTCGTGGTCTGGGTTCACCGTTCCATGATTCATAATTATCAAAAGCGAACAATACTTCATTTACTTAAAGGGATAACAACTGTTCATTTTGGCCAAAAAATGGATTTTCCTGGGGTAAAGGACAATTTTCCACACTTACCAATGGTTTATGGATCCATTCCCACATTCAAAGTTAGTCTCTTTTTTTTGTCAAAAAGTTTGGTTTTCTGTAATATTCTCTTAAGAGATTCTTACAGTGTAGCCATCCATGGAGGTCACATGATGTGATGGCAAGCACAAATTCCAGAATAATTGTGTTAACCACCATTTTTGGTGGTAAAATGGAATTAATTATATTTCTATGAGCTGTTTACAATGCATTTATTGTGAATTATGGATAACTCATGAACAGTTGTTATCCTTTAATGTCAGATTTTTCCATATATTTTTCAAATAGCATCTCCTTTTATCTTATAGGACAAACTGATTTCGCCTTTGTCACCTTTCAAAAAACAAGAACCAAACAACATCTATTATAATATAACAAAGCAGCTTAATATTTTAAATTTTAGGCAATTTTATTTAAGGCTTTAAATTGTCACTTTTCCTTGCAAATGCTATTTCACTGGTTTTACTTGTTGCAAGCAATTAATAAAAACCTGACAACAAATTAAAAAGCTGTACATATGCAGTACAATTTTATAGATAGGCTAGTTCTCTCCACGCAAGCACAATCACACATGAACCTAACCATACAGCTTGCTTCTGATATGATAAGTTAGAGACAACTTAAGTTATATATTGCAAAGAAAGTTTAACCACTTAGGAATTAGTTAATTGACAGTATCTATCAGCTGATATAATCTGCAAATAATAATAATAATAATAATCTTCAGTCTAAATGAATGCTGGGGTGAATTGGTCAGTTGGAGCCAGACAGACAGGTTTAGTTCACTAACAACACACCTTAAACTGAATCAAAACTGGTTTGACAAAGTTGATGTGAAAAGTCTACCATCACATACACCTTACAACATCCATAGTCACTGTCAATGGGATACCTAAGTATGTATAAGCACCAAGACATTTTTGACTTGTAAGAGATAGCAATTACAATGAGGGGCAAGTGCCCTTAAGCTTTTTTTTATTTATCAGCAAAAGTCACTCTGGGATGAAAATATATTAAGTATTACTATATTTTAATGTAACAAAAACTATTCACTTCTTAAATAGTATGACTACACAGTGTTATATACATTATCACTTTTCTCTCATACATAAAAGAAAACTATTATTTTGTTTGATATCTCACTTCCCTATATCTTTAAATATGCACACTTACAACTTTTTCACACATGCAAATTTGTTTTTATTTTCATTAAATTGCACAATAAAATAACAGACTTCAAACAGATATGTAAAAAAGAGCAGTTAAATAAATCTAAAATTTTACTGGTACCTCTCATTCTGGATTCTAAGAGATGCACCAATATAGTCATATATAAACTTTTTTGTCATGGTTGTTTTCAAAGCTAACAAGTAGTTTGCCAATATTACAAATGTCTTTTTTTCATTTAACACATTAATATCACTCTACTGAAATGTAATGCAATAACTACCCTCTGCAGGGATAAGACCAGTCCTCACTGAAAAAGCAGGAAAATTGGCCAGGTGTCCAGGGTACAAAATTCACAAGAATGACCCAAATGGCCCTGAAAAAGTCAGAATTCCAACAAAAGTCCGAAAAAGTCTCATCAGTGCTCTGGATACAAATTATCTAAACATTTGAAAATTTCAAATGTGGTCTTATTATCACTCATTTTCAGTTTTAACAAATTTATGAATAAGAACACTTAACCTGAAAATAATGAAAGTGGTCAGATTTAGAATGAAATATCACAATTATGATAAGATGAATTGTTTTCCACATATAACCTAATGAATGATGTGTAGTATAATTCAACACAAAGCAATGTACTGGTTTTATTTATGATACCATCAAAGGAGACAAATCAACTATCTTTTCAATATTCTTTTTCTTAGATTTAATGTTGTATAAATTGATTGATGGGATTCATTCCAACACCACATGACTGTGGATCTAGATGCAGATCTAGTAACATCACTGTATCTATAAATTCAACTTTCTAAAAACCTTAGATCTGATTCAGGGAATTTGAATGTCTAAGATATAAATTTAACATAATAAATTGAAAAGATAAGACCAAATACATTTTCATTTCCAGCTAAGTATTTCTAGATAAAAACTTATGTCAATAATTTTTCTGTGACATGTATATTTGAACAGGAAATAATCTCTCTTATAAATGTTGACAAAAAAATAAAAAATAAAAAATAAAATAAAAAAAAACAATTCATTAGATTCAGCAAGTTTGAAAAAAAAAATTAAATGACATTGCTGAAATAAGCAAACCTCACACAGTGCAATAAAGAAAAAAAAAACACTTCAGTCATCTTCAGCAGCCCTCCACTTATCACTAGCTTCCCTTCTACCATCAGGCACCAGCTGGTTCCTCATCCCACCTAAAATGTTGGAAGTGGCCTCAGCTGTAATGATCACCGGTTGCACCACTGTGCCTGGAATCTGGCGCAAGACACCACCTACGGCACCAGTGTAGCCATAGTTGTCATGTTCCTCTGATGCTGCACGGATTATATTTGTTGCTGTCTCAGTGAAACCCTGGAGTATAGAAAGTACATACTTAACATGTTTGAATTGAATGGGGGAGTGAACTTCTGAACTAGAAGTATGTTGTGTAGATAGGTGGGTAATGAAATTTTGGCTTTTTATCATATATCAAGACTGCCACATATACTCTAAAGATTGGACTTGTTTAAAGAAAACAAAATGTGAATAAATTGTAAATGTTATTGTTATTGTCAGGTTTTCAAAATTTAAAATAAAAAACTCATTTGTGTATCAAGCTATGTTTGGCTAAGATAAGACTTATGTTGAGAACCAAAGATCACCTCTTTAAACACCATGGCAGCATTGGACACGCCTTGCCTGAGGTCAGCAGGCTGGAGAGGTTTGCGTGGACGCAGCACTTGACCCTGGCGTATGCTGGGCACAGGGGACACCATCACATAAGTTAATTCTGCTACATACTGAAAATGTCATGAAAGTTTTTGGAATTATCAGACTTGACAGACTGGGGTAACCACAAATTATTAACTAGAGTGAGGTTCATAATCAGACTATGTTCTCAGTGCTTACATTGCTCATTGTGCATTAAATCAATAACCTTCCATCCACTTCAGAGATACTTTTAAATTAAAATTTTTAGTCTGTGCATTCCTACAGGCGTCAGCATATTACATGAGTTGGTAAATTTAATATCTAAAAGCATGTCTTGTGACTTGCCTGTACAGATTGCACAAGTCTGTTTGTCAAATCTAGAGCTGCCATAGCTGTGGATGTCCCAAAGGAACTGGCCCCTCGCTGCAGACCACGTACTATCCTGCCATCTTTCTGATACTGCTCATATGGCAGCCAAAACAGGTCCCTAATTCCTTGTACTGAAAATATAGAACAAATGTAAAATGGCAACTTAAAAAGAGAGCCCGCATTGACCTAGTCTTGAAATAGGTGCAAATGAGTATAACACAAATAAGAATTTCAGTCAACTTTTCGCAATTTTTTATCTCATGGAGTATTTCAGTTACTGCAAAAGATGTTTTAACTAGCTCCAAGTTGATTCAACTTTTCTCAACAGATCTTTTAAGTAATGGTGACCTTTTTTTGTAAATAACTCCATATAAACATTTTTCCTTAATATTTCAATACTTTTCCCTAAATGCTAAATGTCAAGTTAATTTTTTTCCTTCAAATTGAATCACTACTTCAAAACATGTATAGGAGTTTGAAAGATTTTAATTGCCATCTCTTATCATAATAAGCCTCTCTGTATGATCTCCAATTTTGCTGATATGCCGAAAGCATTTTTTAACATCTAAAATTTTGAATGTAATACTTATCAATTGACAAATGTGAAAAAATCCTTACTTTTTTTACTTTAAAAATCTTCATGTACGACTTACCCAACTGAACCAAAGTATGCATTGGACCAACACCCCCAAGAATGCTAGGCAATTGGTTGGTTTTGATATCCTGCAGCCATTCTTTCAGGGCATAAGCTGCAACACGTTCTGCACCAAGATGGCTGAAATAAAAGTTGAACTGTCAGTAACTTTAATACAAACATTTTAGAGACAGCTTTTGAAATAAAAAAAAAAAAAATTTTTAAATGCAATATTCAGATTAACCATAGTCAAGTGTAAATGGAATTAAAATGTAGACTTACTCATGTCTCAGAAAACTGACATCAAAACTTGGCATTGTAAAATCAAGCAGCATGAAGTAATCAAGATTCTCAAACATATATCTCATTCACATATTTAAAACTAAGTATTCACTACAGCATCACTTTGACATATTACATATAATTTGACAATTCAACAGGGACTCAAACAATGTACTTTAACCCATTAATTAAATCGTAAATTATTCATTAATTTAGCATTAAAATCATGTGCATCTATCAAAGATGCTTCAATAAATGTATTCTACCCTGCTTTATGATTGAGCCTCTTCAGCTTGAGTTCTGAGCAGTTAAGCTGTGCCAGTCCGGCCAGCAGTCCAGCCAAGCGGCCATGAGCCATGTCCAGTCTTTTGCCATGGTAGTCTAGCCTTATTGGAACATCAGGGGAGAATATGAAGTTCCTGGAAATAAATTGTAACACAGTCCCCTTTCAAATTGTCAAAAGCAAAATTTATAGTTGTAATATTCATTATCCTGAAACTGAAAAAAAAAAAAAAAAAAAAAACCCATGATAAAAATTAATTTTATTAACCTAAAATAAAAGATGTCTTTCTGACACTGCTAATGCAAGGCTGAGTATTATTATTATTATTATTGTTGTACATTATTCACTCAATTCAATTTATGATTTTCTTACTTGAAATAAACAGGCTGACCAGCAGCCCCAGAGGAAGTCTCCTTCTCTCCTGCTTCCTCCTTCAATTCATCAAACACAACCATTAACTCCTGGGCATCAGAACTGGTCATCTCTTGTGAGTCATCCATAGCCATACCCATAACAGGCTGCTGACCAGTCTGGCTGGACGCTCCCTTACCAGGGCTGGACATAGGCAGATCTGCTCCAGGAGAAGAAGTAGAGGAATGGCTGCTGGAGCTGTCTGTGAATCCTGGGGCAGTCTCTGCTGGGCTGGGCTGTATATCACATATTTCGTTGATGTATGTTCTCAGGAAGATCAAGGCATCCTAAAAGAGAAGAGACAGTCCAAGATGAATAGAAATGCATTCCTCCAATTAAAATCAAATTTACAAATCATTTGAGAATTTCTGGATACAAGGTGAGAAGTTTGTAAACATTGTTAACCATTTATACATATAATACATAATACAAGAATTTCTGAACTCCTACTTCCCACAATCGTCCCACCAACCTGATCTATGTTCAGCCTCAAAGGCAAAAGTGACACTCTCAGTGAACACTCTTTCTGGCTTAGCACAGTCAAATCAGGTCTGATATGCATTGCTTTGAGAAATACCTAAAAAACACAAAATTTAATATGGAACTATCTCCAGCATGTAAGTTGATGCTTAAATACTCTTTATCAATCTTACATAAGAACTAGATTAAAATTATGAATTAAAAACACAAATGGAAGCTCTTTTCAATAAATAAATAATAATTAATTTTAATAATAAATAAATAAATAAATAAATAAATAAATTTTACCTAAGAAAAGCATCACAAATTTGATGACCAACTGAAATGAAAGAATATATAAAAGCTGATGATCAACATGTACAAAGCATTAAAATGTTTACCATATTAGCATGTGTCTGTCTTGGTGTTGCCTCAGATGTGTACTGGTACAGGAACTTATTTATCTGAGAGGATGCCAGTCGGTCCCGTATCTCTACTTGGTTTATGATGAGTATCTGCCGAGATGCTTCTCTTGTGTTTTCTGGATACACCTCGTGCTGTAAGCGAATCTGGAAGGCAAATATGTCCAGGTGTGTATCATCTAATATCTATTTGTAAACAAAGATGTATACATGAGTGAATGAATCTTTTTGAGTATGTGTGAGTTTGTATGCCTATATATCTGTAACTGTGGGTGCATGAGTGAGAGAGAGAGAGAGAGAGAGAGAGATTTACAAATACCTTGTTCATCTGTAATTCCATCAGCACTTGGCTATCTCTGCCTGGCCCTCCTTGTGAGTGCCAGTTAGCTTTGCCTGGTTTACCAGCTTTACCTAATGATGATGATGAGGAGGAAGACCTGTGAACCTTTTCTCCTGTGAGAGAGAAAGAGAGAGAATACAACCATGTTATTTGTCTGCATTATACTATTTATTTGTCTGATTAAACAATAAACACATTTGCCAGCTGCATGCACACACACCTTTATCATGGTCTCCAAAGTCCCTGCCCCCATACATGTACCACACCAGAGACAGTTCTTTGAGAGTGTATCTGTAGACAGCATTTGGGAAGTGGTCAGGGGCCTTCAGTTGGTCAGTCTTGCCCAGTGGTCTGTGGAAGTGGTTGTCCACTATCTTCAGTGGCTCTGATGTGAAAACCCTGATAGCTGGTTTCCCATCTTTGGGCTAAAAGAAAAGGGGACATGTGAAAAGACTTATTGCTCTATCATGTCAGTTTATCTTGTACCGGAGATGTACTGGACCACCAAGTTGTGACCTTTCTTCACATATTTCAATTTAACAAAAGATCTGCAATTCAAAAGACTTTGCTATGCTTTTGTACATAAATTTGTAGTTAAACTAGAGGATCAGAGAGGCGATACCGCCTCCTGGTATTGTACCACCAGCTGGAGTAAGAGCATTCGTATGGGAAGGAAAAAGAAGGGGGAGGGGTTGTCTCACTAGTTGACGATTTTCGCAAACAAAAGCCATTGATTGAATATACGATTGCAACGATCCCCCACTGAGGATACGAAAATTACGTTCTTCCTTGCTCTTTGGCCAACGAAGACTCAAATATGAAAATCGCGTCCTCATCTCTTTCACATTGGGAATGAACTTTCGCTAACAATTTGAAAGTTGTCTTTTTGTCTGCCAGTTTTAGAGATAAAATGGAAAAACATTTGCAAAGTTCAGTTTATGGTGAAAAGTAGGTCAAAGGTCAATTTCAAGGTCACATTTAGATTGCCAATATATGACTTCCTATTCAAGTTTAATAGTATCTATGGACCTATCTCTGCCAGTTTTGGAGATAAAAGGGAAGCAAAATTTGCAAAGTTCAGCCCATGGTGAAAAGTAGGTCAAAGGTCAATTTCAATGTCATATTTAGATTGCCAGTATATGACTTCCTATCAAAGTTCAATAGTAACTATGGACCTATCTCTGCCAGTTTTGGAGATAAAAGGGAAGCAAAATTTGCAAACTTCAGTCCATGGTGAAAAGTAGGTCAAAGGTCAATTTGAAGGTCACATTTAGATTGTCAGTATATGACTTCCTATCCAAGTTCAATAGTAACTATGGATCTATCTCTGCCAGTTTTGAAGATGAAAGGGAAGCAAAATTTGCAAAGTTCAGTTCATGGTGAAAAGTAGGTCAAAGGTCAACAAGGTCACACTAAGATTGCCAGTATATGACTTCCTATCCAAGTTCAATAGTAACTATGGACCTATCTCTGCCAGTTTTGGATATGAAAGGGAAGCAAAATTTGCAAAGTTCAGTTCATGGTGAAAAGTAGGTCAAAGGTTAATTTCAAGGTCACATTAAGATTGCCAGTGTATGATTTCCTATTCAAGTTCAATAGTAACTATGGACCTATCTCTGCCAGTTTTGGATATGAAAGGGAAGCAAATTTTGCAAAGTTCAGTTCATGGTGAAAAGTAGGTCAAAGGTCAATTTCAAGGTCACATTTAGATTGCCAGTGTATGACTTCCTATTCCAGTTCAATTGTAACTATGGACCTATCTCTGCCAGTTTTGGAGATAAAAGGGCAGCAAAATTTGAAAAGTTCAGTTCATGGTGAAAAGTAGGTCAAAGGTCAATTTCAAGGTCACATTTAGATTGCCAGTATATGACTTCCCATTCAAGCTCAATAGTAACTATGGACCTATCTCTGCCAGTTTTGGAGATATAAGGGACTAAATGTTATAATTTTGGAGTTCCCATAATGTGCCATGAATTTCCTACAGAAAAAATTAATTAAAATAAAGAAAAGGTCATTTTGGTCAAAATTCTTGAAATGGGAGGTACTCTGAAGTTCCAAAAGTTCAAATTTGATGAAATAATGTCAATTATGACCACAAGTTGTCTGCTTTGACAAGCCTTATGTTTTTTTATTTTTCCAGAGTTCAAAATTTATTATCCATTACTAGTCAGGCGGTTAAGTCCAAATTATATCCAGAATTGTGCAAAAGATGATAAAAGCATGAAACTTTCCACTATGAATATTTAAGAAAGCCGCTCATCCGAGTACTAATGAATTTTGGAGTTGCCCCCTGATCCGAAATAGACAAACACCCAATGGTCATTCATCGTGGAAAGTTTCATGCTTTTATCATCTATTGCACAATTTTTTGGCTTAGCCGCCTCACTATACCGTACTGCACATTTTGCTTTCACCACCAATATGTACTTTTTGATAGCGTAACTCGAAAACTGTTTGGAATACAAAAAAACGGAGACCACTTCCAGTGTTGGGCTTTACATGCTCTACAGAATGCAAAAAAGAATGGGTCTCTAGCATTAACAGTCCCCAAATTAGAGACAGTTTTCAGTTTCGGCATCTTATGGCCGCTACTCCTGTGAAAATGCACCGATTGACCCCAAATTCACGGAGATGAAAGATGACCTGAAGGGTAACACTTTCCAATAATATTATTGGTTAAGTCTGTGTGGTGTCTGAATAACAGTGCAAAAAAAATTTTTTCACAAAAAATTTTATTTTTTTGAAAATTTTGGCCCGTTTGACCTTGAAGTAAAGGTCAAAGGTCAAATCCAAGGGCATATTTGAAATCTACACATATGACTTTTGGAAAGCCGTCTGTAGAAATTTTTCCCATAACCCCTTCCGTAGGGTAGATAATTAGCATTTAATTTTGCCATTTTTGGACAAGGGTGCATTGCAATGAGTGCCACACCCAGACCCCAATACCGACAAAGCCCAAATTTTACGTGGAACGAGTGGAGATTATAGGTGACCTAAATCCAAGAGATGGGTACGGGGGCCCTTACCGTCTAGGAGGAGAAGCGGTAACGGTAGCCGTCCGGCGGAGCCGGCGGAACGATCCGGACGGGACCGAAACCATGTGTACCGCCAGCGCTAACGCTGGTGGTACAATTAAAGACAGTGAAAAGGTCTACAGGATAGGAACTTCCAATAGTACTGCAACTGAAATCCTTACATAAAACAAACCTTGTTCTCTCTTTTTTTATGACAGACAGAACTCATCAATAACTCATTTGCAATAATTTTATCAAACATGTAATTAGTATTATTACTCACCATTATTCCCAAGCCAGGTTCATCTATGATACAGAATTCTTCATCATCAATATCATTTTCATAATCATCGGGAGAGACTTCCCCAACAACCTGTGAGCTACCATTGCTGCTCATGTAAGAATCTCCACTTTCATCCATGATTGCAGTTATCTGTCTTGGAGGTGACGGGGAACCATCACGCTTTTTTGGCACAAAGAATACAGTTTGTGTTTTGGTGGTTTCTTGACTAGAAGCTCCACTCTCTGTAAAATTGATAAATCATAAATAATTTTCCCTGTTTAACATTTTTTTGTAGGAACTCCATGTTTATTCATAAACTGTCCTCCCCTCTCTATGAACAAAGCAGACAAAATTAGTTCTTACTACTTAACTTCCACATTACTGTAAGTGCCTCTCTAGCACCATTTACTTTAATTTAAATTAATCACAAGTCAGGTTCTATTATATTATGTGGAATTAATATGGCATAATATGGTACTCACCTACACTGGATTCCATATCAACTCTAGAACTCTGGGATTCCTGCATTGCATCTGCCATCATTGTGTTCATCTTCTCAAGGTGAGACTGACTCAACTGGGACATAGGTTGAAGTTGAGCAGTACTCTGTAAAGAAAATGTCATGCATGCAGGAGGATATTTTACATTCCACTATTAAATGTGATAGATATAGATACAATTCTATCCAAGTAACATTTACACTCACACATACCTCAAATTCCCATGAGTTAAAACTGTTGCAGAAAGAGTGCCTTGAATTACCCATTATAATTCTATCTTTACCTCATTCAAATTGATCATGTGTATACTTTTTCAGCTTATTCTATAGATTTCAATTTTGTAACACCAGGATGTAATGACAAATCATTAATTCCATCAATTATCTTTATTTGCATCCCATAACTGACCGAATGTCCATCAGCTGCCTCCTCCTGAGCCATATCAGCACTGTCCAGCACCAGATCCCCATCCTCACTGAGGTATGAGATCATTTTCAGCAGTGCCCTGAAGCTGTCTGAACAGCTGCGTATGTGCAGCTTGTTACAGGAAGCCCTGAGGTCAGTCTTGGGGTACCTCTGGAAGAATGGAGAGACAAATGGAACAGGTGGATTCCAAAATGTTCTCTTCTTTAAAGTTTTTAACACAGAATAATGTATTTTCTAAAAATTCAGAATTTCTCCTTTATTAATTTTGCCTTAATTTCTTATTCAGCTGGTACTGGATTGGGGAATATGGCTGTGAATATCAACTGAAAATTAAATAAAATATGGATAATTCTTTAATATAAGTTTAACATGTGTAATTATATTTATTGTCTGAACTAAAATTAAGACTAAATGGTAAGAAATCCTTACCAAATCTTTTCCAGCAGTTGTGCGTAGAGCCAGCTCAAAGTTTCCAAGGTCCAAGACACAGACATAATCTGGACAGGATTAAAGAACACATTAAGAAAGACTTCAGAAACAATTATACACATAAATTCTGTAACATTTCTAGCATGTCAAACACTGAAACTAAAATTTTACCTCTAATCTTGTGATTACAATGTAGTTGCTTGTGAACACACACACATATACACACACAACAAACAAATTAAAGGAGGGCCACTTGTAATGAATACACAACCTTTACTTCTACAAATCATCATAGTACGAGTCAACTTACTTTTCTTCAGATCAACTCTATTGGCATTGCACTTGTCCGATAAATATAAGGCTGCATCATCAACCAGAAACCTAACATGTTAAACAGTGTTAAACAATTATCGTCTTATACAAATACTTACTCGTCATCAACAAAAAATACTAACAATTTTGTCATCTTTAATACAATTCCTGACCGGTAATTTAATGAAGCATGAACGATATGCTCCTATTTAAAATCAGGAAGATAACACACAGGTTGCTTTGCATCATTCTTCTAAGAATACCAAACACTTATCCAAACATTTACCATTTAGGGTTTAAAAAGTATTATAGATGTACCTAAGTAAAGACATGCAAGAATCAGCTATAATGTTGCTGGAAACACTGAAGGATTCAACTGTCACCATGGCACGATATGGCAAGTACAGAGGCCTGAAAAATAACAATGAATTTGGAAACTATAAAGTATACCCCTTGAAAACATTTCTACTCATTTGTATCATATAATCATTTCTTCAAAATTGAACATCACAAGGTTCCTTGCCTTATCTTCTTAAACCTGTACAATAACTTAATATTCTCAACACATATTGATTACTGATTCCACAGAAAAAAGCTTTATAAATACAGCAAAGTAACTCAATGCATTGCAGCACATGTAATTTTTTGTATTGTAATGAATAGTCTGCGTTACAGTAGCTGTCAGTATAATTCCTGGTGGGATGCCACACTTCTAAGAATCAGACACCAGAAGTATACATTACTGTGCTATGCACCAAAGCTGTACCTGTAATCAATTGCACATCCTCGTAGATACACATGAAGCTCTGTGACAATGGTGGGTAATGTATACCCAAGCACAGGGTAGTCCTTCACATCCAGAAAATCCAATATCTGTCCAAACCACCCCTGACCTGTAGGGGCCATCCGGTGTTGTAAGGTTCCACCCTTGACCTCAAGAGCTACCAGAAAATTCTGGAACAGGGATCAAAGTACTGCAGCACTGGATACAGCACAGACAGTTTGAGATTTTACCTCCCTTGTGGAACATTTCTATAATGCAGCAATTGAGTACTTCATTCTTACCAACATCTTAGAAGAAATTTAATGTACAATATATCTGTTTGGCTAGTCTAGACTGAAATTACAATTGACCAAAGGGTTAAAAAATGATATAAGCCATACTTCTTACTTTAAAAAAATTTTGTACTCTACCTTTTGTGATGCCACCTTGTTAATCTTAACAGCTACAGACAGCATGTCTATACTGTCCTTTCCTTTGCCCACTTGGCCAGCCATGGTGGTGCAGGCTGCCCCATTCTCTGTGGGGTAGATAGTGGGGTGGAGATGCTGGGGGACTACCTTGTCAAGGGAGAGTTCATCTGCTGGTGGCCATTCCCTGGGGATGTCAGTGCAGCCTGGAGATAAACAATCAGATGTGTTCATATATAGAACTTACTTATTAATTTACAGGCAAATGGATTCATTCAGCCAGGGATCCTTATGTAACATGGTATAAAATTCATACAACTGTTTCTATAGTAAAGCCACAAGTTACCACATATTTTGGATTTTTGATAATACTGAACTAAAAACATCCTTAATAACAGTAGAGAAATATTTTAATAAGTAAAATTTGGAGAAAACTTCATTCACCGAATAAACTTCTAATGGCTTGGCCCCAGGCTATTGAGTTATTCTTAACGCACATACCATTATGATAGACCTCTGCCCTATTGGAGGTAACATACAGGTATCTAAGGGAGGGGTCACCATTATAGTTGGTCACTGCAAACACTGACCCATCCTCTATGTCCAACAGTAGCTGACCATGCTTCTCAGGACAGATGCTGGCATCTTCTTTCTGAAAAATAAAATGCTAGGCATGTTTTTTTTTTTTTTTTTTTAATAAATTCACACTCCTTAATAATAGCAAACAAAAATACTTAAAGCAAAGTGAACTTAACTTTGAAGTAAAAGATCAATCATTATTCTTAGGCACAATTTTTAAATTTTAAATTGGTGTAAGTAAACTACAAACCAAGGCAATACTTACCTTGATGGGTACACAGGCAGTTAACCTGCCCTTAGATATGTTAAGTGTGAAGCAAATCTTGCTGGGAAGTTTCTTCTGCTCTTGGAGCTGTTTTCTTCTCTGTCTTACTTTTGGATCTGTCACAGAGTAAAATGTCCCACTTTCTTCAGAGTCAGAGTCAGAATCTGGGAAAATATCAAATCTCAAAGACATGTTTTATGAAGAAAACAGGTCATAAAATTCATCCTACAGAGATTTTTTTAATTACAAAAAGACGTCATTAAATCTAAGGAAAAATGAAATTGTCAATCATAACTGCCTTTGGAAAATTTGGGAAAATGCAAAAAAATAATTTTTAAACTGGTGGTTGACGTAACTTTTGAAGTCAAAGAGAACACAGACTTGCAAATGTCTCTGCTCATTTATTTGCTTTACACCCTCCTATGACCTCCTCATAAAATCAGTAACACACTTACATTTACATTGTATTTACGCTTCATTCAGTCTGGTATACCCCCCCCCCCCCAACACACACACAAACACGCCTTTCCCCAAATAACTCAGGCAGCTTACCATTGACAGCAGCAGACTTGCACATAATGAACTTGTCCCCAGTCATCTGGTTCAGCAGGTGGTCAGCCAGGTTAAGGCCTACACTTTGTTGACAAGAGTGACCTCCATAAATATCTGGTGGCTTCCATGTTGGTGGTGCTAGTGGTTCCCATAGCAACAGGTCACTGTTAAGCCTATGGAATAAAAGATTTTTTGATGAATTACCATTTTTTTAAAATAAGGTTGTGTTAAGTTAACACCTTATATCCATAAAGCTTTAGTCACATTTCAAGCAAAATGCAATTCAGTTTTAAGATATTTTGTAAAGAGACATTATTCAAACTAATTTGTATTTTAACAATTTAAAACTATGTCTTCCAATTTTTCTAAAAGTATTCATTATTAGGTATATCCCTCCAAGTCTGAGGAAAAAACACTAACCTGTTGTACAGCAGCTCAAAGAAGTTCTTGTCTGGCAGAATAATGCTGACCTGAGGCACGGTCAGTTCTACCTCCATTTCCACATTGCTGACAACCTTGTCACGGAAATGCTTCATCTCTGCAGCATCCCCTGGCATTACCATCTGAAAAAAATTAATTAATATGTTAACATTCAAAATTAACCATATATATATATATATAACTTTTAAAATTCTCAAATCAACCAAAAAATCTAAGATTATGTCACACAATCCAAAACATTCAAGTCTGAAATACATGCAATAAAGGAGTCATGCATTAATGCCTGTAGATGGTGTACAATATTTATTAAATTAATCCTGATAACAATATATCAAAATAAACAATGAGGAAATGATATAGTAAAAAAAAATATAGTTAAATATGTTCGTACTTGCAGGGGCTTGGGTTCTATATATTAAAGCTTTTATACGTGCAATACTAATGAAGTGACAAAAGGAAAGGGTCATCAAATCATTTAAAATCAGTTGGCTTGCTTGATATCTCCTATAATCATAACAAATTGTTATTGGTGCATTCTGAAAACAAAGCTAATTTTGTATTGTCAAAATCAAATCTTATTTGATTATCATTTCATATGTTGCAAAGCTGTCATTAGGAAGAGTGTATTCTGAAAAGAAGCAATAATAGACAGTGGGTATATGTTGACAGTGGGAATTCTTAAAGAGAAAAGAGATTCAAAGAACATACTTCGTTTGATTTGAGTAAAACTAATTTATCTATATTTTAAAAGGATTGGTGCAAAAATCAGGATCATACTGAGAATTGAACTTTGATATAATTCCCTGAAAGCAAGGAGAAATATTAAGCTGGATGTCAAAGATGCCAATGCCAGTTGCAAATTAAGCAGCAAGTCACAGAGCCAAGGCCACGATTACCTCTTCTGGGAGGGTGTGTGATTTGGTATCTACAAAATCATGATGCTTTCCCTTTGCATCATTGTTCTCACAATGCTCATCTTGTTTCTCAAACTAATGGAGAAAATGGGAGAGTGGCTCATAATATTATTCATTTAACAAGGCAATATGACAACTTAACTTACTTTTGTTTATAAGAATATAAAATGCAGAAACATTATTTTGAAATAAGCAGACATAGACATCATGCAAGACATCAAATAACAAAGTAACTTCATAGAACAGCACTATCCTAAAGTTTCACACCAACTACTTTCAGTAGCACATACCCCAGAGATTATTTCATTATTACAAAAAATACCAATATACAATACTACAGCCCTATTCTATCCCTCCTATAGGTTGTATCTTTCTAGTTCTATTAACTTTTGCATGCAAAACATACTTTTGACTGAAAATGAAAAATGTTTTTGATGAATCAGATCAAAAAAAAAAAAAAAAAAAAAAACTGTCACTGGTCAACCACAACATTTACAAGGATTGGAAATGTTAACAAATGGGCTTTAGAGAAACTTTCATGATGGAGGAGGACCAAGTTATACGTACCTCTTCACTCTCATACATGACCTTCTTGGCAGAGAAGGGGGTTGGCTCAGCCTTGGCAAAGCCACAGGCACCATTGAGGGAATCATAATGGTCCTCCACCATACTGGCCTCCATGCCTTGGACCTCTTCAAGAACGGAATGCACCTTGTGGTTGATTCTGATTAGCAGCCTAGAAAAGTTTTTAAAATACATAGTCAATTTATTTAAGTTTGTATTTGTAAGTTATGTGCATATCCTGCATAAATGCAATAAAATTCTGTTTCAATTATATCCATTTTTAAACTAAAAGTTAGAAATGAAAATGGTTTTACATAATTTTCCATCTTTTTTCTTATAATCTCCTCACTTTTTCAAATTGAAAATAAGTAAGAAATAGGTTGTCACATAACAGAGCATCTGTTTTCCTGATATCCCACTCATAAGCAGTTTCTGTTTTACCATTTATTAAAATCAATTGCTTTCACTTACTGTTTGGTTTGAATATTATTTAATAATAAGAGACCAATTTTATATAACAATGTGCATTATAAAAGAATAAGTAACTTAATAATAAATCAGCCTTTTTACTCCAACTCAAGCAGTGTGGTCTACTTTTTCCTCGCATATAGTTCAACTGCAACTCATGCCATAAGCCAGCTTATATTATATGATCACTATCTTTACAACTTGATTCCAATCAATTGTTTATTGTGTTTTATTACCAAAATGTATGTATATATAGTACACATAAGTATAAAATGCTACTACTTTTACAACAATTATGATACTGTACCTAGGCCAGTCTAATCTCATGTCTCTGTCTTGGTCACCACTGTGTTTGGCATACAGGAAAGACACTGGAGCTTTGTCAGAAGATTCTTGAAACAAACCTGGAAAGAAAAGTAATTTAACAACTTATCATATATAAATGATGAGAACCTTTGGAACATTGACATTTTAAGAGAATGATATATATATATATATGCTGATTTTTAACATTGGTATTAAGGTACTTCTTGCAAATCTAATAAAAATTCAGGCAAGAATTGAACTTCTGCACGAAGACTTCTATTAATGTTTTACAGATGATCCAAATTAATAACAATAATAAACTAAATAAACTAATTCTAATATCACATCAATTCAATCTTAATTAACCTACTATGAACTATAAAGAAAGTGTAAATGTTTTATTTATACCATGGACTTCTTCACATGTCAGCTCATACTCAGAGGTGGGTAGGGCCTTGTCCAACACTGTATGGAATGCTGCTTTCTGAAGCTTCACAGTGAGAACTTCCTTATGAAGACGTTGAAGCCACCATGGGTACTTCTCACTGCTCTGACGTAGATCAGGGATTGGAAACCTAAGGAATATCAAATAACCTTTAAGTGTCCTACATTTCTCTTAATAATGATCAACAAGAACACCTATAACAGTAAACTAGAAATATATCCAGGAAACACTTGGTGTATCATATTCAGGTTTAAAATAAGTTCTTATGTAATTATTTACAGATTGGATAGACTGAAAACCTGAAACTGCAACTTTCATCCAATATTGAACACAACTGAATATGCAATCAGATGACTTATATCAAAATACTTCATTATTGTTTCATACTCACCTAAGGTTGATTGTGGCACAATCACTTGTGACATGAAGATCTACTTTACTACCTGATGCAGCAACATTCTCATCCATAGCCTGATTGTACATCATTTGGCGTGTCTGAAAGTCAATCATCAAAAGGAAATAAATAAATAAATAAATAAATAACTAGTTTTCTAGATCAAACAAAAGTTCCTAATATTTAGAATTTTACACGGCGACTTCATTAAAAAATTTTGCACAATAATTAACAGTTAAAATACATTTGACAAAATATTTATATATTGTTTTACTCCAGATAAGCTGTTGTCTTTAACTTGCATTGGCAGGAGAAAATGAGAAATATGTAAAGTTTAAATAAAAATTTCCAGCTTATCAACAATTTAGTCACAACTGCACTTGGTTAAAGTAAATATATTCCAGTTCCACTCACTGTATTAATACTGCTTTGAATGGAGTACATCTGGGTTCCAGTGTCCTGGGGTTCTAAAGGCAGAGGATTTAGGAGTGCATTCAACCTGTCCACTATACTGATGTCCACCTCTGAAATGACCTGTCCTAGCTCTATGTGGACCTCAGTACCTGGGCTGAATGAGTGGGATGACTGTCTACGTGAAGACTGCAATGAAAAAATGGGAAGATAAATTGTTGTTTTATGTGCACATTTATTAATTGTCAATGACAGTCTGTGCCGTGTCTATAACTGAAAAAACTGCTTAATGACCAAAGTAATACAAAACCTTACAGAATATGAACCCTACAGATACTGGTGAAGTCTACTACTTCATTAAAAATATACACCATTCCTTATAACAGCAAATAAGATGAACTGAGCCTCTGGTAAAGTGTGAAAAGAGGAACCCAAAAAGTGGGCTATATGCTATGCACAATTCATACAATCGCATGAGCCATTTGTACAGAAAAATATTGATTTAATTTATATCTTAGGAGTAAGATTTAAATGTTAAAGAAACAATAAATAAAGGAAAACAAAAAATGAAATGCATTTTTTCTACCTGACAGGGTTTTTCCAAGGACTGTATTTTCATCTTAAAACAAGGTGTGCTGTAGACACTTGTGTACATCTGTCCTAATTTGCTGCTCTGATGACCACCTTCTTCATGAAATATGAGCAACTAAAGAAAAATGAAAAATAGCTTTGTAGAGCACTGTGCAATATGATAGATATCATAAATTACAATATAAATGTTATTTCAATTTATGGCAATAAAGCCATAAAAGGGTTTTAACTGTTGCCCTTGCACTCATGCTTCCAAGACATAAGTTAAAATATCACTATTAAACTTAATTTTAAACTTTGATACTGTAACATTGGGATACACAAAATAATCTGTTGAAAGACAATTCAACCACTGTTCTTTTTCTCTCTACATCAGAAAAATATAATCTCATTTCTATCAGGAGAGTTTGGTGTTTATCAATTTTAAACATAAACCAAACCCTTTGGGCTAGAGAATGCTGTAGGTCACAAACATACTGCAAATGTAAACTATAATAGGTCCAAGCACCAGTAAATGGAACACATTACAGATATGCTTCATGATGATGTAATATTCTGTATTAATTCAACAGGAAATTTGGCACATTCTTCCAAAATAATGACAATAAATAAATCAGGGAAAAATAATTTTGATAACAAGGTGTTAACAAAAAACTGAGAGCAAGGTACATATTAGCATTATTCTATATGAATCTGTACTTTGTATTCTACCTCAACCTAAGGAATGCAAGCCATTGTTGTAATCTCCATTGTTGCAAGGGATCTGTGGCGAAATACTTGCTCTGAAGCATTCAGCCAGTGCATATTAAATTTCGGCAAATAAAAGGTAGCCTTCATACAAAGGTGACTAAAGCTGTCAAAGGTGTCCATTACTAAGGAGTCAAACCACTTTCCTGTCACTCATATTCCTATTATGGTTAAAACTTGGTCACATGACTTGCCAAATAAAGATTTGGCGGATGTGACACCTTCCTTATATAGAAGGTAGGTGGGGCTATACAGGTAAAACAGAATATCACAGATACACAGGTGTAATAGATTAGTCAGTTCATTCCATGTCATCTGTGATTAAGCTACTGATGCACTTATCAGTGTGAGGATCAGCAAAAAGCATAATATTTCAAAATTCAGGACTGAGATACTTTCAAAATGGTAAGTAAATCTCAGCATTTAACCTCAAATGTAATTATTTTCAGTAGAATGGATTGGTAAGTTGTAATGTACTACAGTTATATGGGGACATGTTTACAGGTGCAAGCTTAATCGGAATTACTTTTTGAGATGACTTTATCAAAGGTACCAAAAAAGTAATTTGGTATGTACATGTAGTGAGCATTCAAATGGCACTCTCCAATCAATTTTTCAATTTCACAACAAAACACCATCAAAATTTAAGGCATTTTTTTGCCAGGTCAGTACCTCTCATTATGTTTGCCCTTGATCACAATTCACTTATATATATGCATCTTGTAGGCCCACAAACTTGTACATTAGTAGTATACAAATGACCTTTAAGTTTTCCTATGGAATTTGGTAAGTCTGGGCAAATGAAGTTTATAGCTATACTTGGAACATCTGTAACAGGTAAACACTCACAGCCTCATAAAAGCTTCAATTCTGTCATTATCTATACATTTTCAATGTGTCTTAACAATGACAACTTTATCCACCTCCCTCCAACCTGCCAAATTAAAAATGATGTTTTTATAAGACCAGTGGACTTAAACAATGACTTCTCCATAGTTCTTTTCCAACAAAGTGCTGCATACTTGATATAATGTATTTTTATATCTCCCACATTTATATGCAGCATGAGTAACCAGACCAGTGAAAAATTACCATAACAATGTCATCAGTGTACTTCAAAGAATCTGAAGCATTTAACTACCATTTCCCCACATAAAAAATTATTGACTCTTTTGAGTATTAAAGACACATCCATTTGCCTATGGACTTCATTATATAAATGAAAAAAGCAGAATTTCAGCTGTGTAAATCTGTTTCAGAAAAATTATGCAAAACACATTTTGACCTAAAAATTATGCTGAAAGCAATAAAAACATCTTGAACATTCAGACTTTATGCGACAAATCTGTCCTTGTTCATGGAATGTAGGACAAGTTGGTTTGACAACAAACAACCATCCTATTCAATTAAAACAATTTGAGACTGGGAAATGGTGTACAATATATGTCACTCTCTGTATATCTACGTCATCTCCTGACCAGTTATTTGTTCTTATTTTCAGATACCCAAACACAAACAAAAACCAACAACGACAAGTGCAAAAGCTATTCTGTCTCTCTGTCTGACTTTAACAGCAATATCCTTAACTGACAGTCAACTGTGCCCCCTTCCTCCTCCTTGTGGATGTGAAAGAGGAGAAAATGGAGCTGTAATTAACTGCAGATACTACAAACTTACAGCTTTGCCAGAAATAACACCGAGCAATGTCACATTCTATGAGCTTACCTTGGCTCATAACAACATTCATCTTTTAACACCAGGGATGTTTCAAGGACTTTCTATCCAAAGATTGGACCTCAGCAGCAATCCAATTGAGTACCTTGACAATAACACCTTTATTGGGCTGGAGTCTTCCCTAACTGAGCTCATTTTAGAGGTTCGTGAAGGAACACAAGTTCATATAAACATGGAAGCCATAACAAGTTTAACTAAATTGGAATATCTTTATCTGAAAGGATTTACAATGCCAGTATTACCAGATGCATTATTTCATGAACTGACAAATCTACGACAGCTTTACTTAGAGTCATGTGCTGTAAGACAAATATCAAGCAATACTTTCAGTGTTATAAACAACACTTTAGAGGAGCTTCATTTGATAAATAACAACATCACAGAAGTGCCAACAAGTGGGCTATCACTGTTGAAAAACCTCAAAATTCTTGATCTCTCCGGGAATATCATTCGGTCAATTAATACAGATTCTTTTCAAGGTCTTACAGCATTGGTAGACCTAGATCTATCCCATAATGCACTGCAGATTCTCCATTTGAATGCATTCAGGGGACTGGAGGTCAACTTGGAAAAACTTTCCCTACATCTCAACATCTTGATGGAGCTTCAACTCCCTGCAATATCAAAGTTATATAAACTCAAAAGTCTCAATCTTGCAAATAACCAGATTCAGACCATTCAAAATGGACTGTTCACAAATCTTACAAGATTGGAGTATCTTAACATACTTGGCAACCAGCTACGTGCAATTACCCCATATACATTCAATGGACTTCATACAAGACTAAAATCTCTCATTTTAGCAGAAAATAGGTTACGCTACATTGCAAATGAAACATTCCTATCCTTCAATTCACTTGAAGAGCTTTATCTGGACAATCAGCAGCTAGTGGGGCTATTCAATCCTCATACTTTCAATGGATTAGAGAAAAATCTGAAAGTTCTCAGTATTGACAATGTTGGATTCAGTTCTACAGCTTGGCTCAGTCTAAAGCCTCTCACAAAACTCAGGACACTTAATCTCTGTCACAATCAGGTCACCATCATTCCAAACTATTTCTTTGAAAATTTCACCCACCTCAATACTTTAAAACTATGTCACAATAGTATGTATACTCTGGCCCAGGCCACCCTATATGGCCTTCAAAGTACGCTACGTAGGCTTCTCCTTAATAATAACAATATAGTGTCTATGGACAGATGCACTTTTAATGAATTCCATTTTCTGGAGGAGGTGACACTGGGAGGTAACCCCCTGCAGTGTGACTGTAGACTGCAATGGTTAAAAGAATGGGTTAACAGGACATTCACACCTTTCTTACAGCAGGTGCTAATTGACTGGCGTTGTGACCAGCCTGAGGATGTTCAAGGAAAACTTTTCAGAATGATTCCTTGGGAGAACTTTACATGCGTTAGACAGCCTATCCCTCGGTCTTGTATTCCATATACTACAACAACAAGCACAACTACGACAACTCCAACAACAACTACTACTTCTACTACAACTATGACTTCTACTACGACTTCTACTACTACTACTACAACTATACCTAGCACCACAAGTCCAAGAACTAGAAGTACATCACCAACAACACATGCAGTGAATTCTACACCAAACACTGTCAACAGAACAACTACTCTACAACAGTACACTTCATCATCATTTACAGTAACACCCCAGAACACCAGTAGAACCCCAGTAAAAACAGCAACAACATTATCATCATCATTAGTTTCAATAAGTGAGTTGTCATCTCCCACCACCAGGTCCCCACCAACAGAACATTCTTCATCAGGAACAATCCCCGCCATAAGCAGCACTCCACAGAGTTCTGTAGTTCCAACACATGGCACCCATTACCTAGAGATCAGGCTCCTTAATGCTACAACATCCTCCTTGAAATTCTGGTGGAATCCTGACCACGATCATGACATAACAGGATACCAGATACAATATGACTACTTCACACAAGAAATGAATCACACAACACTGTCAGACCCCCTCCACTATACTGTGACAGTATATGAGATGAGGAGACTACAGGCTGGCACTAGCTACCGCATATGTATCATTATTCTTTTGGACAACAGAGAAATGGATAAAAGACCCGAGAACTGCTTTAATGCATCGACAAACGCAGTTCCAGCACCTGCTAATAATTCCAACCAATCACATCCCCCTGGTCCCATTTCTGCTGGTACTTTAGCTGGAGTGATCATTGGCGTTATTCTTGTGGTAGTAGCAGTTATAGCTGTGGCTGTAGTTGTAGTAGTGATCAGAAGACGAAAGTTAACAACAGAACCATACTATGCAAAACCATCAAAAGGGTTACCAAGCAATACCCTACCTACAACAAGCTATGACTCAAAACGTTACACCAAAAAGAAAAATCTCAATGGTGCTGCAAAAGCAAATAGTGGGGTATGTGAGACTAAGTTTAATGGAAAGGCTGACTTAGCAGCTGATAAAAATTCAGAAATTGAAGGTGCAACAGCCTTCCCATCTACAAGTGAAAAACTAAGTGATGAAAAAGCTGCAAGCATTGAAAATGAAGTGAATTCGGCTGAAAGATGGAGTGCTGCTAATGAACGATATAAAAAAATGCCTTTGCCTCCTAAACCAGAAGATGGATACTTAAACCCTAAAGACTGTATACCTGACAGTCCATCAGATCCTGCTGATGTGTACTGTGAAATAGGCTATATCTAATTTAATGCTTTGTACTTGAGATAAGTGCAAATTATTGTAGATTTTGTATATAAATCATTTCTGAATACTATTCATTTATCTGTTCTTTAAACACAACTTAAAAAATACAAATTAGTTATACTAATTAATTGAGAGACAAGATTTATTTTATCATAATAAAAAAATGACAAAAAATACTTTTTATATATTACTTGTATGTTTTGAACATTAACAAAACCACAACTAAAAAAACATCATTTTCTATATTTATCTAGCCCTCAATAAATTGCCAATCATTTAGTCTTCCAAAGCTCAAGTATGATGGAAATGACATGATGATGAGGCTAATCCAGTTCTGGCAAGGTTAGCCATCATAACCATTCTACCCAGCAACACTATTAACATCCAATAATTTCCCTAAATATCACTGTCACTGCAAGCTAACACAGGAAATAAAGTGTTGTTGTAGGTGTAATGTCCATGTTCAGCCTGTATCTTTAGGTTAATGGGAGAGTGTTCTTTAGACAAACAAATGATTAGTTATATCATAATTTTTTACTGCTGTAAGAGAAGAGTGTTGGGGTATCTAGGGTCATGTCTTAAAATACTTGGCCAAAACAATGACAATTTAGAGATAACAGTTATTTTTAGGCTAAAACAAAATGGAAAAAAAATATGGAGGGGTGTGTAAGACTAAATTTATAGAAAGGCTGACTCAGCACATAATAGAATTGGAAGTTGCAATAGCCCCATGTGATCTCCACTACAGGTAACTTTAGGGCTGTGAAATTCCAGAAGAATGACTCCAGTTAAAGAAAGAGTGAATAGTTTTCTCCATATCTTTGCATGAAACAATGTATCAAACATGCTCCTTTTTTTTTGCTTTGGTGTGACATACCTATAAGGCACACCACTCACTATCTTAGCTTACCAAACTGTATGGTGATAAACAATATCCTCTGATGACTGTTTTATTGATTCATATACTACTGTATTAAAAAGTAGTAAACTCCATGTTTTATGGCTTTCAAAGGATGGGGGCCTGCCAACAAGTAACTGCAGTGATACATTACAAAAAAAACATAAAACCCTGTAGCGTACTTGGTTTTGCTGCCTTTTATGTGCCAAAGTCTGTATTGCCCAAGGCTACAAAACCATACTGCTCTACAGGTAACTCAATTCCATACACTAGACATTCTGATTCCAAACTAATGCATTTCAAAATCATTGGTCTCATGAATCACCGCAAATCTATTAAGAGCTTTTCTTTATCATATACCTTTCTCATTTCAGTAATTTGATGACTTCATTTTTTTTTTCATTTCAAAAAAAAAAAAAAATAATAATAATAATAAATAATAATAATAATAATAAAAAGAACAACACTAGGCCACTGCCTTCACCAAAAAGGTGTGATATGCAAAAAGTAATATGTTACAGTGTGTCAACTGTGAATACAAACCTCACTATAGATTGGGGCCTTGGTCACATGTGACAGGAAACTAGATGTCCCTGAGCTGGTTCTCCTATCAAACAGGCACTCCACAACCTCCATGATGCCCAGTGAAATATCCAGAGACAAAGAACTCTTGCTGTTCAAGGATTTCTGCTGACAGTGAAGAGTCAAGGGTTTCCCAAGGCACCTTTCAAAATTAAAGTGTAAAAAGGAAAATCAAAGTGTTAAAAGTCAACTGCTATGGACTGAGCATCCACACATATTGTGATAGTTAAGAAAGCTTACTATTTAGTCTTGATCAAATTGGTGTACACAACAATAACAAACTGGGCTTTTTTAAAGTACATTTTTCATAGTAGACCACAACTCAAAATCATACTACAAAAACATATATCAACAGCACAAAATTTTTGGCTTTACCAATTTAAACATATCACTTACCCTATGTGATCATATGGGCAAATTTCTGAAATCCTTTCCCTGATTTTAACCAAATCTATGGGGGTCATACCACTGGGGTTCACAGTCTTAATGCCCTGGAAGTACCTCTCCCCCATTTCTTTCAGCTTTTCAGTAGCTGATTTCTCTGGTTCATCCATTACGTCCCCTGGAGAAGTTTGGGGGTCTTCATGAAGGAGGGTCAGGGACAGAAAACTCATTTTGACTTTGAAGACATTCAGCTCCACCCCTGGTTCCTCCAGAAGCTTCTGCACTGGATCTGACACGATTAAAAGAAGAAATCAAGCAATAAGAAAAACTTTCACAAGTTTGAATTCTTTATTAATTAATTAATGAAACATAGATGTTAAAATATTCTGTTTGTATACCCTTTTCATCCTTTCCTTTTGATAATGTAAACTGTACATTCCCCTGCAACGAGAACAAGATATTGAAAGTTACCTACCTTTTCCCTTAGCAGGTTTTGTCTTTTGCTTTAGCTCCTTTGACAAAGTACTTGTGAATGGAGTTTCTGTCTTGGTATTGCTTACATAACTGCCCCCGGTGTATCTGTAAGTACCTGGAAGAATGTCCACAAATGTATTTACGTTAAGCTGGCATTTTACATTTTCTTTTACTCATTATATTCTACATGTACACATGCACTCATCAATTTAAAAAGTTAGGTGTCAAATACTGGTAATTTTCATCAAAAAATGAACCAGATCAAAAGTTGTTTACTACAATGAGATATCCACATCTACGCATTAAATATTCCTAATCATTGCTAACTATGGTAGCACTGCAACAACAAAACACTTTTGCTTTGGCCAATTCCGTGCTGCAATTCTTTCTAAACCAACATTCAAGACATTACCTGTAGAAACAGACGAAGCGGTCTTTGTACTGTATGAACTGGTGTAGGAGGATTGCATGGAGCCAATACCAACATTGCTTTGACCCAGGGAGAAGTATAGATCATCTCTAGAGTCATCTGAAATAAGATTCCCCAACTGTTACAATGGATTGATAGAAATCGTGGCAAAGATGATAGATGAGCATGTCACAGAATGCTCAGTCACACACCAGTGTCTGCATTTAGTAGTAACTGTTTGACAGCCTGCAAGGTGATGACAAATTTTCTTCGCATAACAGTGGCAGAGATATACTTCAAACACTGACAATACTGTGACAAAGAGAAACTCCCTACATTTTATAGGTGAACATTTGTTGTTTTAATTACCTAGTGAATGTGTAGTCATGCTTTCATCATCATCTCTCCAAGATGGCTGCCTGGTTCTTTCCTGACCTCTCTGCATTCTATCTTGCTGCATCTGTCTCTGTAAGTCTTGTTCCACTCTCTGGAAATCTGTCTGGTTCATGGGTTTGTTCAAGTTTCCACTGTGGCCTTTCTCATCACTATCACAGGATCCTGCAAAGTTATTTTTATGCACAAAAAATGCATTATATGTTTTCAAAAATTTTTCATACTCAGCAAGTTCACATAGCACTGATAAACAGTATGTTTAACTAAGCATTTCTCAAACAGGTACAACTGTAAAGTTACAACAGTAGCTATGCATTTGGGTACATTTTGAAACAAAAGTCACAGTTGTGGCATGTTTATTACTATAGAACATTTTCTTTCAAGGTATCCACTGAGTGTAATATTATAACACACTTCAAATATCTGGTTTTTATCAAAAATGAAAATAAAGTACTTGACTAAATAAGATAATATCAATCATGAGAAGAAATGTTTTAATCTTTGTTTCATTCAAATGTTTACAAAAATCTTGAAATTACTCTCTGAGCAATAGAAATTGTGATTTTTAACATTTGGACTAACCTGGAGCTGAAAGAGTTTCTGCCATCAACAGTAACATATGGAGCTGTCTCGGAGAAAGGAATACATTCAACGGGCCAAGCTGGCAGTCCAGTTCAAACTACAAAAGGAATGAGGATGTTTGTGAAACAATCTACTCCTAGTCTCCATGATGAATTAAATCAACATAACTAGTCCTGATTTTCTGAACTTTTTCAGAAAAAGTTCCTTCTGTGTGCATTTTATTAAACATTGGTGCACATTTACCAAAAAAAAAGGTTAAATTATTTTCACATTTGCTAAAAAAAAATTATCAGACAAATGCAATTCAAACTAGAGGATCAGAGAGGCGATACCGCCTCCGAATATTGTACCACCAGCTGGAGCTAGCGCATTCGTATAGACCCCCACATACACAAAATAAGGGACACAGCCCCCAGTCTTGTGCTTGACAAGCTGTAAACATGCAATCAACAAGAATTTTCAATATATGCAAAAAATATATGAAACTAAAAATGGTACAATCAAATTTAAGTTCATTGTAAGGTAGGTGAAAGCTCATTTTCAAGGTCACAGTAAATTGCCAGTATATGACTTCCTACTCAAGTTCAATAGTAACTATGGACCTATCTCTGCCAGGTTTGGAGTTAAAAGAGAAAGAAATTAGCAGAGTTCAGTTCATGATAATAAGTAGATCAAAGGTCAATTTCAAGGTCACACTTAGATTGCCAGTATATGACTTCCTATTCAATTTCAGTAGTAACTATGGACCTATCTCTGCCAGTTTTGGAGATAAAAGGGAAGCAAAATTTGCAAAGTTCAGTTCATGGTGAAAAATAGGTCAAATGTCAATTTCAAGGTCACAGTAAGATTGCCAGTATATGACTTTCTATTCAAGTTCAATAGTAACTATGGACCTATCTCTGCCAGTTTTGCAGATAAAAGGGACTAAATGTTATAATTTTGGAGTTACCATAATGTGCCATAAATTTCCTACAGAAAAAAATTAATTAAAATAAAGAAAAGGTCATTTTGGTCAAAATTTTTGGAATGGGAGATGCTCTGAAGTTCCAGGTGTTCAAATTTCATGAAATAATGTCATTTTTGACCACAAGTTGTCTGCTTTGCCAAGCCTAATGTATTATTTTTCCGGAGTTCAAAATTTATTATCCATTACCGTACTGCACATTTTGCTTTCACCACCAATATGTATTTTTTGATACAGCGTAACTTTAGAGATAAAAGGGAAGCAAAATTTGCAAAGTTCAGTTCATAGTGAAAAGTAGGTCAAAGGTCAATTTTAAGGTCACATTTAGATTGCCAGTATATGACTTCCTATTCAAGTTCAATAGTAACTATGGACCTATGTCTGCCAGTTTTGGAGATAAAAGGGAAGCAAAATTTGCAAAGTCCAGTTCATGGTGAAAAGTAGGTCAAAGGTAAATTTTAAGGTCACATTTAGATTGCCAGTATATGACTTCCCATTCAACTTCAATAGTAACTATGGACCTATCTCTGCCAGTTTTGGAGATAAAAGGGAAGCAAAATTTGCAAAGTCCAGTTCATGGTGAAAAGTAGGTCAAAGGTCAATTTTAAGGTCACATTTAGATTGCCAGTATATGACTTCCCATTCAAGTTCAATAGAAACTATGGACCTATCTCTGCCAGTTTTGGAGATAAAAGGGAAGCAAAATTTGCAAAGTTCAGTTCATGGTGAAAAGTAGGTCAAAGGTCAATTTTAAGGTCACATTTAGATTGCCAGTATATGACTTCCCATTCAACTTCAATAGTAACTATGGACTTATCTCTGCCAGTTTTGGAGATAAAAGGGAAGCAAAATTTGCAAAGTTCAGTTCATGGTGAAAAGTAGGTCAAAGGTCAATTTCAAGGTCACATTTGGATTGCCAGTATATGACTTCCTATTCAACTTCAATAGTAACTATGGACCTATCTCTGCCAGTTTTGGAGATATAAGGGACTAATTGTTATAATTTTGGAGTTACCATAATGTGCCATAAATTTCCTACAGAAAAAAATTAATTAAAATAAAGAAAACATCACTTTGGTCAAAATTCTTAAAATAAGAGGTGCTCTGAAGTTCCAGAAGTTCAAATTTGATGAAATAATGTCATTTTTGACCACAAGTTGTCTGCTTTGCCAAGCCTTTTGTATTATTTTTCCAGAGTTCAAAATTTATTATCCATTACCGTACTGCACATTTTGCTTTCACCACCAATATGTACTTTTTTATATAGCGTAACTTGAAAACCGTATGGAATACAAAAAAACGGAGACCACACCCAGTGTTGGGCTTTACATGCTCTACAAAATGCAAAAAAGAATGGGTCTCTAGCATTAACGGTTCCCAAATTAGAGACAGTTTTCAGTTTAGGTACTTTATGGCCGCTACTCCCGTGAAAATGCACCGATTGACCCCAAATTCACGGAGATGAAAGATGACCCGAAGGGTAACACTTTCCAATAATATCATTGGTAAAGTCTATGTGGTGTCTGAATAACAGGGCAAAAAAAATTTTTTTCGTAAAAAATTTCATTTTTTTGAAAATTTTGGCCCGTTTGACCTTGAAATAAAGGTCAAAGGTCAAATCCAAGGGCATATTTGAAATCTACACATATGACGTTTGGAAAGCTGTCTGTAGAAATTTTTCCCATTACCCCCTCCGTAGGGTAGATAATTAGCATTTAATTTTGCCATTTTTAGACAAGGGTGCATTGCAATGAGTGCCACACCTAGACCCCAATACCGACAAAGCCCAAATTTTACGTGGAACGAGTTGAGATTATAGGTGACCTAAATCCAAGAGATGGGTACAGGGGCCCTTACCGTCTAGGAGGAGAAGCGGTAACGGTGACTTGGCGGCGGAGCCGCAGGAGCCGCAGGAGCCGGCGGAACATACGGGTCGGGACTAAAACCATGGGTACCGCCAGCGCCTACGCTGGTGGTACAATCATTTACATTTACAAATGACACGTATACCTACCCTTGGTCCTGGTATACTGTCATTCTGTTTAATCCGTATTTTCACATTCTGTTTCCCCTGACATGCAGCAATCTGAAGGGGTTCTGAAGTGGGCGCTTTCTCATGGGGCCCCAACAGGGTGTTAATAGAGGCTCTTTGGGGTTGCCTGGTTATGATAGAGGATGTGGAGGAAAGGTTCAGTTCTGTGTCGGCAGACTAAAGGAAAAGAAGATAAAACATATGTAATTAATTGTTCTTGTGGGTATAATTTCAGGACAATTCTATTTTTTAGTTTACATTTGTACTTCAATTATAAACATGGTATGACCAAAACTGCAATCACTGGTTTGCAGGAAAAACCTTTATCTATATCATTTAAAAAATAGAGTGTTGATGAAAGGTTACCATTACAATAATATTAATGGAACTTTAAGCATGGCTTTTATATAATTTGAGATTAATAAACAACCATGTTATCAACACATTCAACTATACCTGGAAGCTATAAGGTTGAGAGTCCATGGAATTGCTTCTAGAAAATGTCTTGGCAAATTCATCGCAAAAGAAAGTCATTCCTGTGATATGGAAGTTCTTGTGTGCAATGGCTGCTGGTTTATACACATCATGCTGCATGGGATCATCTACTGGACTGCCTTGATCAGTAGCAGACTCATCAAAATACTCGATCCTGATGATATTCATAAACATAATTAGCGTATGTTAAAAGGAAATAATTTTTTTTTCATTTATAGCAAATTAACATAATGGGTAGTTAATCTCATTGATGAAAGTCAGCATTGCTTAAATAATTACATTGGGTAAATGAAACAAAAAATAATTTCTGTCCCTGATATATAGAAATGCATTTAAGATAATTTTAAAAAATTTTAGATAAAATATGTGAGTAATTAAAATAATAAAATAATATGCACCACCTTCAGTGAGCAAAGCAAGCCTGTTGCTCTTGAAAGTTGGGTAGCTGAGGGTTAATACTGCACAGCTGTTTACTAAATATATTCACTTGTTGTGGTGGTAGCAGCTGTGTTTCACAGCTCCTGTGTGCATAATATGTGTTTCCATTGCTACAAACCTATTTATTCTTATTTCCAAAGCAATTCCACACTTGGCCTCAGCAGGTAAATGTTCAAGTCTGACTGTGGTGTCTGTGAAATTCAACTTTACCCTACAAAGAACTGTAAACAAAAATTTCGATACTATTTTACTTTAAGTCTACAATTGCACATCAATCAGCTACATTCATGTGTACTTAATGACAATCTATAATACAAATGTCAACTACCATTTTCTTTTAAGAATTACCAAACACTAAAATACTACACCCTGCCAAATCAATAGACTTCATTTTCATAAACTTGACAGGTTTTCACAGTGAAATCAAACCCATGGAAATGACTTTTGCTAACCTGACTCTATAGTTTGAGCAAACATCTCCAACCCCTCAAATGGCTGAGCAGTCTCTGCTGCTTGCTCCCCCTCTGTGTGCCCCTCTTGTAACATCTCCTGAGCCAGCTGGATACTGCTGGTCATACTCATGAACATACTGTCCAAGTGCACCTCTGAAAAAGAAGAGATCAAACTCTAAGAATGAAACTTTATTCTATTATGATTTAAGAAAACTATGGTTTTAATTTGTGAAAATATATAAAGTGCATTTTTCAAAAAAAAAAAAAAAATTTTTTTTGGGTTTAATTAGAAATCCATACCAAACTTCCAACTGGTAATTAGGTAACAGAAAGCGTCTCATTCCACCCTCTTTGAGCTAAGAGGTAATGTATCCCAAAGCAGAGGCATTTTTGAAACATTCAGTTTAACTTTTTGACACTGTCATACCATAATTAAGTATTATCATTTCATAATGACAAAATTTTAATCATAGTAACATAAATGATAAAACAACACTGACCATCATTTCTCTGTTTTGGCTGGAGAGTAAGTTCCAAACTGTCAACCTCCACACAGGTGCTGTCACTGGTCAGGCTCTTCCATGGAATGGACACTGTTATCTCCCCAACATAGCCATCCACAATCTCAAAAGGCATGTTCACTCCATCTAGAGTCTCATTCAGGGCCTAGATACAAAAGCCATCAATATGAACATTACAAAACACCAAATGCACAACACAAGCACCAACAGTAGAAATTAAAACATTAAAGGTAGAATATATTTTTCAGGCAAACAAAAGAAAACATTTTTAACAATCATTATCAGGCATATATTTCTTTTTCATATCACATGCATTAAAATGATCCCAACCCAGTCCTTCGAAAGCAAATTATTGCCATAACAGATTCAGATATGTCATACATTTGCCCCATCAACCAAGACCAAAAAAAACTAGTATATACATGTTGATAGCTAGCTTAGAATGAAATATTCCCTTTTTAATATTAAAATTTTGACTTTGGATATATATATGAAAGTCACTTTCTCCACAAAACACTATCTATTCTCAATAATTATTATAAAATAGATTGTTTGCAACATGTGAAGTAGCAATAGTCTGCAGACTTCTATAAAGTTTGATTCAGTTACTGATATAAAGGTCAAAGTAACTTTGAATCAAAGCCAGCTATATTTCCCCAGATGTATAAGAAAAGACAAAGCACATTTATCTACAAATGAACTACTTCTTAAATAATGTCATAATATGCACACAAGAGACAGGCATATGCTTCACATTGTGTAACTGGTAGCAGGATTTAAAACTGTAATGATCTAGTAGAGATGATTAACCAGGAAATACTCGACAATAAGTGGAAAAACTGATGGCTACTCAGCAGTGTAATCTCCATGAAGATGCAGGAGGGAAGGGGGGGGGTAATCATTTTCATTCCTAACATGACCCATATTTTTCAGACTTAACCATGCCAAAGAATATTTCATATATTAAAAAAAAACCTGGAAGCTGATTATTTGAGCTACCTGTCAACATGAGTCATTCTGTTTTGTTTACTTGAAACAGAGAGGACAACAGGATAATGAATCAGAACGAATCTAATGTAGTAATGCCAAAACCAAGTATATATCAAACTATTACGTATCTCTTAAGTACAAACATAACCTGAATTCATTATAAATGCCCTGGAATAAATGCTCTGTCAATTATGCTTTAAACGTTAAAGGAAAAAGCAACAAATAATTAGTGTTATGAGATGTACATACGTTGAATCTAGATGAGCATATCCTAATAAAGAAAATATTTAAGTGATAATCAATCAACGTTCCAAAAACTCCCATGCTGTATTATTTTTCAAAACATATACCTTCACATCTAGGCTTAAACCCTTTATGGTGCCAGTTCCATTGTATAAATCGACAGTCAGCTGTTCGAGTGACACTTTTTCTTGAAGAAAATGTCCCATGTAACGCTGTAGAAGGTATCTACAGGCCCTTTTCTTGATCGCGTCTGACCAGGGAAAGTACCAAGGCATTTTAGAACAGTCTTTACGCTTTCCAAGCAACAATTAATGCGTTAATACAACTATTTTATAATTCTTGGCAGTCAAGTCAAAACCAAAACATTCATCCGCCATATTTTATTCTGACGTCATCGGGGAATGAGGCCAACAAGGTCACGCACGGCTGGAATTCGAAAGGAGGATGGGCTCACGTGTGTTTGCCTATCGACAAGCCCTACACCCTTGGTCCTACAATCGGGCATCTTGATCAGACTGTGCAGGACATTAACTTCATTTCTGACCGATGGTATAAGTTGTCAAAGAATCAGGGGTTGCTGCCATTTGAACAACTTTCGTTTTAGTGCAGGGTTGGGTCGCTTTGTTAACGCATCTATTACGTCCCCGCACCGATAATCTTTTTACTCCCGAGCGCCGTTAAAGCGTGACATTCAAAACATAATTTTTGGTTAAAAAACCTTTCTGCAAAATGATATTTTCAAACGTACGCTTTAAGGGTGCACAATAAAAGTTGTTAGCAGACCATGCAGGATTATTTGAGGGGGGGGGGTCCGATTTTTTTTTTTTTTTTTTTTTTTAGAAATGACAGGCCCCGGATAAGAAGCCGACCCTCGACCCCCTTGTGGTGGGGTTTGGGGCCCGCTGAAGGGCCCAAATTATTTTTGGGTTAAAGAGGGCAAATGCTGCAATTTGGAACGGTTACAAATTTCAAACCAGCTACTTCTAATTCCAAGAGGGGAATATAAATGTGATTTTTTCCAAAAGGAGGGGGGGGGGGAGGGTCAGGACTGCCATGTATATCATTTCTGCACCCCGACACACTGGGCACACCTCAGTGCTAAACAAAATTGATTACTTGGTTAACGAGTGTCGACTATATTTAAACAGGGTCAGAATACAATTTTTTTAAATTTATTTCCAATAATGTTTAATGAGCATAAATTTTATGGTCAGTTGATTTTTTTTAAATTTATTTAAGGGGGAGTCCCATCCTTTGTGTTTCAAAACGTAAAACAATATCAAGTGTTTTCTTTTTTTTTAAAGTTGATGGCTTCAATAGTTATAACAGGCCTTAAACACATCCAGGCATTCTAAAGGTTTTGTGCTCAAAGGAAAAAAGGAAAAGCTATGTCCATATGATTAAGATATGATTAAGAGCAGAATACTCGAGCAGTTAGTGCTTCTAAAAGATAACAAAACTGCAGGGCTTTAATTTGTTGTCAAAAGATACTTAAAAATGTAAAATGTGGAAAGTCCAAAATACCAGTGCAATAATATAGTACTTCTCTTATCAAGACTGCCTGGCATTTAATTTATTTTACCGTGCAGGAAACTGTCATGTTACTGCCTCTCACAAAAACAAATCGGGAGTTTCTGTAAAGCACAATTCTATTAAGATACACAAGTTTGTTCTTGTTCCATGTGACTCATTGGAGTCTGATTGCAAAAAACACTGCAATCTCCAGTGCAATGAGCTGCATGTAGAAGATAAACTTGAAGTAGGGTGGGCTACAGTTCTTAAATTCAGTCAGGTTATGTGCAAAACATCAAGTCAAGGAAAAACTGTTGCAAACATAAAAAATCTACAATTCTGCAATTTATAGGTAAAGCAGTTTTTTCATTTTTTTGTCTGCAAGACCAAACCTGGGATAGCAAATGAACCGAGTTAAAATATGAAGTCTCTTTAACATTCTTTTAGAAACAACTAACCTTAACAAAACTGTCGTTTACACTGAAATGCAACTGTAATATCAGACATAAATAACTATAAACAACAAACAACAGTTGGGCAAAGTTTAAAGTGGTAACTGCTGAGATAAAAAATTTTCATATAAGTATACTTGGCTAATAAATGTTTTGAAAAATGGTCTTTGTAAAAAAATCACCATATGAAAACAAATCAAAAAGTCTGATTGAAATAAAATTTTATTTTGTATAATGAGAATGTGATACAAAATAAATAACTAGTTTCATTTGAGAAATACAATGTCTAATTCGAACCTTAATCATAAATTTCAAAACGCAAAACTTATGAACAATTGCATCTTCTCCTTTCATGTCATAATAGCACCATGATAAGAAAACACAAGCATTTGCATTGTTCAAGCACAACAAAATATAAATTCATACTTGCAACTCTTCAAACACATCAAATTGAATGTTTTTTGAATATTTACAAATATCAATATAAAGACATCACAGTGCCTGCAAATGAATGATACTAACAAGCTTATTTACATTGTTTTAAATCATAACCATTGCCTTCAAGTTGAAGACGAATGGCATCATGTTCCAAATTGAATATGATTTCAAGCCATATTTGAAATCTGACTTTTCAATTAGAAAACATAAGGTTAGGCCTAAATCACCTTTATTTCAATTATAACATCACCTTTATTTCAATTATAAGTGGAAGAGACCATGGATTGCAAGTTGCCTTTTCAATATGACAATTAACAAATTTTGGCAGACTGTAATAATTACTGATATATTCATGTCTGACTTAATCCTTTTGTAGACTGCACTCTTGGTCTTTTTGAAGATGTTCATCACTAAAATGACTGTATATACATATGAATTTCCTAGTAATAGTCCAAAATCTTTCCATCATATGGCACACATTAATCTGTAGGAGTAGATGTTCTATGCATACCTGAAATTGAAAAAGAACATTTCTTCATGCAACAGAACCATATCAATTTTGACAGTTAACATCAATTCTTTGTTTCATAAACAATACTAGTAATTCAACTGAATAACAGCACAATGTTGATATCATATTAAGGTTACAAACTCGGTTTATGATCATCAAAACACCAAAATTCTTCAACAATGCATCTACCATTTTGCTGATTAAAAACAAAATGAAATCTCCCCCAAAAATATTAATATATCAAGGTTTATATTTCCTGTTGCTTACCATTAGCATAAGCACCTCGGAATGTTTATGATCAATTTAACAGCTTTCTGTTTTGAGGGGAGATACAAATCACTATGGGGCTTAATTTAATCCTTGAACAAGATTTTATCATAAAAATTGGCATGAGTACGGACTGTGCCATCATTTTGATTGAAATATTTTTGTAAGGGAGTTATGAGCCCTTAATTACAATATTTCATTGAACATTATTCAGTAACCCCAAAAAGTGGATCCTCCAAATTTTCTTTAAGTTTGATGGAAACAAACCCTCTATACTTACTTTGTCTTGATGTTGACCTAGAGCCTTCATATCTATCTCCTGGCGGAGGAGGGGGGCGAGGTCCATAAGGTCCCATAGGAGGTGGACCAAATGGTGGGGGTGGCATGTCACGCCCCAGAGGTGGGGGAGGTCCTCTGAGGTGTGGGGGTGGGGGTGGCATGTCCCTAAATGGTGGGGGTGATCTTCTATCTAAATGTGGACGCCTATCAAATGGAGGTGGGGATCTGCGATCCATTGGTGCTGGAGATCTGTGGTCGTAGGGAGGTGACTGTGCCCTGTCAAATGGCGGAGGTGATCGATGATCTAAAGGTGACCTCCTGTCAGGAGGAGGCCGTCTGTCATAAGGTGGTGACCTTCTGTCCATTGGTGGGAGTGGGGGTCTATGATCAAATGGAGGGGGTGGGGGCATACGTGGGGGTGGTAATGGCCCCATAGGTCCTGGTGGAAAGAGAGGCCTTCTCTCCACTGGTGGGGGTGGAATCATATGAGGAGAGTCCCGTACACCATCATCTCTGAAAAAAAGATAAACCAACATGTGTTACCAATAGCTGCTCATTTACTGCACTGTTCACCATTTTTTTTTCAAATGTGAAATGCTTTGTAAAACTGAATGCATACATTCATTGCAGTCACAATCCTGTAGGCTGTAGAAAAAACAGAGACTGTAAAAAAATAGAGCAGGTTTGTATTGACTCAATACTAGCCTACCAAATTTTTAAAAATGTATAATACATAAAGTACATGGGTTTCTACTACTACCTCACCTGTACACAGGGGAGGGCCTGTCCAGACCAGGATGAGGAGGGGGAGGAGGCCCAACTGGTCCATCTAAATAGAAACAATCCAAAATGACAAGTTGAACTTTGGCTTGCATATTCATGCAGTTTACAATGGAATCTGTGGAAAGCATCATTGTGATGATGTCATCAACTTGTTTTTCTATTTCCCCATCATAAATCTTCAGTGAGTGGTATTCTGCATTCTTTCAATCTTTCTTTATGTATTTATTATTACCATTATTTTTTTGGAAAGAATATTACATTACCCATCAAATAATTGCATTAGTAAATTTGTTGTGTAATGAAACCAGAAAAGAACCTTGTAAAATAGTTTGCTCTATCAAACATTAGTTAATCACAAATACCTGGTGAAAGAGCCAAGGGCCTCATCAACCCTTTCATAGTTTCTTCTTGCTTATGTTCCAAGTCTGTAAGCCTGTAATGAATCACAGTTCAGAACATATTCAAACAATACAGCATAAAGTAAATACCATTTCCATTTTCAATTTGACCTATCTATACCAACACATTTCTTTAGATAAAACATCTAATCTACTCACTTTTGCCTGTACTGTGTTGCCTCAAATTTGGCTTGTTGGAGTTCTCTTTCTGCTTTTCTTGCTGCAAGCTAGGGTGAAATAAATAAATATTTTTCTAAGAAAATAATGTTAAATAAGTATCAATAAACTGCAAAAGTATAACATTTTAAAGTTATATACAATTCTGGTACAAAACCAAACATTAATTCTAACATGATAGGTTCCGTTTTAAAAGTATATTTGTAAATCATTAATCAGTGCTTTTTACCAACCGCTAATTTAACAAATTACTTACCCAGTTTTCATGGGCCTTTTTCTCATTTTGCGCTATCTGAAAGTCAACAGTTCACACAATTTACTAAACGTGACAAAGAACATAACTGAAAATAGTTTAAAATTCTACCTTTCTACCCACCAGTTCCAACAAAACCATCGGTATGCAGCTACATCCCCCCACCCACACAACCACAAGCCCAAAAACACCAAGTACCTAAATTTTTTTTTTATTTTTTGAACTTTTAAGTATTTATGGATGTTTTACATGGTTCATTATCCACAATAAATATAATACTTCTATGCTATTTTCAAATACCTGTTGTCTGAAGTTCCTTTCCACATTTTCTATTTCTGCTTGAAGATCTTTTATCTGTTGTCTATATAATAAAATAACCTTTATTGTCATTTATGCCATAATGTATTTTTTAATAAGCTTGGCATAACAATCTTTTTTTCCTTTTACTTTTCACTAAATCTTTGTTTTCCCCCCTTTTCACAATTCATTTAGTTCTCCAATCCATATTGTATACACTTTACAATTAACACAGCACCACAAATGTTCTAAAAGATTTTGTAACAGTTACCACTTCATTTGTATAAAACAGTCTGAATATCTTACAAACCTATATACTGCACTTTCTCTTTCAAAAGCTTCAGTTTTTTCTCCAGCGCTGGCCAACTGAGACAGACTTTGCTTTTTGAGGGCCTCCTGCTCACCCAACTCTCTAAAAACATAAAGGTTTTATCAAACGGGTTTCCATTCTAAAACAATTATATGGCTCAAAAATCTTTAATGTCCACTTGTAAATGATTGTATGGAAATTAATGAAAACTGAAATTATAACACAGGTATTTGACTTTAAACCAATGCCAAACTTGGTATTCTTGCTTCTATGTATATTTTTTTTTACGTTGTAAACCTAGTACAGTACCAACCACTAATGTCTACATGTGATGTACTCATTACTGGATTAAATTCTGATCATGTAAACTCATTTTGAAAACAAAAAACGATTCAAAGTAATGTATTGCAATGAGTAATAGTCTTTAAAATAAAATGTGTAAATGAAACTGAAGGTAGGTGGTAGATGTCATTATAGACAAACTTACTTTGTAAGTTGCATCTCTTTCTCCTTAAAATAATTGGATAATACATCAAGTTTGTGCTGTGCTTCTTTCCCTTGTTGGTCTGCTTTGTAATGCCCTTCCCTTAACTTCTCCATCTGAACTTGCATAGATTCAATTTTATCTTAAATAAAAATGGAATAGAAAAATGAGGAGATGGTGATTTATAATATGGTGGTTAACATTCGATAGCAATCAAATTCAAAACTTAATGTAAGTGGTTAAAATGAGATGAAACTTCATTAGCTCTCTAAAATGAACATACAAGAAAAGCGATCCATGTTCTCAAAGCATAACACTTTTTTAGGCAGCATTTATTATTCTGAAGATGTGTTCATTTACCTGTAATATTTTTAAAGCTCAAAATACTGACAATAATGTAAAATAATGTTGAAATAGATGTACATAAACAATCTATTATTCCTGTACCTTCCAATTGTTTCCTACTGTCTTTTTCAATTTTTAACTGATTTTCTATACTATCTCTATCCTCTCTAACTGCTTGCAACTGCGCCCTCACCTATGTTTAAAAAAGGACACATTTTCCATCAAAATACAATGACCACAAGAAAGAAGATTTTTCAAATCAGAATACACAAACCAAAGTCAGGCAAAATGTACAATTAATTAGTATGAAAACTCCTGTAATTCTTGCAGCAAATTGTCTACATGCCTGAATGTAACATCTCAGCAATTTAACAATATAATGTAAAGGCCATAGGTTAAGCTAGACATCAAATACAAACTGTTACACCAAATGCTGCAAATAATTATTGAATGATATTAAATCAAAAATTAAATTTCCATTCAGCATGGAAAGGACCAAGTGCCTTCAAATGAAAATCTACTTTTCAATCAAAATCATAAATTCACTGAGCTAAATACATTGCTGCTACATAAAAAGTCTCATAATAAAAAATTGTCCTACAACCTACTTACTCTAGACACATCCATCATAGCTTGTATCTTGTCCTGCAAATCTTCATGTCCTAAAATATAATGAAACTGGTGTAAGTTCATTAATTTTATTAAGAGGACAGTCATTATTTTCCCATTTCTTTTTGAAATATTATATTTTACACTTACTCAAACTAAATACCAGTCTACCATTATAATAAAAAACCTAATTCTGAAAACAGAAATATTTACCATGGATTGTTAATACTCAATGGTGGTAACTCTATAACTTTGGCTTTACAAATCTATCAACAGAACACAGGGGTTCAGTTTTATCCATGGTCTTGACGTTAAAGTACAAAGCGTCTGCATCCTACTAGAAAGGAATCCCAGGAAAAGCACACAAACAAATGGACTTGCCTTCTCCTGCATCCTCCTCTTCATGTCCTCTCTCTTCTCTCTCCTTCTCCAATGATTTCATTTGCATAAAGCAATCTCTGAGCACCTGGTAGAGGATCAATGCAGAATCTTAAGTACAAACCTATAATTTTTACTTTTACAATAAATCAAAGGTACAAAGAATGTTACAAGAACGAGATGATTTGATGATTTCATTAATACTCTGATTGCACAACAATAAGTTTTATAAAGACACACACATACATTTGTTGTACTTGAGTGCTTTTGTCTTTTTATATATAATATGTAAATAAAATACAGCAAAAAGTTATAAATGTATACATCACATATGTGTGTTACACAAGGAAAAAGACTTACCTCCAATTCATTGTCCTTATATGCAACATTCTCTTGTAGTTCTTTCTGTTCCTTTTGAAGAAGTGATACTTGATCTGTCAAGTCTTTTACTCTATAAAAACAAAAAACATACCATGTAGAAGTATTTTCTATAGTTTTCATACATGATACTTAAATATTTGGCACAAAAGTAACTTCAGTTCATTCTTCTTGCAATTTAGTTATGTTGTCTTTGAAATTCAGGCCTCTTTTAAGAAAATACACAAATACCTTTCATTCCATCCTTCAACTTCTTCTTGCAACTGCAAACAAAAACAATTGGCATTCATAATTATGAAACTTTCACCACATGATATGTAAAACATTCACAATTTACACAGCCATGACATGTGACATGTGGTTTACTTCAAAAATTTGAAAATAAGATGGAAAATATTCATAACCTTATACTAAACTTCAAAAATTCTTTCAATATCAATATTTTCGTTTAAAGCTTATACTCTTATTGGCAACATTTCAATTACCTGGCTCTTGCTTTCCTTAAGCTGATTATTTTCCTCTGTAAGTAATTGCACTTGGTTTTTATATGCTGTGGCCATACTTTCCTGTTGACTAAGAGAATCTTGAAGCTGTTGAAAAAAATCACATTAAGAGTCATTCATAGCTCAAAACAAATCAATGGTATGTAAATCCTATAACACAGAAAACAGGTTCTGTTTTCAAAACAGTCTTTGGAGATAAGTAAAAAGTCAGCTGTTTCTTAACATACAAGTGTTTTATGAAAATCATTAAGATTATAATGGTTAAGGTCTTTCAGTATTATGAAAAAGGACACATCTGGAGCAAAATGTGCAGAAACACAAATAATGTTTTTTTATCAAAATATTTTAATCAAGCAAGTAATATGATTTCAAACATACATACCAAACTCATAATGTTTCTGGCATTCACTGAAAACAAATATATAAAAGAGAAAACTTTACCTGAACCTCAGAATAACTCACTTCATTTAACTTGTGCTCCAGGGCTGTGACATGTTCTCCTGTCTGTGTTATCTGATTGTTTAGCACAGCGTTCTGAAAATAAAGGAAAAGAAACTTTGTATTGCACTGTTTATTATCATCATTATTCATTATCATTTATTAACATGCACAAATCAATAAAAATAATATTAAAATCAATGACAAATCTACCGTGTCCCAAAATACAAGCCCTTTGTTGCTGCTTGTCTCACCTCCTGTTGTTTTGAGTCAATGTCCAGTTGCTGCTGTTCCACAGTTAGGTTGAGTTGCTCAACTTGCTCCTGGAGAACATTCAGCTGAGATTCTATCATTGCCTTTTTCTCCTAAAACAAATCACAATTATTACATAGCTTTCTTGTCCTAAAATCAGTAATAATAGTTGTTGAACATTTTTATGATTGCCTTTGCAGAAGAGGAAGTCGCCTGCTTCACCTGCGTGTTTCTTTCTTTTTTTTTTTTTTTTACATATGATTATTATTCCTGGCATTCAATGTAGAATCACAAGTATTTCACTTGTGGTATACCATTAAACCAAAAAGCAAGCCTACCTGCACCATGTTGAGTTCTGCTTGAAGACTGTCACCACTTTCTGCTACAATATTGACTAAACTTTCTTTCTCAGTTAACTGCAAGTGGATTGGTACAAATAGGTAAATGTGTTGTTTTTTCATGCAAAATAGTAATTTGCATTCATTAATAATCTATATGATCTATGACATTAAATGTGCAACACCCACTCTCCAAACAAGAATTTTAAAGCTAAATTTTTTCTTTTCAATTTTCCTCAAATCTGTTGAACAAAAGCAACATAATCAGTGTAGTACAGCAGAACAGGTGCAGATAATTCAAGGTCACCTTAGTGCCCCTATTTCAAACACCGACTGAAAATTCAGACACTGCAGTTTTACAAAAACAACATAATCAGTGGTGCACAACAGAAAAAGTGCACGTTATTTAAGGTCGCCTGTGCGCCTGTAAAAAAACACCAATTAGGGAATCTGTCAGAAACTGCAGTTTTACGAAAACAACATTCTAACTGTTAATCAAAATTTCCAATGAAATGGGAATTCCAAGGAAATGTGGAGTTGTTTCCTCCAACCTTAAAAACCCCTTTGATTCATCAAAATGTGTTGATCAGCCAGGATTGGCTAAAACAGAAATAATCATTTCCACATTCTCAAAGTTGATCTGGTTACCAATTACAATAAGCATAATCAAGGGATCTTTGGAAACTAATTCATTTGTAAAACTGTTAATTAAAATTTCCTACTGACTCATTTCCTTTTACATGAAATATAATTAATCAAGATACCTTCTTTTCTGCTTCTGAGAGACTTTCTTCTAGGTTTTCTTTTTCTTTAGTAGTTATGTAAAGCTTTTCTTCCAACCCCCGATACTTGGCTGAAAAATAATACAAGTATCATTTGACACAGGAAAAGTTCAAATCACTCTTCTTCACACATAATATAAAGGCAAAGACTGGGATTAAGTGAGAGCTGCAATTAGGGGGATTTGTATTTCACTGTTATTATACAGTGCTAAGACCTATTAACCATATTTTAAATATAGCTACAGCAAATACCACACAGGTATCAGCTACAATAACAAAATGTGAAAAAAAATCTAACCCTTTCTTTTAAATTCATGTTCAGCACCAAAAATATTTAACAGGTTGTTTTACTTACCCATATAGTCAAACTCCTTTCTCCTTTTGGACTAAAAATAGATAAAACAATACATTATTAATAACTACTTTAGTTGAAGTTTAACAAAGCATTCATATCTGTAAGGTCACCAAAATATATAACCTCTTTCAAAACCAATAAAGCATTACTTTTGTTTAGGTTGAGAATATTAAGGATACATATATATATATAATGGTGTTGTTTACCTTCCCAGAGCAAGCCAAACAAGACCAAAATATGGATAGGACAATAGTGACCAATGTCGCAAACATGGTGGTGGTAGGGGGAAGACCCACTACGTCCTCAGCAATGGTTTCCTTCATTGGATCTGGCAGCTATAGTATGAAAAGAATGAAAATAAAAGGATCACAGTCCAGAAAGATTGGTCTGACAGTGCAGCACTGAAAATAAATGTAGTAGCTGCTTTATACCAAAATGGAATCCAAAATTGTCTAATTTGAATTATTCTTCAAATCATCCTTAAACACATTAAAACAGAACAAAATATGAAGTTACATTATGTAAAATCTTTAACCAAACAAATAACACACTCACCAAATCCACCAAAAGCTGCATGAATGGTTCACTGGTAGCCATCACAACAAATACTAAAGCTTTAATACCAGTTGGAGGCTTGTGTAGACTTTCTTTTTCAGGGGCAGCCCCAGCCTGATCTTCACCTTGTAGAGACCTAGGCAAACTGTCCGTCCCCTGCACATTTCCATCACCACCCATTGGTGCTGCTTTAGTGCTGGTGTCCGACTTAATATTATGATTCAATGGTTTTCTGTTCAGGAAGTCTGCATCACTCCTGTACTCCTCTTTGACCAAGTCCCCCAGATATGGTTGGTTGGGAGGTGGGGCTGTTGGGCCATCAGAGTCATTCTTCTTTGATGGAATGTCAATGGCAGGGGTGCTTCCCATCCCCAGGGGGTCTGCACCTCCTCCCTGGGTTCCAGCACCACTGGTGCCATCTTGTATCATAACAGTAGGTGGTGTGACTGCTTCAACTGGTGGCATTGGTATCTCATCATCCACAGAAGGCACAGTAGTAATGGTGTCCGGTTTATTTGTAATAGTTTCCTGTAATGTGCTATCTTTCTCATCTTTTTCCTCTTTCTTAGCAGTATCCTTGATACCTTCAGGCGGAGTTTCTCTCAGAGTGTCTATGATACTTGCTTTAGCATCTCCACTCGTTGTATGCAGGACTGTTGCTTGGGAAGTCATCCCCTGTGTTTGCTGTGGTGAAGTAGCTGTCAACTCAGATTGACTACCCTCAACTTCACTACTTTCACGGGGTTCTACAGAAGATATGGCTTCCTGAGGCGATACAGATGGCTCAACCTGAATACTGTTTGATGCAAAATCTGCCTGTGCAGTGTTACCACTTTCAGTTGTCTCTTCTACTGGCTGGATGCTGATGGATGACACTGCCTCAGTAAAGCTTGGACTTGATGGACCATCAGCAAAATAAAGGTCATCAGGGTCCATTGGTATGGGTGTTCCATCTATCAATTCCATGGTGGTCCCATCAATGATGGTTGTTGAGTCCTGCTCCGTTGTAGTAGATGACACATCAGCAGAAGTTCCAAGAATTCCTTCCTTAATTATTTCCTTATCTTCTTCCTTTGTCATTTCAGGTTTTGGCTTGTCTTTCTCTTTTTCAATATCCGCCTTATCCGCTCCAGAGTCATCCAGTTTCATACCTTCAGCTACATCTTCTGGGGGTGATGGTGTATTGTCTTGAGACTCACCTGCCTTTTGACCTTCAGAAAATTCTTTGGTGGGATCAGGAAATCCTTTGTTAGGGTCAGGTGTGCCTTCAACTATTTTACCAGCTGAATCCTTTATATCTATCTGTTTTTCTTCTTCTGTCCTCTCTATTTCCAAAGGACCAGCTTTGTCTGGTATTTTCTGATCTGCATCAATGTCTGGCACTGAGGGAGATGCCTCTGGTGGGGCAGGTGTTGTTTCTTCAACTGATGAGGGCTCAGACTTGTCTGAAGACTCAGAAATGCTGGCTTCCTCCTCAGTCTCACTTTCTTCCTCATAAGGTAGATCCTCTTGAGGTTGGTGACTCCCATCAAGTGGCTGAACTTCAGGTTGATGGCTTGCTTGATGTTGTTGACTTGCTCCAGGCTGTTGGCCTTCTTCAGGTAAATGACCTTTTGGAGGCGGCGTACTGCCTTGAGATGGTTGGACCTGTTCAAGTGGTTGTTGATCCTGTTGAGATGATTTGTCTTCTCTCTGATTATCTTTTGCTCCTGTGTTGTCTATTGCTTCTTGAGGTTCTTTGTCCTGGTTTGGTTTCTGTTCACCATCTTGTAAAGTTGGTGGAGGTATGATTGGTTGTGCATCTCCTGCTGGGGGGACAGTGGCAGTGTTCTCCTCTTGTGTTGGTGGTGTAACAATGGGGGTTGTTTCTGTAACTATGGGCTTCTCCTGGTGTTGTTGCTGTTGTTGTTGCTGCTCCTGCTGTTGTTGTTGTTGATTTGGTTCCTCACTCTGCTTTTCTTGCTGTTGTTTTCTCTGCTGCTGTTCTTGCTGTTGCTGCTTTTCTTGTTGTTCCTGAGGCTGCAGTACTTCAACTGTGGGTGTTGTAGCAACAACTGGTTGCTCTACAATAATTTGTGTTGTAGGTGTGGCAGAAGAGTCATCCACAACCAATGCATCTCCAGTGATAGTGGATACAGTAATAGTGGGGGTGTCATCTGGTTCTGTTTGCTCAGGGGATTCAGTATCATGCACACTGTTTTCTTCCGCAGGCTCACTCTTAGTGGCTGTACTGTCAGGCTGGGTATCTGATTCTTGACCACCTGTCTCTTTGGTTTCTTCCATTGCTGGTACAGGTTCTAAAAAGGGCACAAAAGCTTTTTTAAAAGATGTGCTTTCTAAATTTGGTTTTTTAATGCACATTTATAAGAATTTAATTTTTATGTTTTTTATTTACTGACAAACTAAAGATAAAAACTGTTTAATTAAATTACTGCATGTTACTGGCATTAAACAAACTCTAAGACACATACCTTTCTCACTCTCTTGTGAACCTTTATGAATTTCCGGTTCTTTGGTTTTCTCTTCCAGTATTGCATTCAAATCTAAGGAAGCAAATATTTCCCACTAGTTTACATTAATTTAGAAATTACATAATTATTGATCAAGGTAAACAATATCAATAACCACATTAAAAAGAGAAAATGTGATTTACTTGAATATTTTGTTTATTTACAAATAAGGGTATTTCTGCCAAAGTGCAGGCAAAGGCATATGCAATTTATGTCAGGCCCCTAAACTAAACATAAGGTCTATACTTTGTAGGCCTACTCAAAGTGAAGGCAGGTACATCTTTACATGAGATTTAACATACAACATAGTCACTAGAATCTTTAAACTTGTTTGGTTAAAATATGTTAACTTACGGTCTACATGCTCTTCTGCATATTCTTCTTCCACTGTTTCTCCATGTTGCAAGTGCTTTTCTCTAAGGCGTTCTAATGCTTCATCAGGGTCATGGTCATTATCTTTAAAAGTGTAACAGATCATCCATAGGTACATCTTTATAAAATTTTGGCAGTGAGGAGAGTACTCACGTTCCTCTAATGGGAACATCTAGTTATTCTTAAATTCAAACTGCATGAATAAACTTTCCCTCTCTACTTTCTTCATTTTTTCAGTGTCAAACTGGCCCTGATTCAATGCCATTGATTACAAATGTGCAATTGGCAGATAAAAAGTTTCTTAAATTTTGAACTACCTGTTGCTGAATCTTGAGTCTCTCGCACTTCATCTTGTTTCTAGGAAAATAACAAAATTATTGATATAAGCCTTCCATTTAAATGATCTCTTTCTTCAAACTGTATTAAAACACATGAAACACTAAACTGTTTTTAAGATAACTCAATAATTATGAGATTATTGAATTACTGAGATAATTCAATAATCTCAAACTTAGTTTTCACTTTGTATTTTCTGCCATGAGAATACAGTGTGATATTCATTTGTAGATATGAATTCAAGTGTTGTTCATCTCCAAGTGTTAGCCAGTAAACCATAAAGTCTATTTATTAATAAGATAAAAACAATTTCTCTATGTGAAAAAAATTATATCACATCAATATGTTCATTCATACCCAAACACCACATGAATATTTTATACTAAAAGCATGAGCTCAAGTTAGGAAGTGTGAAAGCATGCAGGTTTAGACTGTTCAAGTGTTTACCTTTTCCTCTGAAGAGAACATTGATGTAAGTGAGCTCCATAGCCCTTTAGCTTCAGGCTGGAGGGGAGATATAAACATAAAGCCACTCAAAACATAAAAAAGAAAGTGTCACACTGCTTCTACCAACACAAGAAAATTACTTAGCATGTCAAGAAAACATCATATTACATCACGGCACCTCAGATATCGTTTAAAATGTGAATGATTTCCCTCAAAGAAGAAAAAACAATGGCAATCAAATTTAAAATTCAACTTGGTAGTATAGAACCCTAGGTCATACTGTGGCAGCATTTTTACAACCTGCTTAGTGTAATAGATTAAAACGTCACCACATCCCACAGATATTTGTTCATATTTCTTGTTTTAGCAGAAGCTAGGATAACAAGGCAGCAAAGCTGTCAAATGTACAGACAAAAAGCAGGAAATAACAAAATAGGCTACTGTCAATTCTGATGCAAAAGTACATTATGTTAAACTGCAAATTCAACATCAAATTTTAATTATGCTCAACAGGTAATACCAATGTAAGTAAAATGTGAAACAAGCATAAGGCTTCAGGCCCATGGGAGTTCAAGTTCACACTTTGAAAATGTAAAACTTCCAGAAAAAGAAGTCAATTAGACTGCTTTTCCAACTCAGGCTGCATTTTAGTCCTGTATTTCTTTTTTGAAAGTTTGGCAATCATAAGTAACATGGTTTTCCCATAATGGTCATCATGGCAGCAGCACCCAAAATTGTGTTTTCTTCTATTCTGATGCAGTATTACATAATGGTTAACAGCATAATGACAATCAATTTTTAATAACAAAATATATGTATCATGGATTTTCAGAAAATGTGACTAGCCTGGGTCTTCAAGCCTGTGGAACTTCAAAGTCACACCTTGAAAATGCCAATATGTGAAAAATTAAATTTTCACAAAAAAACTGTTTATCTGGCATATTGCATTGCCTACTGAAGCTGTATTTTAGTCCCATGTTTCTTTCCTGTAAGTTTGAGAACAGTAAGTGACATGGTTTTTCTTAAAAGGTAATCATGGGAGCAGTGCCCAAAATAGGTTTTTTTCAAATTTTGATGCAATATTACATAATGTTTAACAGCATAATGACCATCAACTTTTAATAATAAAATATTAGTATCATGGATATTCAGAAAATGTGACTAGCAAAGGTCTTCAGGCCCATGGAACTTCAAAGTCACTACTTGAAAATGCCAAAATGTAAACAAGACAGCACTGTTCTGAAATGTTTTTTTTCCCATTTCTAACAATTTTTAACATAAAATTAACAGTTTACTGCCATTTTTATATGATCAACTAAGAAAATTGATGAGATGAGAAAAGTATCAATAGAGCAGTGTTAAATGTCCAATTTCTTCCATTCTGAGATTCTGAACATAGTGAATGATTGAATCTGACAAATTGCAATGATATGAGTTTATTTCCATTTTTGAAACTTTATTACACAAAACACGATAACATGTTTACCATCATTTTTACAAAATCAACTAACAATGTTGTAAAGATGCAGGAAATGTCAAACAAACACTTTCACGTATCTTATTAGTTTAATAATGAGACTGTTAACATGCCTAAAAATTGAATCTGAGGAAATGTGAAAAAACAGCATACCTTCTAAAATAATGGCACGATTATGCTGATTTACAAACTCAACCTGCATTTTAGTAAAATTGACCACTCCTGTGACTTTCATGACAATTGGCCCATCTGTTTTTCTTATATTGTGTTTACAGTGTTGCATATATGCTGAAAAGTGAAAAAACAGCATAACTGCTAAAATAGTGGCCCGATCATGCCGATTTTCGAACTTGATCTGCGTTTTAGTAAGACTGATTACTCCTGTGAGTTTCATGACAACAGGCCTATCGGTTTTCCTTGAAATGTGTTAACAGTGTTGCATATATGCTGAAAAGTGAAAAAACAGCATAACTACTAAAATAGTGGCCCGATCATGCCGATTTTCGAACTTGACCTGCGTTTTAGTAAGATCGATTTTTCCTGTGAGTTTCATGACAACAGGCCTATCGGTTTTCCTTGAAATGTGTTAACAGTGTTGCATATATGCTAAAAAGTGAAAAAACAGCATAAATTCTACAATAATGGCCCGATCATGCTGATTTTCGAACTTGACCTGCGTTTTATGAATATTAGTCAGCGCTGTAAATATAAAGCCAAAAAGTAAAACTGTCTTCCACTTATGGTGTTAATGCTGAAAGTGCACGGCGACGGCGACAGCGACGGCGACATGATCGGCGACGGCGACGACAGACGCAGGTGATGGCAATATGTACAGACACATCTGTGTCTGTACATAAAAATGTTAATAAAAGCAGTGGCTTAAGATAGTGTTAAAGAATGTAAAATTTCATAAAGGAAAGTTACAAATTTCTACAACCACCATGTTAGAACATTTAAAAGAAATTGTGAAATAAGTAATGGTATAAAACATAATCACTTTTCTACAAATGTATCAAAAAAATTCTGATGAAGATAGCCATCTGTCCACTTTCTGTGCAATTTATTCCAGGTAACAGTCATGGTTATGTGATGTGAAGGAGACAAAATGACTGCACTTCCTTTGAAACAACCCAGTTAACAGTATTACCTCTACCCTCAGCATTGCTTCTCAACACCCTCTAATTGATCTTTATTTGGCAATAAACTAATGATCCATAAAATCTTATATATTGGGCACACTGCTACAACAAACCTGTTGTTCAGTCTGATGAGTGTCAGAATGAGTCTCCTCTGGCTCTCCAGGTTCCTCTCTTACATCACCTGAAGGGGTGGTTGTGTCTAAAATAATTTTTAAAAATAGCTTGGATAGACGAAAGGCAACATTTCTGAATATTACACACACTGAAGTATGTGTGCTCTTATACACACACATACAAACATACAGACAAAAATTCTTATCAATAATAATTGTAACTTATGGGGATATTAACTACCTATTACTTACCAATATATTTACTATTTTATTAAGTGTCTTTGAGCAAATTATATGAATAATAATTCTGACTCAAGATCAGTAAAACTGATATTTGCTTTTTCATTCTTATACTTTTTCAAAGAAAAAATATATATTTGTAATAAGCATGGAAAGAAAAATCAGATTTGTGGGGTTTTACATGAAAATATTAGACATTTAAAAACTATTTAGATTATAATTACCTGGCTCTGTTTCAGGTAATTCTGTATCATATTCTTCATTACCATTTTGATTTTCTTCTCTCATTTCCTCATCCTCATCCTCTCCATCTTCTTCCTCATCATCATATTCTGTGTCACTATCATATTGTTCTTCATCATCCTCATTTTGTTGCTGCTGCTCTTTGTTACCTTGCTGCTGTTGTTGCTGCAGTGGGTCCTGCTGTTGATCCTGCTGCGTGTGCTGCTGTTGTTGTTGATGCAATGGATCATGTTGTTGCTCATGCTGGTGATGTGATGGATCTTGATGTTGATGCAATGAATCTTGTTGAAGTTTTTGCTGCTGCTGGAATTGTTCCTGTTGCTGTGCTGGGTCCTGTTGATGTTCCTGTTGCTGAACTGGTTGATGCTGCTGCTGTTGTACTGTATCCTCCTGCTGTTGCTGCACTGTTTGTTGATGTTGTTGTTGTTGTTGCACTGGATCCTGTTGCTGTACTGGTTGATGTTGCTGCTGTTGCACTGGATCCTGTTGCTGTACTGGTTGATGTTGCTGCTGTTGCTCCACTGGATCCTGTTGCTGTTGTGCATTTCCTGGATCTAAGTCTGAGTTACTTTGCTGCTGTTGATTTTTCTGTTCTTGTTGATGCAACAACTGCTGTCTCACCAATTCTGCCTCCTGACGCCTACGTTGTGTTTCTGCAGCTACAATATCATCAACAGTCCCTTGTTCTGCCTGCTGCTGATGACCACTGTGATGTTCATGTCCTTCATTTAGTTGTTGTTGTTGTTGATGCTGCTGTTGTTGTTTAGCATGGTCATGTCCAGTATGTATAGAGTGCTGTGGGTCACTTGTTTGAAGTTGGTCAGCTCCGGTAGAAGGCTGGTCTGACAACTGATCAGGTTCCACTGGGGGTGCTTCATTTATTTGAGGTGGCTGCTGCTCCTGTTAAAGCAATGTGTACTTAAAAGTGCCTTTAGATACAGTTTGTATCAGTTACTACCTTAAAAATTATAATTATTACATAATTAGTTATATTATCCTTTGGTTAAGTCTGCAGTATTAAAACCTTATCTCAAAAGGCCATAAGTATATATATATATATATATATATATATATATATATATATATATATATATATATATATATATATATATATATATATATTAATTTAAAAAAAAGAGCGAGATAATGTGAACGACAGGACCTTACCTCAGTATGAACCACATGCTCTGGATTGTGTACATAAACTTTATATTCTGTTACAAAGGAACGAGGGAAGTAACCAAACTTTCCATTGATCTGAAATTGAGTAAGTTTTCAATTCTTTTTTTTTTTTTTTTGTTATGTTAATGCCAAGTCACTGACATTTTAAACATCTTGCAGAAGAAGAAAAGCATTAATTGAAATGTCTGTATTCTATCAGCAATGCTCAATCATACTGACAAAATGTTTATTGAAAAAAAAAAAAAAAGAGACAACTGTCAAAGTCAAAATACACAGGTAAGATCTCACAGGTATAACATTACATTTACACTGTACAAAAATGTCTGGAGACTCCAAAATTGCCACGAAATGAAATAATTTCTGTAATGATTACCTCTCCACCCCAGAATTCAGGCCTATTTCCAGCAGATTTACTAGTTACTCTGACGACATGGTTGGGTTGGAATGACAGCAATCCTGGCTCTTTAGGATTATGTTTTCTTAATGTACGTACAAGAGAAATAGTACCTGCAAATCAATGAATAGTATGTGCTTTTTGAGTTGATATAGATAACAGTGTAAGTTTTTTCACAATTTTCATCACAAATTACGTGCAAGAGAAATAGTACCTGCAAACCAATGAAAAATATGCTTTTTGAGATGATACAGATAACACTAACAGTCCAAGTTTTTTTCATCATTTTTGAAACCCAACAAATCAATACAATTTTAAGTGATGAATAATCCATAAGAATGATGTGTGTATGCTGTGTAATTTTACTTTCCTGTTTTGCCAAGCACGTTTATAAATAAGTTAATGAGAAAGACTCATTTACAAAATGCCACCAGGGAGCAAAAGGTGATATGAAAATGGTGGTAGATAATTAACTCCCATCATAATCAGTGCCTATTCAGTGGCAGATGTATCCAAGGTATCAAGATATATATATATATATATATATATATATATATATATATATATATATATATATATATATATATATATATATATATATATATATATATATATATGCAGCATCCCTCCAGAAAGAAAGGAAATAGTAAATGAAGGATTAACAAGGCAGCAAAGCTGTCAAATGTTACTTTGAGAATAATAACTTATGTTAACTGGATAAGACTGAAGCTGGCAATTCTAATGATGATAATAGAGGCAGGTGATGGCTGAATTTCTGGACATGATGTCTCTTCATAAAAAAATAAGAGAAAAAGGGAATTTTGTGTATGGTAAAACAGGACTTACTAATGTATTAAAGATGGGGCCTCCCAACATCTTTTATGCCATCCTGGTCTTATTTTCTGTATTTATTTACTTGTAGTAAATTACAAGATATTGCAACAGCTTTAGACATCAAGCACATCCTTGAGCTTACACTCAAGTGTTTAGAAGCTATAAACTGTATAAATAATTCAATGTCAACAAAGGTATCCATAAGCAATTTCCTGTAATGTTCTCTGTCCATCCTTTTTTTTTTTTTTTCACAATTAAGATGAAAGGATATACAAAATTCATTCAATATCATAAATGTAGAAGAAAAATAAGAGTATATCCTACAACAAGGCAGCAAAGCTGTCAAATGTACAGACAAAGAACACAAAATAAAGATGCAAATAAGTGAAAAATTAAATTTTCACAAAAAACAGTTAAATTGCCAGAAAAATTTACCAAACAGACTGCGTTGCCTATTGAAGCTGTATGTTAGACCCATGTTTCTTTCCTGTAAGTTTGAGAACAGTAAGTGACATGATTTCCCTTAAATGGTCATCATAGGAGCAGTGCCCAAAATAGGGGTTTCTTCAAATTTTGATGCAACATTACATAATGTTTAACAGCATAATGACAATCAAATGTTATTAATAAAATATTAGTAACATGGACATTCAGAAAATGTGACAAGCAAAAGTCTTCAAGATCATGGAACTTTAAAGTCACACCTTGAAAATGCCAATATGTGAAAAATTAAATTTTCACAAAAAACTGTTTAACTGCCAAAAAAAAAAAAAAAAAAAAAAAAAACAGACTGCATTGCCTACTGAAGCTGTATTTCAGTCCCATGTTTCTATCCTGTAAGTTTGAGAACAGTAAGTGACATGATTTTCCTTAAATGGTCATCATGGATGCAGTGCCCAAAATGGGGGTTTCTTCAAATTTTGATGCAATATTACATAAGTTTAACAGCTTAATGACCATCAATTTTTAATTATAAAATATTTGTATCACAGATATTCAGAAAATGTGACTAGCAAAGGTCTTCAGGCCCATGGAACTTCAAAGTCACGCCTTGATAATGCCAAAATGTAAACAAGACAGCACTGTTCTGAAATGGGTTTATTTCCATTTTTAACACTTTTTTAACATAAAACAAAATAAACATTTTACTGCCATTTTTATATGACCAACTAAGAAAATTGATGAGATGGAAAAAGTATCAATAGAACAGTGTTAAATGTCCAATTTCCTCCATTCTGAGATTCTGAACATAGTGGATGATTGAATCTGACAAACTGCAATGATATGAGTTTATTTCCATTTTTGACACTTTATTACACAATACATGACAACAAGTTTACCATGTTTTTTACATAATCAACTGACAATGTTGTAAAGATGCAGGAAATATCAAACAAACACTTTTAGGCATCTTATTAGTTAAATAATGAGACTGTTAACATGCCTAATAATTGAATCTGAGGAAATGTGAAAAAACAGTATAACTTCTTAAGTAATGGCCCGATTATGCTTATTTTCGAACTCAACCTGCGTTTTAGTAAGATTGACCACTCCTGTGAGTATAATTACAATTGGCCAATCCGTTTTTCTTATATTGTGTTATCAGTGTTGCATTTATATTGAAAATAGTGAAAAAAACAGCATAAATTCCCTAAAAGTGACCCGATCATGCTGATTTTCGTACTTGACCTGCGTATTATGAATATTCATCAGTTCTGTAAGTTTCAAGTCAAAAGGTAAAATGGTTTTCCACTTATCGCGTTATCGGTGCTGCATATATGCTGAAAAAAGTGAAAAAACAGCATAAATTCCCTAAAAGTGACCCGATCATGCTGATTTTCGAACTTGACCTGCGTATTATGAATATTCATCAGTTCTGCAAGTTTCAAGTCAAAAGGTAAAATGGTTTTCCACTTATTGTGTTATCGGTAAAAGTGCACGGCGACGACGGCGACGACAGCGACGGCAACGACAGACGCAGATGATGGCTATATGTACAGACACATCTGTGTCTGTACATAATAAAAAATTGCAAGTCTTGCATGAGATGGCAAGTGGCATTATTAGGACAAATCTTACTCCTATTCAATCTATTTATCTTGAGAGGTTAAAAAATATGGCAGTGTCTATCATAAAAGGGTTTCTATCCAGCTCATAACCTTTTTAATTTTTTACATTGCAACTCTATGCTTTTATTTGCTCAGGTAGTAAACCTTTTAATACAAACTTTCAGCTGTAAACATCAGCCATAAACCTTTTTAATACAAACTTTTAAAAACTGCTTTTAAAGTGTTTTCACACAACAACATTGTACAGGATAATTTTTACCAGATACTGTATATTTGTTGACTAAATTAACCAAGATGCCAGGAGATTGGTTATTGGGAAGTTTAAAGTTTTGAAAAATAATGCAGCAATACCTAAAATGTTTGTTTCACTTCACTTTTCAATATTAGACACAGAAGACTAGAAAAGCCAGTGGGTCAGAAGACTTTTGGCAAAGATTCATAAGTAATGTAATCTACTGCATTCTTAAATTCTATTTGCACTTTCTGAGTTTTCTCACTTTTCTACTATTGGTTAAACAAGTTTTGTACTACACCAGTCATTCTGTGCTGTATCATGACCACTTTTGTTTCACCTCTGATCTAGTACTAGTAAGTTAAAACTGTGGGAAACTGAGATATTTCATGGTTGGGGGTCTTCTTTCTAGAAGAATTTTTAAGTTTTGTTCCTGGCCAATATTATAACACCATGGGACACGACTTCACAAGGGTAGTTTTGGAATTTTGCCTTAAGGAAAACGGGGAGTCTACTAAAAAACTTCAGAATATAGAGTCATTATTATTATTACTACTAATCTTTAATTTTTTTTTTGGGGGGGGGGGGGGGGCGGGGGAGCTCAATCTTGGGGAAAATTGGAAGAACTTTATTTCTTCTTCACTCTAACTACTTAATTCAATAGACCTCTGTTTTTTGGGGGTTTTTTTTGGGGGGGGGAGAGGAGATTTTTTCTGCACAGAACTCATTTTTGCAAAGAAAATTAGTAGGGAAGGGAGAATCTGTTGGCCACTGTTGTAGGTATCTTGGGATAATATCAGGTGTGGGTATCCAGACTAGGGTGGTACAAGAAAATAGGGTTCCCAGTAAAAAGGCAAGCACCTCCTGCAGCATGGCCTTCTTCCTAGGTGCTATGCTGCAAAGCTTTAAGGATGCGTTCATACTCTTTTTAAGTGAAATAACCCACAATTTACCCAAGCTCACACACAGGAGGACCAAGCAATTCATACTGAGTATCAGAAGCAATTTTATCTATATTTGCAGAAGAAATGCTCTGTAACTAACCCACAGTATCGTTACATCAAAGATTTATATTACGGTGGGGTACGTGTTAAAGGAAAACCTGACTATTCACCCGATGCAAATTAACTCATTCACTCTGGTTTAGTTATGAAAGAGGTGTGAGTGCATTTAGAGTATTACGACTAACAACAGTTTCCTTCTTGCATCGCTTCTTAGATTGGGTGTCCGGGCTTCTTGGGACACAGTAAAATTAACAGTAAAATGAACGTGTTGAGCTCCGAGAACCCACTGGACTGTAGCAGTTACCACCAAAGTCACTCACCGATGCTATAAGTTTTACTGCTTTAGACAAACTAAAAGGTTCAATCCAGTCACTCAACTTAGTACACTCACCTTCGCAGTTAGGATCAGCACACAAGCGAAGATTAGATATTTTTTGGGATTGAGATAAGTGAAGTGAAGCTAAAAACATAGTTAACAGCAGCCCTTTCATGCGGGCTGCCATCTTTCTTCAAGCACACGTCAACACAGAATGTGCCGCCACCTATCCATATGTGTCCTATTTTACAATTGTGAAAGATCCCACTGTTTGAGCGGGTTTAGTTAGACCAATGGAAACTTCCATGGTTAGACTATGCCTTCAGTGGGTTGGTGCCCACTGAGGCTAAAGGAGTTTATATAGTATGTTTAGGGTTATATATTTTGTTCTAGATTGGTTGATTGCCTGGCTTGTTTACAGGTTTTTGGAGTTATTATAGCCAAGGAGTTACAACAATTACTCCTTGTTATAGCAGAGCACTAAAAAATTTTGTATTATTCGCTTAGCCAAATCACAACTCATTAATTAATTATTTTGTCTCCAAATTGACTAAACAAGCAAAAAAAAAAAAAAAAAAAAAAAATCGAGTGACTAATAATATTACGATTATGTAATCTTTTTAAATTCGGCGAATACACAGTTGCACATTTTCTCGGTGAATAACTCCTACAGAACAGAATTGAAATTCTGGGTAAATAAAGTGTTTTATTTATTGGAATATTAGTGTTGTAAGAGGACAACACATCGTAGCTGTTTAGAAATAATTAGTGGCGCATGTCTATCTATTTAGAAGCTTAATTATTGCTTTCATCTAGATTACTTGCAAGTGAATAAAGGAAACAAAATCGAGATCGACCCGGAGTTGGCTGGCCGGCGTCAACTGCAAAAGTAGGAACGCTGTCAACGCTCTGTAATGCCGACCGCCTCGTCCCATTTGTAATTGATATAGGCCCGTCGTGTCGCAGTAAGGTGATTCGTTGCACGTTGATATGGGTTTGTTGTTAGCTCGCCTACGTGTCGCAGGAACTTTGTAACAGAAGCGCCCAGTCGTCCCTATCAAGAGTCGATATAGGCCGGTCATTAGCTCACCCGCGACGCGTCGCAGTAAGTGTGTAACGAAAACAACGATATCAACCCACAGCACTGGACTTCTGATATCCAATCGTGCAAAGTCTAAACTCAGAAGAGTGCACACCTGAAAGTATCCATTTTGGAAAAAAATTCATTTGATACTTAATTATCACATCATATAGAATCATAGGTAGGCCTACAGGGAAATAAAATGTGATAGGGGGCCTACATTAATTAGGCCTATTTGAGTGAATTTTAGTAGGCCTACTAGAATCCAGGATGTGTTGTAATGTATATATATATATATATATATATTCAAGGAGGTCGGTGGGCTTCACCCCAGAACCCCAAAATACTACCAACTATAGGCCTACTGTCACTCCTTTTTTCTGGAAAATCCAATATTGCTTAAGTGATAGTTATTTTTACTCAAATGGTAGGCCTATATGTTTAAATTCATATTTAAATAGTGTAATAGAAATCTTAGGCATGATGTGGTACCAAAGATGTCACATTTAGTCTCGAGTTTAATTGCCGACTGTTTAAGTGCCGACTATCGCCCCCTTGCCATGTGGGTTTCGGGGCCTGCTGAAGGAGAGGTGTTTTGGAGACCAAACACTGCCCTTTTCTTCATTTTAGAACTATAATTTAGTTAGTCAAAAGTCTAATTTCAAGAGGGGAATATTGGTGCGATATATTTTTCAGAAATCGAAGGGGGGGGGTGGTGTTGACTCCCTCTGACCCCCCCCCCCTCTAAATCCGCCACTGCGTTACCGATACGTCTTTGTTACATTGTCATACCGAGTTTGATATCCATCGATACGTACGTTACCTATGTTTTTAATAACTGGTAGCTGCCTCCAACTTCTGGTCAGCCAACACCTAATTTTTTACTGCACATTACGTTACAATAAAATAGAAACGGGACAAAAGACGGAAGTTGTCTTCAAAGGATTTGTAAAAATTGTTCACATGATGCATCCAAATCCTTTGAAGACAACTTCCGTCCCATTTCTAACGTACTGTATATATCGATGGCTATCAAACTCGTTATGACAATGTAACAAAGAGGAATGTGCAAAGCAGAAACATACCGGTACGTGCGCGCATACATGACGTCTCACGCACTCACATAGTTGCGCCGACACAACAACGTAAACAACAACAATCAACGCGCAATTTGGTAACGTATGTATCAGTAACGTATGATTCATGATACATTTGTAATTCACCGCATAGATCTTAATGGATATAGAAGTATATATATTTGTGCATCTTTGAAGATCGACATTTAAGTTGTTTTTTGTTCATAATCCCCGAAGAAGGCTCAGGGGCCGAAAGCTCGGATTGTAAATTACAACTTAAATGTAGATCTTCAAAGATGCATAAATATATATACTTCTATATCGGTAACGTATGTATCGATACATACGTTACTGATAGGAATCCCTGAAGAAGGCCCAGGGCCGAAAGCTCGGATTGTTTTTTACAACTGTAATGTAGATCTTCAAAGGTGTGTCAAAATACAGACTTGACATTTAATATGGAATATTTTTTCTAAGTCATCTTTCATAGTTTTTTTTTTCCTATTTTGCTGACTGATAACTGAAAATAAGGATTAAAATCGTGGTTTAATAACTTTAAATGATCTCTTTGATGTCATGGTGACATCAGCTCATTGGTTGTATCCGACATTGAAGCAAACAGAAATGCATTGCCTATTCTGTGTCATCCATTAAAAGAGATATTTTGGATCTCCATATTTTCCAAATTATCGTCTGTAAAAGAGTTACACGCTCCACAAAAGACCCTCATGTCAATGTCTAGTCATAGTAACGGTCGCTGTTACGCCTGGCCTCTTCTGTCTGTTACCAGCGCTCTCAAGCGGCAAGGCATTCCTTGGGATAGGTTTTAAGAGCTCAATCTGGAATAATATTCCAGGCATCACTCCAAAATTGTCCAATTTGGTCCAGTTTTGATGTAGGGCATGTAGACAGTTGATTCGGCGAGTAATGACTTACCCACATATTGTCTATGCGGTTCAAATGTGGCGATTTTGATGACCAGAGTAGCTGCTAATTCCCTTGGTTCTGTAAGTTATCTGCTATTAAAAGTGCTCTGTGTAAACCGGCAATCTCACCGTGCAACCTAAAATTGTTCCTAAGGTGCCCCCTATCAAATGATAGTCAAGTGGTTCCCAGATTATTCCTTTATTTGATCTGGTTCAGGTTTTCGTCAGTGACTACCATTGGTGTTTTGGCACCAATGTGGTATCCACTCCAAATACTGACGCTGTCAATGACCTGTGTCACTTAAGGCGCGGCACATGCTTCGTCGTAGGCCTCTTCTGGATGTCTGTAAACTCTGTTTTGACTAGTTGGGCGGTACAGGTGAAATCTGACCTCAATAAAGAAAGCCACATGGTTTCAGTGTTCTACGCAGAAACGGTCTTGGCCCCCAATTCATTAGAGAAACAGAAAACGATGTTTTGCTGTTCACAGTGGGTACCTCTGGTATTCTAACCTGCTAAAACCAGTTTGGTGTTCGTTAAGGGCCTTGAAAAACGCATTTTGGTGGCAATTTACCCCTCGTTCTGAACAGACTGGGTGGCTTTTGTTTAGTTGCAGCAGCATATCCTGAAAGACAGTGCGTCCTGTACCCTGGAGGTATGATTTCGATGCATTGGGTGTGACATCTGTGTAGGTACATCAGTCTAGGCATTACTCTATAAAACTGTGCGGACCGTTCCGTTTGGCGCTATAATCTTTTTTGCGCCAATCTGCCACAAATTAACAAATTTGTAAAGCACTACTTAGCTCATTTTACGCACTGCAAAACTGACCGCTTGCATGCAAAATTTCAAATTCTTCTATGCAATAGTTGCCGAGATACGGATACTTTTTTGACAGAACCAAGCTTTGCCTAAGCCAAGCCCTCACCAGCCTAAAGGAACACTACCCGATTAAATCACTGCATATTACATAATGTAGCAGCGCAACAGACATGGAAGTCAGTTAATTGGTAGCGACACACCTGACTACACAATTCTCCATTTACAAATCTTATATGAGATCGGAGTTTTTTGAAAAAAGAACGGATTTTTACCTAGGCATACCTTCGAAACTGAAATATTCCATATTAAATGTCAAATCTGTATATATACTTCTATACGTTACTGATACATACGTTACCAAATTGCGCGTAGAATGTTGTTGTTGTTGTTTACGTTTTTAGCTGTCCGTCGGCGCAACTATGTGAGTGCGTGCGGCGTCATGCATGCATTGTTTCTACGTAACACATCCCTCTTTGTTACATTGCCATATACCGATTTTAATATCCATCGATACATATGTTACCTATGTTTTTGATAACTGTTAGCTGCCTCCAACTTCTGGTCAGCCAACACCCATTTTTACTGCATAAAAGGTTACAATAAAATAGAAATGGGACAGTAAAGCGCGAGGGAAGTTGTCTTCAAACGATTTGTAAAAATTATTAACATGATACATACGTTATCAGGAGCTGATCCAGGATTATTTGAAAGGGGGGGGGGGGGGGGTCCGGAACGACAGGCCTCAGATGCGAAGTCGACCATCGCCCCCTTGGTGTGGGGTTCGGGGCCTGCTGAAGGACCCTGGATTTTTTTTTTTTTTTTTTTTTGTGTGTGTGTGTGTGTGTGTGTGTGTGTGTGTGTGTGTGTGTGTGTTTTGGAGAGCAAACAGTGCCCTTTTGTACGGTTTAGAACTATAATTTAGTTAGTCAAAATTCTAATTTCAAGAAGGGAATATTGGTGCGATATATTTTTCAGAAACCGAGAAAATCCGCCACTGCAAGCTGTGCTATATTATTTCATTTTTGTTCTAACAGAAATCGTCTGTGGAGCAATCTTTGCAGAAGAAGCGGTAAGTGTAGATCCTTTTGCCACCCAGCTGTGTATCACAGTAGAATTTATGGAACTTCATCCACTGCGGCATTTATCCAGGAATTTAGAATGAGTCTAATGTTTTTCAAGTCACCTTTATTCCTAGTTGTGACCCGGGAGCCTCCAGCAGCTTTGACAGCTACCTGGGATCGATGGCTATGTCCGGTCTTGCTTTACAGAGAATAAAAACAACTTAAATAGCCCATTCAAACGTTTGCTACTTGCTAATTTAGAGGTAAATGGTGTTAATTACAGACTGCGTTCCAACATATTCAAAGCAAAGAAAATGATTAAGTTGATAAGACAATTATATAGGAGCATGCTAACAGATGTCTGGCTAGTAGACAACTGTCTGCCCATTTTAGGTGTAAACCATCAAAGATCCATACAATGGCAACTGTTTTTAACAGGCTCTCACTTACTGTATCCTTTCTGTACTTCTCAGAAAGTGATTTTGATACTTGTAACTAAATTTCCGAATGAAGGCGTCTAATTGGTTGATATAAAAATTAGAAAGGTAATAACTCTGGCAGCTATGTTGTTAGAAGAAACTGAAATTGAGATGTTGAAGGTTGATGAAAAATAAAACGAAATATAAAGAAGACAAGGAACTAAGGAATACCGTACCCAATTTCACCCCCTGCAGTCCACCTTTAAGATACTTAACCTTTATATTAGAAGGTGCTCATTTAGAACAAGAAATTACGAAAACATCAAATAATTACATGTATGGCTTTTTACTTTTCATTAGGTGTTGGAAATAAAGAATCATCTCATTTTTGTAAGAGTAGATTTCTTTTAAAATGTATTTATTTTCATTGACTTGTTAAATTAAAACTTAATAATTAATATTTTTCACATGTATTCTTTTATTATATTCATAGAATACCCAAACTACTTTATCCATATTTTTCTCAATATTAAATGGAATGTGTCCTCGAGCTCATTTGCCTGAAGTCTGCCTGTCAGCAGATAAAATATTGGATGGCACATCTCAGTTCATTTTTCTATAGCTATTGACAAAGGAATCTTGATTTGTTTATGTCGAATTATTCTTTGAATACACTAAATATTGTTGATTCTCAATTAATCAGGATTGTTTTGTATTATATGTGGAGTTGTATTTTTCTCCTTTTCTTTTTCCATTTTTTTTTTCATACCTGGTGCTCAATTAAATAATGCTTATCAACAGCTGTCTAAACTTTTCTGTAAAAATAATTAGATCCCAATCTTCATAATCCATTAAAATGCATGTGCCCTCCACATGCATTTTAATGGATTCTGAAGATTGGGATCTAATTCTTATACAGAAAAGTTTAGGCAGCTGTTGATTAGCATTATGGGTAGATTATTTTATTTTTTTATTTATCCGCTGGTATAACTGTTATATCCCCTCTACCTACACTTTACATTAATCAAACTACAAAGGCTTTCATCTAACAGGTTTTTCAGGGATGGGTTTAAGATTTTGAAAAGTGGCGGGTTAGGTTCACAAATCTGGCAGGGAGGGGTTATCCTTAAAACATGGAAAAATTGGGGAAATAGTACAGCAAAATGCCAATGTCAAATGTATGCTTATTACTACGAGGCAAAAGGGAACACGAGTTTATCTGAAAACGGTAAGAAACCACAACCGACTTTTAATGGAAACTGATTCACCATGTGAACTCTGAAAAACTACTAAGAGTTACTATTTGTGATGATCTATCATGGAATATCCATATACAGAAAATTAGAAAGACAGTGGACAGTAAACTTGCACGTTTAAGAAAAAAAACTGCCTCAGGAGAACAAAACTTTTCTATGAAACACAGACAACCCCTCATCTAGACCAATGTCCCACTGTATAGGACAGTAGCATTGTAGTATTGTATTTCTGAGGAGGAGGGTACGAATGTGTATGTCCCCCACATAGCCGTCAGATATGGTGCGTCTTGTCATACTGTATACGGGGTTTGCAGAAGTAAAGGGACACTGGTGATACCACAGTCCACGAAGTGGCCACCTAAAGAAGACTAGGGCGAGAAACGACACGCGTTTCTTTTTCTGTAAAGGCTAAGGGGATTTGAACCGTGTAGCAAATTAGCTTTACAGCGGCGGTGAAATTGGCAGGTTGAGATTAGCAAAAGGATGTTCAAGGAAAGTCCGTATTTACTTCAGAAATTCACAACAGGGTTCCCAGATGAAAAAAACTTTTCACTTTAGTACACAGACGAAGAAGTGACGTGCTGCAAGAACAATTGCTTGGACACAAGGGCATCCGTACGGTTTCCTAGTTGGACAATAGGTCAGAATTAGCGCCATTTTGTTTTTTCTGATGAGTTCATCTTCACCTTGAACCTTGGGTGGACCAAGGAGTTGTTGTAACTCCTTGGGTGGACAAATGAGTATATGAAGAACATCATCCAGTTCTCACATGTCACAGAATATGCTTTTCCTCACTAGACAGTCCACTTCAATAATGGTTTGGGGTTGCATTGGCCTCTATGGAATTGGTGAACTGGTGTTGAGAAACTAAAACATGAACCATGAACGTTACATTGAAATTCTTGACCAAATTCTGGATTCTAAAAGCTGAAAACATAGACCTAAAAATCAGCAGGACATGACTCCATCTTCAGTGAGATGCTCAAGGGGACTTGATACGTTAAGATTTTTTTCTTATTCGTTGAGATAAAATAGAAATAAGTGTTGTCATTATGCTGGCACAAAAATAAATAAATAAATAAATAAATAAATAAAAACATAGGCGTGGATAATTGACGTATCGGCAACGTTTTGGGGAGCCAAAACTATGTTTCACAAAATTTAAAAGTAGACACTGAAAGTAAATTATGCTCAAATCGAAGGAGTAAAGGTCTCATTGTGTTTGTGTTCAAATCTGTTGCTCAAGCTCTCATTAAACTAGAAAAAAAAAAAAACAAAAAAACAATACAGATTTCAGTCTTAAATGTAGGGCCTTATAGCTAATACGGAGGACATAGGTATGGAACAAATCTAAAAAAGGATAAGGACCAGAGACCCGAGCAGCCATAAATCATCTATAAAAGAAATATTTTTCCACACGTAGGCATCCAAGGGGATTAAAAGCAGGTACAGACACTTTCAGATGACTTCCCTTATGTAACTGTGAATAAGCAGGCTGCGGAATCCAAACGATGCCGGTGTAACGAAACTGAGGGTCCGTGTAACAGAAAGTCCGCCCTTCTTATAGTTATGGTTTGTTTGACCTAAGAGGGTCAAAATCTAGGTCGAGGCTCACCTGTACAAATGAATGGGAATCAGACTCTCTGTTATGGGGGACTCTCTTTCACGTTACACCGGTCATAAGTCCTAAGAATGGACGTCCGGGGTCAGATATGATGAATACAGGTTAGGGTTAGTCGGAGTATTGGGCTAGTAAAACGACGAATGTCACCTGTACAGTGTAATGGGGAGCGGACAATATAATAGTTCCTAATGTCCCTATTTCACACAGACCACGAATCCCACGAATCGCCAGGAATTGACAAATTTCAGGATTATTGAGGATTCGTGAGATTTTGCCAATTTTCTGGTCTAGTTCGACACGCTCTACGATTTAGTTACGATACAGGTGCTGGAATCGCACGAATATTGTCCAGAAATTAACTACGATTTTTTGGAATCGGGAGTTCGTGGCCAAAATTTTGAACAGCTCAAAATTTTTGCCACGAATTCCCGATTGATCAAGAAGTGCAAGAACTGACAACGATTATATACGAATCTGTTCAGAACTTCACGAACTGATTACAATTCAACCACGAATCCTGAAATTTGTCAATTCATGGCCATTCGTGGGATTCGTGGTCTGTGTGAAATAGGGGCATAACAAACAGACTACCATTCCTGTCACATCGGGCCCGGGCTAACACTATCTAGGAAAAGTTGTGTATTGAAAGCAAGGAAAATGACATTTGACTATATAAGTGCGAATGCCCAGCAAATAATTTTATCAGTTGTGTTATACATATTCAAAGTTGCAATAGGCCTAATAGTTTTATATATATATTCCAATATCTCGTGGCTTTCTTCCAATAAAATGAGGCTACAGGTGTCACAAAAGTGTTATAGTATTCTCGACCTGAGAAGCTAGGGTGTCTGCACTTCTCAGAAAGTGACCATGGTATTGAAGACATATTTCCGAATAAAGGCGTCCAATTGGTTGATATAATAATTGGAAAGGGTAATGACTATGACAACTATGTTGTTTGAAGAAACTGTTGTTGAAACTTAGGAGCACGAATGTATTTCCATGTAAGGAAGTTCGTAAAATTCCATGGATACACATTGAGACTCCAATAAACTGTTACGAAAACATTATTTATTATTAAGTCTCCTCAAGCCGGTTGTTACAGGTGACCGTTTAAACGGTTTTAAATTATGGTGTGTGAAAATATGAGAAAATGTGGTTAGTCACTGCAGGTAGCAGCAATTGTCATTAGCACATAGGCTGTGAAACTTCCGATTTTCTGAATCGCTGTGACGTCTGGCTGATATGAATTACCAATGAAACGCAAACCACCTGGGGTATCTACTGGTGACGCAAATTATCGAATCATAAAAACGTTTTACTAAAGAAAAACACGCGCTAGTTGAAACATGGCTTCAACAGATATGTCTCTGTACGTGATTCCTCTGTTGTTCGTGTGTGTAACCTTGGGTGGGACCAGTCACGCTCATTGCTTATTTAAAGGCTTTTTAAAAAGAAGGTACCTCAAAGGATATTTTCTTCCGTTCAACTTGGTTTTAGCAGGCCTTCTACCATGCACCATGCTAGCGGTAATGGAGGGCGCAGACGCAATCCTATCACGGTTCCTAGGTATATGTTTACCGACGTGGTGGTTCATCAAGTTGTTCTTAGAAGTGACAAGCAGAACGACTATGCTCATCACAACGGCGCTGATCGCCGTTCATTCCGCCTTATTCGTCAAAAGCAGGACAAACAAAGACAAGGAGCGGCTTCAAAGTTTCAGCACGTTCGGTTCATGTGGGGGATGGTTGAGTGGCATATGCATGGGCACGTATTGGACGGTGATGGCATCTTTACATGGAGAGAGCCCCAAAGATGATTATCATGGCGACCCGTGCTCAATCACAATGTACCGTCTCATTTACATTTCCCAGCCCAACATAACGTGCGTCTTCACGGTACTATTCGTATTAGTGGTTCTAATAACGATCGCATCTTATTGTGCTATCATTCACTACATTAAGAAAAGGCGGTTAACTGATAAACCTACCCTTAACCCTGTTTGGGTGACGCATCAAAGCTCAGAAATGGACGTCTCAAAAAATCCTCGAAGAAAACTGAGATCACAGTTTAGCAGGAGTAAACACACTTTGGGAGCCATCGGCCTCCACACGAATGCCTCAAAAATGTCCCCAACGGACGCATCTGGCATACCCACCAGAAAACGGGGTCTTCAGTGCCTAACACGCAACAAGATAATGCCTTTTCCACTGCATTATGGATCACATGTAAACAGTGGCAACTATGAATGTTTTGGCGATGGTACTAGTGCATTTAAATCCAGCACCATCAGCGAAAAATCCGTAATGATTAGGAGATCTCAATCAACCATCAAATTGGATTCTCTGGGAAAAGACGACGTGACACCCATTCAGCTTATAAATACATCGGTTACGTCGCCCAAAGAGGTCACAGCATTTGGTTCCTATATTACCAAAACGACAGAAGTACTAGTCACCAACCATCGATATCACGAAGAGGCCTCCAGCATGAGTTCTACTGGTTTGCACGCCATCAGCAAAAGCTTGACAGTCAACCAAAGGCCGTCTTTTCGACAGCTACACGATTTACGCGGAAGGTCCACGCAAAATTTGCAAGCGGAAACGGCAAAGGCATCTATAAGAAGTCAACCCTTATTAGAGACTTCGACAAACGCTCCGATATTCGTCTCATTTCCTTCTGTTCGTCAACACACGGAAAATGCCCCAAGAAGCACCCCCTCCTCTTTTCTTTTTCCAAGAGAGCCTGAAGTAATATCAAGAAGCACCCCTCCCTCTTTTCTTTTTCCAAGAGAACCTGAATTAATATCAAGAAGTTCTTCCTCCTCTTTTCTGTTTCCAAGAGAGCCTGAAGCTATCTCAAGGAGTGCTCCCCCCTCCTTTCTGTTTCAAAGAGAGTCCGAAGTAATATCAAAAAGCAGCCCCTCCACTTTTCTTTTTCCAAGAGAGCTTGAAGTAATCCCAAGAAGTACTCCCTCCTCTTTTCTGTTACCAAAACAACCTCAAATTATATCAAGAAATACTTCCGCCTCTTTGCTGTGTCCAATAGAGCCTGAAGTAATCTCAAGGAGTACTTCCTCCTCTGTTTTGTTTACAAGAAAGGCTGAAGTAGTCCCAAGATGTACTTCTTCTCAAGTAATCCCAAGAGAACCTGAAACAGTGATCACCGGTAGCTGTATACCAGATGATAAGGTTAGGTTAGGCGTCAGCAGACGTTTACCTCCTTTGTTATTACAGAGAAACACGGGTTTCAACTTGCGTCGACAACGTAGGCTTAATCGAACACAATCGCTCAGTCACATGGCGCCGTCGCCGCCAAAGCCCCATTTGTTCGATGACCAAACAGCAGAAAACAGCAGAAAGTCATCGAGAAAGATGTCCTTGGATGCGACTGAAACAATGCAAGAAAACACGTGTACTGAAATCAGTAAGCATGAATCTGTTAGCACGAGTCGTACTCCTGCGTGCAATAACGTGCCACCCAGGCAAATTAGAAGAGCACCTCACGTAAGTGCTGTGATAAAAGCTTGCTTATATAGTTCAACAATTGTTGTTTCCTTTCTACCGTTGTGTCTCGTGATGATTCTTGCACCTGAAATATCTGAAAATGCATTTTGTACACTTTACCCACTAGTGCAAAGTTGGTCATACCTCGGGTTTACCATGAACACCTACCTTTACATTCTGAGTAACAAGTCCATTACTAATATCTTTTTAAAATCCCGATTAACCGTATTCGGTGCGCTCGGTATGTAAAGATAGTCAATCTTGTATTCAGGTCTTAGGCGAATTAAATAGTTTAGTCCAGCTTCTCTTCGAATTTCAGGAAAGCACATATGTAGTTTTCTGTGACTTAAATTATTCTATCCAATTTGCGCGTTAATTTAAGTTGTTTGAACACAAAAGTTCAGGCGCAATGAGTATAACTGGCCTATATTTTAAGTTAATTTTTGTGGAGTGAATAAAACTTTTTAAAAACTGTGTGTCAGCTTGAGATGTTTAGTCACCGGCGCAATTTACCCTGACAAAATATTTGTAGATTCAGCCATGAGTTTAAAATTTTCTCCGGCGTACTAGTCCTGGTAGCCTGTTGACTGAGAACTTAAGGCACAGACTGATAGATTAATCATCTTTGACAGTTACGTTTGTTTTCAGTTAGTTTTTCTTACATGACATTATTTTTTGTTTCTGTTAATAGTCATTACTTCACATAATCGTACTTTATTAATGCAATTGTAGTTGTCTAGAGTTTGATAATTATGGTTTATATCAATAAAGTTCATTAAATTGTTATCATGTAATTCTGTTATACCTCGTGTCGAGTATCTTGGCGACTCTCTTCGAGTTTCCTGACGTAAATTTTCACAAACAAAAATTCTGTTCATCAAGGTTTCCAATATTATCAATCACATATATTGAAAATTAAACGGCCTTTCAAAAACAATAAGCATTCAACCCACGAACAGATTGAATGCAACTTCTGACAACAGGGCCTTAATAGGCTTCCTCACCTCTTACACCATCAATCGCGAACAGTGCATGAAATACAGGAACTTTCCTCCATCTATGGAAAATTTATGTACAGATTCTCAAACTTTAAGGAACAAGGTTTCCATATCTATCAACTGGCGCATTAAAAAGCGGGTGTGGGAGAAACAATGTTGAAGAGGGATTCAATACACTGAACAGAACATTTTCATACGTAGTTTCACGGTGTCTACAAATCGAAAATCACAAGGGCGCCCACATTTGACGCAGTGTGTGCACTTTTTTCAAAAATGTTAATTCAACACTTTTTTTTTTTCTTAACATTTCATGCAAAAAGTACTAAGGGAAATCGAGGGCAAAACGCAAACCATAATACTTTGTGTTGGACCCTATAAAGAATACATCATTTCAGTACATCGTTTATTTTTGACAAAATTATAACTCTCATTACAATGATACTACATAATTACAACATTTTACAGTTATTTTTTTTAATCGTGCTGTACTTTTATCATAACCTCCCACCTCAACTTCGACTGTCATCTATATATAATGTACAAAACGAAAACAAAAACCACTTACACAGGGCTTCATTTTCTCTACAAACAAATAAAAGAAATAAAATCCTTCAGTTCTGAGCCATTCTTACATTTAAACCTCTGTTATTGCTCAAATCTTGAATTAGCATACTATTGAGAATGTCATATACACATTTTTCGTGAAGATAGTTGTTAAACACCAGATTCGGCGCTCGACATAAAAAATACTAATGCCCCCAAAATAAAATAGTGTAATCTGTTCAGTCACCTCTTGCCACCAAATTGGACATTGTTGTCAAAAGAATAGGTGCAAATTGTATATTTTCAAAGAGTTCCAAGATTTGTGCCGCAGATAGATCACGACCTTAGTCATCCCCAGCAGGAGATTTTTCACCATTTTCTTGAGGGGGTGGCGACTTTGATTTACTCCTGGATGCCGACTTAGCGTGGCTGGCACTGCGGGAACGGCTACGAGGGGATCTGGACCTGCTGCGGCTTTTGCTTCGGCTCTTACTGCGTGGGGATCTCGACCTGGAGCGGGACCTGGATCTGGACTTGGAACGGCTTCTGCTTCGACTGTGTGAGCGTGACCTCGACCTACTGTTAGAATGACTGGAATTAATCAAGGTTTCTAAAAAGTTAATACAACTGTTTAAATAAAAGATGTGCATCGTTCCAAAGACTACCTTAAATATCCTTCCATCAAACTCATGGGGGCAAATTAGTTCCAAAATATAATTTAAAACATTAACAGGGTTGTTGTTGCATTCAACTTTACACCAAAGTGGGTAAATATACAAACTTAACAGAAACAAAGCAACAAAACTAAAATGTAAAAACATATTTAGCTAATAACTTGGCATGTCGACTTTCTTTTAGTCTTACAAGAAACTACTGTCAAACTAGTATGGTGGTTTATATAATATATGCATTACTAGGAATCCACACTTGCTTTTTATGTAATTTTAATGCAATTGTTACCTTCTCCTCCTACTACTCCTAGACTTATCTTCTACAAGCTTTATGCGCCTGCCATTCAAATCTGTGTCATCAAGTTTGTCAAGAGCATTCTTCAAGTCTGAATAGGTAGCAAACTCCACAACCCTGAAAGAATAATTTTTCATAGCAAAAATAAGCAATAAAAGGTGGCATTTCTTTAATTATAATATTTATCCAATTTTACATGTATTTTTGATACATACAAAATTTATTGCGAGAGTTCCAAGAATCAATCATCCTAGTTTAAGTTACCATAATGCCTTGCAGGATTGTAAACTTGATACTAAATCTATGATAGCAAAATGAGAAAGGTTTTCCTTCAAAATTCAGCAATGTTAAGTTGGTAATTTATTCCATGAAAGAGAGAGATAGCCCTTTGGAACTGCGTATTTATAACAATTTTTCAGAAATGTTTTACAAACCAGCATTTTTTTAAATTTTAAGTTCCTTTTGGAGTTTTTTTTAAAGTTTTTGTAAACATTTAATATCTTAGCATTCCATTTTATTACAAATACAATATTTAAACATTGTGTAACTAACCTTGGGGTTGAGATTTAAATGAATTAATTATTATATTAAACATGTAGTAACTTGAACACCACAAGATTTAAAACCAACATACCCTTCATTTTTCCTCTGCTTATGCGCATCTGCATAAGTAACTTCTCCAGCCTGTCTCATGTAGTCTTTAAGGTCCTTAAAGTAGAAGATCCCACGGTAAGAAATTTTAAATATACTTAATAATCAACTAGAATAGCAAACAGAGCAAAATATTTTAAGTGACACCTACACATCACTGTCATCTTCCATCGGAGCACCTTGCAGATAATACACCCCACCCACTTATTTAAAAATTACAGTGACTTCCAGTCAAAAGTTATCACAGCTCCTTGCTGACCAACGTATTCATTCAACATAGGATAAGATTTTTAAATTTTGCTCAAAATTATCATTGACTTTACCTCTCCTTTTGAACTGAAACTTTTGGCATCATGGCCCAAGAAAAGTGCCCCATATGGTTTGGAAAGGTTTAGTGGTATGAGTGCACCCAGTGAGCAAGACCTGACAGAGGATGGTCCACCTTTTCACAATCCCTCTTTCTCGTCTACTGGATGCTCATCTACACTTTCTTTCAAAGAGCCTCCTTTTTGCTAGAGATGCCAGCCCAAAATAGGAAGAGATCACATCATCACTGGGACCTTCGGTTTTAATTTGTTTGACCTCAATCACATTGAAGATTGTGATGCCCTGAACCTAGCAGACTCAACTTTCCAATGACGAAAGTTGAGCCGGACAGGCAAGTGCTTTATTTTCTCAGCAGCCTTACAGCCAGCCTTAGAGCTTGGATACAAGGAGAGCTCCTCCAGGAGGAAGTGTGAACCCTTAGAGCTTTCTTTTTTTCACACATGCCCGTCAGCCAGTGAGCGGATGGGGACCCAGTATGGAGTAGAATAGCACCTCAGCTGAATAAACTGACCACAAACAGTGGGTGGAAGGGTGGTGGATTGATAGACCCATATTGAGATAACTTCTGCCAGACACCTCATCAAGCCTCACCTGATTCGCAAGTCCAGCTTAAGGAAATGAAGATAACATACGTTTAACAATGTAACAACAAGGCAGCACCAGTCAGGTATCATGAGAGAAAGAGCCAAGCGCGAAGAATAACTAAGCTAAAATATGCATGCGTGAAAAATCTTTACCCCCTCTACAATTTGCATAGCTTTATGCCTTGGCCAAGCAAGTGAAACCCAAATAATATTTAATCATTTTGCTCCCCCCCCCCCTTTATTTGACCACAACACCGAATTTTAATTGACTTAATGTTAGCAAAGCAGAAGCAATATTATGCAGATGAAGAAATTTCTGAATTAGTCAACAGACAAGAGATCTGTATTTTTAATAGAAATTCTTCACCCACTGTTGAAAAGATTACAGACTAGTTTTAGTGCTTCCTTAGCAGAGGTTTCAACATACAGAAAGTCCAAAATCAAAAACATCACTTTTGACAGACATGCAAGACTGTGCTCTTGCTTTAACAGTTCTACCCCATTTTTTCCCAAAAAAATGTCATGTCAAATTTTCTCTTAAAAAGGAAGCTGCAAAACAGACTGTCTGATACTAACTGGTGCTGATGAAATACAGTATATTACAAAACAGAAACTTGGTTTACCTGCCAGCTGACCCTTGAGGACAGGTTTTCCACCACCAACCTGTACTCGGTTCTTGTTGGAGGTCCATACCTGATAAAGCAGATGTGAAAACAACATGTTATGCTTTAAATACAAACTAAAAACATACCTCAACCTTCCATTGAGACATGTACAAAATTAACCCCTTTAAATTTCTGATGTTCAGTTAAGTTGGGATAAGTCTTCCTCACTATCATTCAGACCCGAAAGATTAGCTCATCATTACACCAGATACTTTCTTATCTGCATTTTCTCATCCTTGCAACAATAAATATTTTGTACTTTTCCAATTTAATAATTACATCAGTAAATGACATTGTAAATGCCCTTTCTCCTACAGTTCTCATTCATTTAGTCACATTTTTAACATGACCTCTATTAATATTGCTAAAGCAGTGTTTTTTGTTTTTTTAGAAAACTTCCAAAATGATTTTGCACTAACTACACAATTTGGTGGTGGAGAGCACGCGTTTAACAGTTGAAAATGTGTCTGTCATGAACAGGAACAATCATAACAACACATGGTCACAAAGCCCAAAATGAATCACTGCTGTCATTAAATATCATGTAGATTTTCCAGGCCAGGATAATTTTTGGAAAAAAAAATTCCCCCTTTTCAAATTCGATTTCTGTGAAAGGCATATTTTTGTAGTAAAACTCACCTGTTAGACTGGTTCCGGGAGTTACCATGCGAAGAACTGAAAGCAAAAATTTGCATGATATACTCCCGATTTCTTATGTAAAAATTTAATAAAACGCCAATTTATGGCTTAAAACTTTGCATGTGAGAAAGAAAAAAATTCCAAAATTGGGCTTCTGATCAAAGCTGGAAATGCCTTAATGAGGTGTTTTTTGCCTTCCCCATTCTCCTGGCCTGGATACTACAATGGAAGATTCATTTGGGCATGCAAACAATGTCTTGTCAGGTCACATTCCTGTCATCAATGACCCAGCTTGATGCTGACACCATGCATTCTACTTTGGCTTACTTGTCACGGCCTCCACTTCCTCTACTGCGACGTGAAGGCATTTGATAGCCACGGTCTCGAGAACGCCTCAAATCCTCACCTCTTGGGACGCCTCTAGCATGCTCAAGCATCACTCTGGAATTCAACAACAAAGATCTAGCATGAACAATTCATCCAAGATAACCAAAACCCTTACTTGTCAATCCAACTGGGTCTCCTTGATCGATATCCTCCATCTCGTCCACCCCCACCTCCACTGCCACCCCCACGGCGCATTGGCCCGCGTGCATGCTCAACAATTACCCTAGAAAAAAACAAACTGCATAACAACACCCCATTTTACATACCAGGTGCTAGGTAGCTGACAGTTTACTTACATCTGTTGACAAAAGGCACCATTTTCCAACCTCATCTGTTTACAGGACTTATTTCTATTCAGATTTTTTTCTAGGTCTGTTTAACATTGATACTGTTTTATCTTTAACAAAGAGTCCACAAAGTGTCTTGCTCCTTGCAAATTTCTTAACTGCATTCTCCCTCAAATCGGATACTTGACATAAATGATAATGCAACATCCAGGTTTGGGCAGAAAAGGAGAAAAACCCTGAAGTCTCCATCTTCCACAGCACACATCCAAACCTTTTCTTAGTAGGCATTACATTCTGAAAATCTGTAATAAAGCTCAAACATGTTTCAATCTAACTTACTGTAGTACTTATTATAACAATAATCACTTAAATTACCAGCTGTAAGAAATAATATCCAACTCAACATGACAAAAACTTCTGCTTGTTGCTAGTTACCTTTCACCACACAAATCTTTTCCGTTGAGTTCATAAACTGCATCATCAGCATCTCTGTAATCGTCGAATTCCTAAAAAAAAAATTAAAAAAGAAACTGACAATATAGGTACCATCTCAAAATTTACATTAACTTTAGAACAACTCATTTCTCTCAAAAACTCATTTCTCTAAAAATACAAAAAATCAGCAAGACATTTTACTGAATATATAAGGGTAGAAACTGACAATATAGGTACCATCTCAAAATTTACATTAACTTTAGAACAACTCATTTCTCTCAAAAACTCATTTCTCTAAAAATACAAAAAATCAGCAAGACATTCTACTGAATATATAAGGGTAGGCTGAGTTATGTGATTGGATGTTATAAATAGAAAAATACTAACCACAAATCCATAACCATTTTTCAGCATTACATCTCGTATTCTTCCATATCCTTTAAAAAACCTCTCCACATCTCTTTCTCTAGCATTGTAAGATAGACGTCCTATGTACACTCTGGTGCCCATTTTTCTAAAATGACAAAACTAAAATATACAACATTTATTTAAGAAGCGTACTACCCTACACATTGTCTCTTTATCTCAACATTCTTAAGAATAAATAGCCTTTCTAAATCTCAACCTAATGTCATATCTGGTGCTCAGTTAAGTTGGGATTGGTCTTCCTCAGAAATATTTCAGACCCGAAAGATTAGCTCATCATAACACCAGACAATTAATTTTAAATAGTAATCCCCACCTTTTCTATTTTCATGATTTAAAAAGAACCATTTAACTCTTTTTGTTGACTAACAATATAGGTTTTAACGGGGGCGTCTCGATAGTCCGAAGGTTCATTGGTCCGAAAAGTGGTAACATTTTCATCGATTTTTTAATCAAAGGTTCATTGGTCCGAAGGTTCTATAGTGAACATTCGGACCAATGAACCTTCGGACTATCGCTACGGCCCCGGTTTTAACATTCAAAAATAGATGATTTGGAATCATTTAATTAAGTTTAGCGCATGAATCTTATTGAAAACCGAACTTCTCTAAAAACACGTAGACGAAATTAAGAACCAGCCATGACTTATCTAAAAATAAGACTGCATACGCATTTACAAAGACGAACATGATAAAATAACCTCAACATCTTTTTCACATTTATCGTTCAGAGAGCGTGGTTTTCGCATCCGCCAAAATTTCGTCCAAACTAAGCGGCTTTAAAGCATTGTTTTCTTCCTGTGCAACAAATAATGTGTCCCGTATTCATAAAAATCTGGAACTTTAAGCTCTGATGAAACAACATGGTAGATGTTATCATTCTGGTAGTTGCTTCACAGAATATAATATTTCGAAAGAAAGTTTACCTGTATCACTGTCTCACTCAAACCTCTCACAAAAATGGCTCCTGCTACGGGGTTCGCATCACGTGAGGAAAGGGGTTCCCAAGCTGAGACAGGACTGTTACGCAGCAGGTTTTCGCTTTCCTTGCATCTTTGCACATAAAATTTGTATCTTATTTATTCCGAAAACCTTTAGAAAACGGTCTTTCATAGTTCATATCAACGCCTTCTTATGGTTTTCATTTTTTTCAGAAATAAAACCTTTCAACGTCCTTTGAGCTGCCATCTGGTGACAATCTTGACAGCCATGTGACTGTAGCACAAGGCGATTTCAGTGTGCTTGTTGAGATGAAGCACATTCCCAAATTGCGGCACGATTGCTTTTAAGAAGAACGATTGGTCATGTCACGCGTTCTTTTGGCACCCTTTTCAAGATTAACAGCACATCTTATTTGGAAATGTATATTAAATACTCTTCAAAGTGCTAAATATTACCGTTAGTATCAATCCTTTTCACAACAAGGAGATAGAACGGGTGATAGAAACAGGAGAGTATGTTTATCTTGGGCAAAGATTCAGCTTCAATTAACAAAACACTGGAGAGTCTAAATTTAGACTAAAAAAATAAATGCAGGATGAGAGGCATTCACACAAGACCATGTTCAAGACTACCCTCCCTACTAGCACAAAATCCATGCGTAAGCACTCCTATTGTCGATTTTGATATGAACGCTGCCATATCGTCAATAGGCAGAATAGGAGTGCAAACGTACGGATTTCGTGCTACTTTCCTCCTGCATGAAAAGTGTTCAATACATTGCCAGCTATCACCTATGGTTCTGAGACATGGGCAATGAATGCATCCATAGAACAAACGATACAAGCAGCACAGAGAAAGACGGAAAGAAGTATGTTGACATCAGGCTAAGAGATGGGAAGATCATGAAGATAAAATGGATAAGAGAACAGATCAAAGTGAAGTATGTGCTACTTAGGACTGGGTTCCCATACTTAGATCGATCCACCTGGATCGACCTAACTCCCTGGGGGTTCACGCTAAATTGCTATCAGCTCAAGAGGCTTAAATGTCTGTCACGCCTACCGAATCAGCTAGGGTAAAGATAATCACCCCCTAACTGCTTTACTAGGCATGACAGACATTTAAGCCAGCCAAGTTGACAACAATTTGGTGAGACTCCCATGGGAGATAGATCGATCTATTTTGGGAATGGTCTCTATAATTAAAGAAATTAAATGGAAATGGACAGGGCATCTCAATATAGAATCAAGCATGACAGAAAGGCAACAATGTTGACAAGATGTGGACATAATAAACCTGGGAAGCCTTGTAAGAGATGAAGAGATGGAGGGATGAGTTAAATGAGTGCTGGAAGAACACAATTGGAAGCCTGAAGCCCCAGACAGAATACACTAGAAGCATACTTAGGTCATTGTCCAACAGTGGAACAAGTTAGGCTCTGAATGAATAACATTAAAATGGTAGTGCTAGCAGATTTTTGCATTAATATAATGCATGTATGGATGCCCATGATGGCTTTCAAACTCTGCAGTATTATTTGAAAATTTTTCATTTTTTCATTTTTGACAACACTTTTATTAAGTTAATTAGCACTGAGTACACCAAACATATTGCACTTGAAATACATCTTATCTAACTGACCACATTGGTTACATTAAATCACTCCCAGTTCCAATCGTTCTATCTTGATTTCGACTTCTGGCATAAGAACTGGTAGCATGGGTAATATCATTGATGAAAAGATCACTTTCACACCATTTTGTATTGATCCAAGTATTTGTTTATATATTTCCATGCTTATCTTGGAGCACCAGCTTCATTTACCTCCAGGCTGTTCTTTTAAAGCAAAGTTATAAGTTACTTGACCTCTTCCACAGTTTTAACCTTGTACAACTCTGAAATATTCACGTCTCCTGTGCTATGTACCATAGTTTCCAATGATTTGATCAAATACACTAATCCAAGCTGAGTCTCACACTGAGTATTTACAAACAATTAAATATTATGTAAGTATTTTGTGCCATAGTGGTTTGGGTTTATAGAGAAAAACAACATATGATCTCCAAAGCAAAAAATCACAGAACACTTAAAATTCACATAAACATTACATACATTTTACAATGAACACATTTGTGTAGGTATATAAAAGCAGTTTTTGCAACTGTAAAAAGCTCAAATATGTACAAAAAGGTCCTAATTAAATCTGGTACTACCATCACAATATCATAATGCTACAGCTATGCACATGAGCCCTGTCATAAATACTACTTGATATCAAATACAAATACTTTAAACAGCAAATCAACAAAGAACAGGCTGGTTGATATATAGTTTTTAAAAGTACTGTTATCATACAATGTCAATAAAAAATCAAATGTCCATCAAGGAGCCAATAAAAATTTGGCAGATAAAATGTCGGATGATCTAAAGTGTGTATATAAAACATAAGCCTACAGCTCTTAAATTTATTATAAAAGTGACAACATCAGCTAGAATCCTGAAATGAGTAAGAGAACACAAAATACAGAGAATATGACTCTGGCATCAAATACTGGATTTGATACATATGGGCTACTATTTCATTGGAAACATTTTCCCAACTACTACTGGTTTATATTTAATCTACAATGGAATTTGCTTGAAAAACTTAATAGCCTGTATCATAAAGACAATTGGAATATCAAAACAAGCTTTATTTTCTGCAAGTTTAGATCAGTGGAGTTAAAAACTGGCAATTATTCAGTACATTTGGATGTTTGGCACTAAAGTTGCAGTCCACCACTTATTTTAATCAGTTTTAATATCTCCACAGTTCCAATGGCCATGACAAGTTTAACATGATATGATACAAAAGGCAGACATGTATTACACTAAGAACTACAGATAAGTAAAAGCCATGATATCATTTTGAGGTCTGCCACACAGGTCCTTTGTAATCTTGGAGTTGTTCTCACTGCCAGCATCTTGGATCTTGATCTGTCCATTTCTAGGTTGGACATAGGACTAAAAAGATACATTAATTTCTGAGTCAAAGAGTCACTTAAAATCAATTTTACAATCGCTGCAGTTGTAACTAAAACTGGTCTTTGCAGTTAGACCAGAATAAATTTTTACAACAAAGAGTACTTTAACTCTCAAAAGGTATCATATACCAAATTAAAGTGTAAAAAAAAAAAGAAAAAATCTCATGTTAAATGCTTTTGAAACAGAGTTTAGAAATGCTTTTCGATTGTACACTTTTGAGGCCACTTTTTTTCTTAGTGGCGTATACCAAGTTTTAGTTAGCATTAATTTCTAATACATAAACATTGAGTAAAATACAATTTTTAAGCAAGGGTAATAATTTAATTTGTCTTTAAGCATGCAACATGCCCTTTACATTCTTAGGTTTATGTCATTTACCTTTAAGTATGTAATCTGTCAGTAGGCCTGGAACTGCAGGACCATCTTCTAAGATAGCTTGTAGTACTGAAATTACACACGTGGCATTTTAAAATGGGTTTTATAAGTAAGGCTTCGTTCACATGGAAAGTCTATTTTCTAAAAATCTATTTTCTATTAGCGGTATATCTTGTGATCATGGTCTGTGCCCTGAATATCCCGCAGCGTAATTACTATCAGCGCAAGCCAGTTACTATAAGTTACTGTAAGAAACTGGCTCGCGCTGCCAGTAATTACGCCGCAGGATATTCAGGGCACAGACCATGATCATAAGATACCGCGAATAGAAAATAGATTTTTAGAAAATAGACTTTCCATCTGAACGAAGCCCAAGTCTACTTTTAGTGGTTCTCTGGAGTGCATTTGAAACTACACAATCTAATTTGCCAGCACTAAAGCAATTATCACACGTTTTGGTAGAATATAAAATTTTCCTTACTTGACAGAGGTAAATTTAGGGTATATAATTATAGCTTCAAATTAGATAATAACCAAATAAAGAGTCCATTTACATTTTATGTAGATTTGGAGTTGTTCATTGGTGGGTGTTCCCATTCCTGCATGGTAAGGGACAATGGTCGTCAAGTACTGAAACACATGGTGATTTAAAATAATTAATTACTCATATATATATACATGGAAATGAGTCCTTTTACCTGCATGTATCCAGGTCAAGTAATATGTGCAAGTGAAAACCAAATGGGTGGTTTTATTGGCAACACTAAAGCAAGAGAAAACATGGAGAAACAGGTCCTGAACAGGTAATATCTGAGATAACCCAAAGTCTTGCAACTTGGCACACAATCAAGCAAGATTTGACTGAATTTGGTGGAGATTAATGTCAGAAATAATGGCAGACTAATGAGTGCAGTGCAGCAATGAAGAAAAGCTTACAGAATTTATCTGCAGAAAATTTTCTGATTCTCTTCTCTTATTTTTTGTCCATTAACAGTCTATTGAACAACAACACACACATTTTGTATGTCACCTTTGTACTACTTTTTAAGATGACATTCTCACTGCATGGAGTTTCACATTATCACTGAGAAGTTAATTCCACCTCGTGCAGATTCTTTCACTTTTTTTTGTCTTCTATAGTGCAAGACTTGTTTTACCTCAAATGATTTCCGTTAAATAAAAAACGAAACATAGTATAATCATTTATTCAAAAAGTAAGTTCCATCAAATAAAAATTAAAGTATAAATATTGCACCATTTTTTCCTTTCTTTCTTTTTCTGTTGTTTGTATTTTTTGTTTGATGTCAAATTTCTCTTGTGATAAGCATGGATATAAATTTAAACAGCTTATCCCTCATTACATTTTAAAAAATAGTTTTCATTTCTCATTTCAATCATGATGAAACACATTTTTAGATGTGACATCTGATTTAAGCTGCAATTAGGTACTTCTCTGAAATATAGGTGCAATCTTATATAATCAACATCAAAATAATAACGCAGTGCAAGCAAAAGAAAAAAGGGCTAAAGCGTCGACAGATCACGGTTGCTTACCGCGCCTGGTTCGGCCTCATTATTTCCCTTCACCTTTTTCATACTGTTGGCATTTTTCTTTTTTTCTGTCTGGGAGTCTTTCTTCTTTCTCTGAACATTCAAGACCAGTGAAATGAAGGTGTTTTTCAGCTCCTTTTCATATTCAAGCTCATCTCTTAGTGCAAGCTCATTTATCAGAGTTTCGGAGTAAGTTTTGACTGCACACTCTAGTTCTTCATACAGCTCGTTCAAAGCACCAAGGGATAAATTCTTCAATCCTGTAAGAAACAAAATGTGTAGCACACACATAAATTATGCTTTACATGGAATATCATTCCTGAATGCCAGATGGATATTGTTAATTTTTTAAAGAAAAATGTAAGGTTTCTAAAAGTGATGAGGCTTAAAGAAAGAAATCCAAACACTACAAGTAAAATACTAGTTACTGATAACATTAACATTCCTGTGGTAGGTGATGAAAAAGTAAAACAATAAAAATATCACTCTTCAGTATATCCATTACAGAAATAAAATTGGAAAACCATTTCATAAACCTGACAATCAACATATCAGATACTTTCAATGACATAGATATACAAACCTTTGCTTATATAAACAGCACCAAGTACCATCATAACTAAAATAACCATCACCTATTAAATACTATCTATAACATACTAAACAAAATTATGTCTAAAGCTCATTCACATTTCAAAAACATGGACAGGTTTAAATATCAGAACCTTAATGATACCTGAAACATTGCCTTTAACAGTCAACATATCTATAATGTGATGATCAGGTTGGCAAACTATACCAACATTAGTCTATTTCCTTTTTCTTTAGCATTAATCTTCAATGTCTTCTTCCAAACAGAGCATAAGCCAGCCACCAAAGTGTTCCCTTTCACCACTCAACACACAAAATTAATAGAAAAACTTTTCTTCACATAAAAAAAGACACAAAGATCTTTTTCTACTCTGGAAGCAATATTTGTAAATCCAATCCACTCTCAAGTCAAAGTTAAAAGCTTTCACCATCAATTTTCAATGCATTACTCAGCATTCTACATTTTCACCAGACTAGTCACCCACCCAACACCTCAAGTCATTACTATGTCATGGTCTCTGTGAGTTTATTTCACATAAAACTAACTCTGGAGTTCTACAGTTCTGAAAAATGACTCGTTATAAAGTTTTCAAAAAATAGTTTTCTTTTCAAATGTCTTCCTCATATTTTCAAAACTGGGATATTTTAAGTATACTAGATAACACTACTATGAAACAAACTGAGACCATGAAATAGCCATTAATATTTCACAAGTTTTGCACCTTCATTCTGAACACTAGGAGGTGGCGCTGTCTCACTAGGAACTGGAAAGCAAAGCAAGCACACCATATTAGAACAGTTGGGGTTTATTTATAGACAACTGAGCATTTTGGACAAGTCCCAGCTTAACTAAATTTCCTGCAGAAAATGCAAAACACTTTATCATACAAAAATCAATCAATATTACAAATTGAATTAAAGTTAACTCAAGTCACCTCTCAATTGATTGATTTGACTGATATTTCATATGAATGCTAGTTCTATCTTGAGAGCCATGGGGTAATATTTCAATCAATGAAAGGTTGGAAACAACTAGGATAGAGCTGAAAGTAACGTTGGTATGGCAAGGTCCCATTAATCAAATGGCATGGCAAAGAAGTTGTGTGTGGATATGGCAAAGACTTTTTCTGCAATATTGGGGTTCAAACAGACACTAATAGGCTGAAAAGAGAAAAGTCATGCACATGACTGAGTCTAAAGAGATAATATTCAGGTTGTAAGAGACAATTGCAGATATTGCAATACAAATTGCATATTGAACCAGACAAAGTGTACTTCACATTTGCACTTATATAAATTTGCAAAACAATTTACTAGTTTGTTTCTTCTCCAACCTATACTTAACTAGACAGTGTGATTCACTAAAGGCACACCCAGAACCAAATAGTTTGACCTGATGCCAAAAGATCACACTGCTTCAAAGCATTCTGGTGAAATCAGTTCTACTATTTTCAGTTAATAAGATTCAGAATGCCCCTCAAAATACACTGTATATTATAAAAGCAAAACCATAAACATTTCTTTTAACATTCTAGATTAATTTCCCAGAATATGGCTTGTCTTTAAAAATAGTTTGAATGTTTCACTTTAATACCCAGTAGACTGCACGATCCATTTAACACACAACCCACAACATTTACATATAGCATTTCACAGCAAAAAAAAAAAAGGTGGAGTAATAATGTGTAAGGTATACATTTACCTGGATGCTCTGCAGCAGAAAAAGAAAATAAAGAAAAAAAAAACAATGTTAGTATATGTAAATATATATAGATATTACTTCACACATACTGCATATGATGGAAAGAAAATTATCAGCATTCCTATTTTTCTCTCAGCAAACTGACACAGAAAACCTGTTACCGCCTAGTATTCAATTTAATAACATCATATGGGAAAATTCCTTTAATTTCCTGTAGCAAATAGCTACATTTTGTACCATAATGAAGAGGACCTCACATGGTGAATTTCATTTCATACACTGCCAATATCATATCAAATATTCTAACAAACGCTCCAACACAAAATCTGTAAGAACTGTGCTTCATTAAAATTGAACCACAACTCCCAGATCTGATGCATGTATTAGTATATAAACTGCTGTTGATGGACATAAATTAAACCTCAACAGACCCCTAAATCTTATCATCAGTGACAAAGGAAGACAGATGTCTTAACAATGAAACTTTTAAGTCCTGAATTTACAACCCAAGGGGTTTTAAAGTTCACAAAGAATTGATTTTTGTTCTATGCAGCAACACAACTAGCAGTGGCTTGCATTAGAGCTTAATCAAAATGTCAAAGAAATGTCTTCCCATATGCATTCATTTACACTGTGTAGGTCTACAATTATATGCTTTTTATGAAGCAGACATGGAATAGATTAATTTGGAGGTCTACATGGGCTAATCAATACGACTCTCTGTCTATGGAGAATATAAAACATTTAGCACTGAGGACAGGAGTGATAAAATTTATGATATGGTGATTGACACAAATAAAGTACATATCATATTCTTGCTTAAACAAATCAGCAGAAATGTTGTGCTAAAAAGACTTTTATCACATATACTGCTCTGACAAAAAAATACAGTGCAACCTTCACTACAAGATGTGCTTCAGGACTCAAAGGCCTTATTTGTTTCTCTTCAATGCTACGCACCATATTGCATGTAAAGTAACATAAAATGAATAGTTCATTGAAAGTGATTAAATAACAATTATGCGAATGATTCACCACAAGACATCCATCATCATTGGCCATTATCTTTATGCTCAGGCTATCGATTTGTGTCTGCACAAGGTTCTCAATATATACTTCCCCTTTTAAAATCAAAAGCGGATCAAGTTTGAGAATTTTGGCATGTCCTAATATACTGGCAAATAATTGATAAGTGATTTTATTTGAACATTTGTAATTAGGCATTTTTTGCCCACCCTATATGCATTATCAGTATATTTTCAGCTACTCTAGATATATATGTAAAAACAAAACTAGTATTCAGGCACGGTCAGCTCACAACTCCTATCCTCAACAGCAGCTTACATGAACTGATTTCTGGCATAAGTACCGCATAACCAAACTATTTCGAACAATAAAAATACTTACTATCTTCCACATTTTCTGTAGTTCCATCAGGATTTGTTTTGAAATGCAATAGTTCTGATGACATGGGTGACAACATGTCCACATCTGAAGGTGTCAGTGCAGCTCCAGAGTCTTCCCCTTCCTAAAATAATAGAAAAAAAATATTATTTATCATAATTGTACCATTTCTTATCACAATCTCTTCAATATGAAAATATCTAGCAGATATTTATATGTATATACTGCAAATGTATATTTATACATTTAATTTACATTAAAATACAAATGCTGTCAAGAAAAATCAGTCTTATAGTGCCTAAGCTTCAAGTTAATATTTTTATAAAAATGTTAATACCTAAACTTATTTTGTCTTTACATGGTGGATATTTTAATTGCAGAGGTATTACCTAAACAATCAATCAGTGTGGTAATACACCTCCATTAAACAACTCTCCATTTAGCAACTATTAGCTGGGAAATAATATTGAACTTCGTGTGGGACTCAGCTAACACTGTACATAAAATGCCATTGGTTCTAGAATATGGATATGTCAGGTTGACTAATGCAAGATAATTTATTAAACAATTTACACTTGTACCTTGTCTTTTTATTTAGCTGCTTTCCATGTAATTATTATCCATATAACCATCTATATTAAGAGTAAAATGTTTACTTATAGGGTCCTTGGCAAAATACATTATAAAATATAATCTCATTGAGAAAGCAAACATATTTTAACTAAAAGTTAATTGCCTGCTAGGCTTGGGTTGGGTCATATTGAGATAATGAACATAACATATTAATTCATCTTTGATAAAGCTTCATGAATTTTTCAGTGGGTTAGCTTTTTCTTTGTGTCAGAGTTCATTGTGGAAAATTGCATAAGGTATTCAAGCCACCCACTGAAGTTTAAGATAGTAAAGTGATTCTGAACCTGTAGCTATTTACAAAGCTTAACTGAGGTGTTTGATCAATGGAAAAGGTCATTGGTTTTTTATATAAGAAAAAAATGGCCACTAAAGGACATGGAATGGGTCATCTAAGCATAGATGCTGTTCTCATTTCTATTATTTCCCCTGAACATATATAAACACATCACTAATTACACCTAAAAAATTGGATAAAAAAGTGTACAATCTGTGCATTTACATGTAAACTACACTAACTGTTCATTTTGATTCAATGATTACAGGGTGTTTCAATCAATGCAAAAATCATCTGTTCAAATAAGCTTCTGTCATGAAATTTGTTTCCAAGAAGATTAAAAACCTACAGATAAACAAGCAGAAAGAGATTAATATCTGGATATATTTAATATCTCTACCTTACACCCGAGAGCCAACTAAAGTGATTCTCTAGCAATTTCTTAGAATATAATTGGGAAAATCAATACAATTGACTCAGGCAAGGGAAAATGTGAAACAGACAACAGATTTGATATTTTTAAATACTAGATACAACAGTTGTTCACACCATGGTTAAGTAATGCTTAATTCTTTTAAAAGAATACATTGCAACTTTAGTAAAGACTTTGAGAAAATTTCTAAACTGACAGTATTGACTGTATAAGGATTTAAATGATAGAATGCAGACATTGTCTTATTGAGCTCAAAGCTATAAAGTGAAACAGCGAATCACTGCAGTGCATCCACTGGGAATCTACTCACTCGTAACAAGATAAAACATTGATGGTCGAATATCCTGCTCTTAGAATGATCATACAACAGCTTCCAAAACTAACAGATGTGGTTATATTCCCAAACATACTGGTGAAGTTATAGTGAATCAAATATCAAAAGCCATGGTAGGCTGTAAACCATAGAGAAGATTGATCAAAATGGACATTATACCAGTATTCCCTTAAACCATGACAAAATTAAAAATGCATTTAGATTTTAAGTCAAATCCACGAAACCCAACCAAAAGCCACCATAAAATTTCAAATAGTATAACTTAATTTCCCAAAAAATGATATTTGAACAGACATTTTCTGCTTTCTTTCTGTGCTTTAAATATCCCTAAGCAGTCTCTTTTGAATAAGTGTACAATTGCATGCTCAGCTATACATCCATACATGGGAGTGAGAGTGATGATAATGCAATGCGGAAGCAGTACTATAACATTTAGTGGACTTTTACAAACTGGAGGGACAGATACATGTTTATTTCAACCAACAATTTGTAGATGGTGTGGTCTAAAAGCTACTTTTGGCTGAACAGGCCCCCGTTTCACAAAAAAACTTCATTCGACTAAGAGCTTGGTTACCAACGTAATTAAGTCATTACGTCACTAAGTCCCATTTCACAAAGAATCTAAAAGGTCGCTTACGTCGTTTTTTTCTTAGCTGCTAGTCGACGATGTCTAGCCTCCTCGGGAGGAGACTTAAGTCGGCAAGCTCAACTAAAACTCGGTAAATGAGAGCATAAAAAACAAAAATTTGGAAAGAACATACCTCCTTCAAGATATTGTGTTATAATATCCTTGAATAGCACTGATATTTATGGAATATTGAAATAAAAAATAAAATGCCACTTTACCCTGCCGATCGCATTTATTTTTGTCTTTGACCGCTAGACGTCCGTCAGCAGTGTTCCACGACAAGCTAATGTTTAACTGTTACTTTGAAGTTGTATTGAAGTTAAACTAATCAATATAGTTCAAAAACAAACTTTGTTTGTGTTTTGGCTGACTTTTATTGTTGATAAACGATCGTTCTCGGCCGAAAGAGGCCATGAAACGTCATGTCTTGTGAAACTTTTGAAATTTTACACCTCCTTTTCTTGAAGAGTTTCTCGTGCGCGTCGACTATGGTAAGCACGCCAAGCTAAGACGTTAGATTCTTTGTGAAACACTCTTAGTCGACTGCAGCGTAGTCGACCTAGCTAGGTCACCTAGCTTGAGCTAGTCGACTAGGGATTTAAGATTTTTTGTGAAATGGGGGCCAGGGGATTAATTTGGTTTATGACTTGGCATGTTGACTTTATTTAAGTCAGATAAGTAACTAGAAGAAGTGGTTTATAAATCTATGCTCACTTAATATGAAACTTTAACTGTAAGTAGTATAAGATCACACATAGGTGCTCATAATGGGCATGTCAAATAATTCTATTTGGGCTGAACAAATTTTTAAAAATGATTTAAAGAAGCACTGGAGTAAATATTTTATCATAAGTTAATGGTATTGAAGATTAAGTAAAAAGCATTAAAAAACACGACAAAAGATATTATAATAAGGACATGAACACCAATTTATCACTGCCTTTGACCTGAAGATATCTCTCTTCATCTTTATTCCTGGGGAAAACATTTGAATGCAGAGGAGAGACAAATTAGATTGATATGTGTTACAGTCTATCCCCAATGAGGTTAATAGCAACTGTCAAATGCATAGTGACTAAAACAGAAATCCAAAAACCAATCTGAAACTATAGTGTTATCTCAGTCTTCAATGGAAAAATAGGGAAGACAGCTCTAAATCAGTTTAAGGTTCAACAAATCTAATCAATGGCAAGACAATCACTATCCTTGAATAGTCTAAGACACAGCCTTCAAGACAAACTGCCAATCAGTTATTGGATGCCAGTTCTACTAAAACAAATTAGTTGCTTTTAATTGTGTTTAAGAGTATGCTTTAAATGTCACTTTCCATAATAATGTATTGTCAACATTTGTATGTCCCTGGGTAAAGTTCTTCTCGTGGGGATGTTAATAAGTCTAATCCATCATAAATGCAAATTCACATCTTAAACAAAAATAATTAATGTAATATTGAGCAATTAAGTTTTCCAAGTTCCAACAAAAATTGTCAACTCTCTTTCACCATAGATAATACTGACAATAATAATAATAATAATAATAATAATAATAATAATAATAATAATAATAATAATAACAGTACCAATCTATTTCAATAAACTGTGCATTTAGTTTTAATGAAATATATAATCTTTACACCAGACAAGGTAGTCCAATTGCTCCATGTTATCCCCATCAAAAGTCATCTCATTGAAAACTGTGCCTAGCATTTATTTTTCAAAACCTCTTGTAAACTAATATTTCAATGTCAATTCTCATGACAGTTCAACTGACATCTGTAACTCACAACTATATAATTTTATGATCCTTATCGAGGTCAGTTTTGCTCTTACAGCACCAATAACACGGAAAGTTAGAAAGACTGGGAATTCATAGTGTAACTTACCAACATCATGTCCTCTATTTCCTTGATCACTTCAGCTGCAGTGAACATTGGCTCCTGTTGGAGACTGGAGACAATGAGGGAATGCAAGTCAAAGTCATGTTGTAACTCTTCATCTTCTGAGAGATCCAAGTCAGGAGAGTCACAGTCCTAAAATCAGAGATAACAGTTCCACAGAAGTCTGCCTGTGAGGTTACTTTTATTGGAGGCCAGTATACCCCTCATCCCTACACACTTGTTAAGACAGAAAGAGTTACTGAGACTAAAAAGTAATTATTATTGACCAAAGAGAAGGGAATTCATCAGGTATGATAAAGAAACGAATTATAATATCATAGAAAGTTTTTTTTATCTGTCAAATCTGATCTTGGAAAAAGATGTTTTAATCATATATTTACAGCCTATACCTATCAAAGAGTATACCAATTAATACAGACTGAAAGGAATATCTGAATATGATATCAATACATGAATTTTTACACAGACATTAATCTGGTTAAAATAATCCGAATTCTATTGCATCATATCATTTGTCTATTTATGCCAAACATACATATCCCCTTAAACCATAAGTCAGTACTATTATGATTCAAGATTGTACCCTTTTTTCATCCAGTTTTAAAGCCTTGGTGTGCAGCTGCCGTGTGTATGTTTTGGACCAATCAATTGGTAGAATGTTCCCAAAATTTCCTGTGATGGTCCACCACATTCTGTAAAAAGAAATATAACAAAAAAATTAATACTAATCATAAAAAATAACACATACCCCTTATGTTTTCCATCCTCTCTTGATTACACTATTTCCATTGTTTAATTACCTAAAAGTTACGAAGTAAAAAATAGTTCTCAGATGTAGGCCTACATAATATCTCTTCTATGATACAACAACTTAGCATGTTCATAAAAAAATACATTATAGTAATATGTCATTTACCGTTGGGGATGTAATGGGAAAAACATACGGCAGAATTTAACATAATTTCTAGGCAATTTTCCATGGATCATTTAATTACAAGACAATTTTCAAATGTAAGGCTTCGTTCACATGCAATGTCTATTTTCTATTTTCTATTTTCTATTTTCGGTATGTCTTATGATCACGGTCTGTGCACTGAATATCCCGCGGCGTAATTACTGGCAGCGCGAGCCAGTTACTATAAGTTACTATAAGTAACTGGCTCGCGCTGCCAGTAATTACGCGGCGGGATATTCAGTGCACAGACCGTGATCATAAGACATACCGAAAATAGAAAATAGAAAATAGACATTGCATGTGAACGAAGCCTAAGTGAAGACCAATTTTAATTATGTCATATGTAAATTATTATGACCGTATTTGGTTATCGAGTTCCACATTTAATTTCAATCTTTACCATCTCATACAGTAGTTAAAACCAGAGGTCAATCTAGAGCTTGCATTTGCCTAAAGAGATCGCAAGTAAATAGGCAAAAATGGACTAACTCAAAAAGTTAAGCACTTTATTGTCAATCATCAATACACTGAAAAAGTCAGCAGGAGAATACTCTGTAAACACAGAAATTTGATAAAAGCTTCACTACATCAGCAGGAGGGAGTGGTTTGATCTATACAGTGCTACCACTACAGATCAATACTGATGTTCTGCTTAAAGCTGGCATCACTATGCATATAAGAACTCCCACTGTAGAAATCAATAATACATATAGGAGCATGCCTTTTAGATATTAGAACACTTCAACTGTTTTGTTAACAAACAATTACTGGTTAAATTGACAGTCAACCCAAAGCCATGTCATGGAAAATGCATTTGTAACAGTGAATTCCACAAGACAGAAATAACTGTTTGCTTCATGTGTGCAAAAAATTATTTTAGCATTGATCTTATCTGTATTGCAGAAAGGTTCTGTTTAGTGCAAAAATTACACTTACTTCATCATACACAGTCTAAAGTTCAGCAGTCTTTTTGCCATGGTGGCCTGCCAGATATATCATTATGTAAATCAGATGACTAATTCCCAAGTGTTATGAAAATTGCAGGCAGCAGTGCAAAGACCACCTTTTTTAAACAAATGAATTAAGAAATATCAAAGCTGATAGAAGATAAACTGCACTTGGAATGCAATCAATAGTCTTAAATATGTTTTTGTTTTGTAATGAAGATTTATAATTATAATATATTCCCATCTACGAAATGCTATTATACTGCAATATGGCAAAAAGAGATAGATTGACCTGAACATAGAGAAAGATGGTATTGTTTTGCAGCAATTCCTTGGAGAGTTCATTCCTTGGAACTCCTTCCTAAGCCTAAAATGTATTTATGCCTTAACCAAACTGCATGTTCTCAACAAAATAAGTCAATATATTAAGTAATCATGAAGTAATAAAAAAAAAGATTAAGGTGTCCTTTCCATCACCTATGCATACTGTGTTGAATTAATTCACAAAATTAACATTTATAAAATAATAAAACCCATGTACACACACTTGTAAAAAATATAATTTTACATCATTTTAATTTGACATTTTATAATTGTAAAAAGTATAAATTTATTATTATTGCAATTGTAATAATAATATTACATCTCATTAATACTATTTTGAATGTGGTGTCAAATTGTCTTTTCTGTACGATAATACCACGAATGCTTCAAACGATTGTCTTTCACAAATTATACTGGAATTTTTTAGATGATAGAAATGTGAACATTTATATGCTCGTATTCTGGTTTCCTTTACATTCAGTTCTGTATATATATATGAACATGTACATTTTCCATGTATTTACCAAGTATAGTACATATTTTCCATTGGCATTACCATATGCACTGTATATCAACCAAAAGTCTTTCATATCAGCACATTTTTCAGAGGCTGTTTTGGAAGACACAGTCTGTGCCCAATACTTTTCATCTTACAGGCCATCCGGGCCACCAGGGTCTGAAAATCTACTGGCCCTAACCAAACTTCACTGGTCAAAATCCAATTAAAAAAAAAAAAAAGAAAACTTCAATTACCAGGCTTCCTGTTACAAATAAGAACAAAAACATGGGATTTTCATAAGTTTATTTTGAAAAAGACTACAGCATTTAGCCTGAATGTTCAAAAAACAAATTGGAGTAGATCTACATGTTACAGCCGAAAAAAAGCTACTGTCGGTACTGGCCCAGTCAAGACGAAGTAACTGACCGTTTTTCTGAATTTCACGGGTCCGGTCCGATTTTTACTGGCACTGGCAGTCGGGTCAATGGTTAACGTCGCAGACTGGTGACATTTTACAACTGAATCGTCCTTGAATCGATTGACATTTTCTTAAAATTAAGGTGAAGTAAGACGGTGATAGAGAGAAAGACAACAGTGAAATCAGTGGATAAATCAAGAGTGAGCAAAGCTTGACCTATATACTTACTGACAATCATTCATTATTTCTTCTTGGCTTCGAATCTGTACTGGGGCGAATTTTTCTACCTTCTCGTCATAATTTTTGAAACATTTGGTAATCTTTTCATCAAAAGAGTTCACCAGATCTTCTAAAGATCCTGATAAAGTTTCATTAAAATTGTCCACCGATTCTCGTTCTATCCGATTGTCCACACTTCCTGTTGTTTTATTTGAGTTTTCAAGATCTGAAGCGGTTTGAAAGTCATTGAATTCATTCCACTCGTCGCTTTCGAACTTTGCGAGTGGAGCTTCAAACTGCAGCTCCGCCATGTTTCCAATCGTCAGCTCTTCCCAATGAGGTCATCGGAATCATAAAGAACAAAGAATCGAATACATTTAGACGAACATAAGGGAAACGAATGCATTTTAGACACGATGCCAATTTAACAATCCTGTCTTGAAATAGAATTCTATGACCAAGTTTTATGAATGCCACAAACACTTTTAAGAGCGTTGTTTCAACTGCTTGATTTGCATTGGTTTGTCAAGAAATGTTCACTTCATTTCGGTAGACTAAATTATTCATTTGATTTTCTAGTACGTACTTTCACTCACTTCCGGGAAAAACAAAGGGGCGCCTCCCACATCTACTCCGTATGTTCACGGTATTGCTCACAATTTCTGCTCTTATCCCAAATGCAAGGGTTATATAGTTACTTGTTTTAGTTTTTTTTTACTTTGACTTGTTCCTTAAAATATCTAATACAAAATTGGGCACTATTATTTGGCAGCAGGTAATTCATTTATCCGATGCCCAGAATTTTAAGCTTAATTTCCTGTTAGTTTATTAAAAAATAAAGGCTAAATGAATTCATTGGCATGGGATTTGGTCCATTCTTTTGGCTGAAATTTGTCACATTCAGGAACATTTTGAGAGAACAGTTTCATTAGCTCTGTATGTATCAATTCAAATTATTGTTTTTCTTTTTATCAAGAGCTTGTAAAATATGTGGGTATTACCTCCAATATTTCTGTGACTGTCAGTCACCATCATCAGGGAGTAAATGACTATGGTCATTTCACCTGGCAATGTGAGAGCAATGTGGGGTGACATATTCAGTCAAATGTGGAACCTGTCAAGGAGAATACATTGGCGAGACAGGAAGACCATTAGCCACAAGAATGAAAGAACACAAAGACTCAGTGGCCAAAAACAACTGGAAATCAGCCCTTGGAGAACATACCTGCAAACATCCAGGTCACCACATTGATTTTGACAGCCTGAAAGTGATAGACAGGGAAAACTGGACATTCCAAAGAAAAATAACAGAAGCTGTACACATGAGGACCAAACAACCAGACCCGAACAGATATGGGGGGGGGTATGATCTACCAGCTATCTACCTCACGGTGCTCCAGAGGGATGCAGAGGAGCCCCGGGGGTTGGGGGGTGGGATATAACAGTTACAACACAAGGCCAGTGATTAGGGGCAATTGACCTGGATTTTCATTCATTTACTCCCTGATGATGGTGACTGACAGTCACAAAAATATTGGAGGTAATACCCACATATTTTACAAGCTCTTGATAAAAAGAAAACCAAAAATTTCAAGAACATTTTGTTTTGAATAAGATTACTTTTTCAAGCAAGGGTGCACCAGCTGTAGCTCTGATACAAGGCATTTAGAAAATTGTTTATTCAAGATTACAAGACCCACACAGTTTTTCTTTCTTAGAGAATTATACATTTATAAATCAAGCATTTATTAATGTAAAATGCACATGTACTTACTGTTTAGGAAATTAAGTTTAAAATAAACTAAAGCCCTAAGAATGAACAAAATTACTGGTTTTCAATCCAGTCAGATGATTTTATTTTAAGTAGAGCGCACTCTGACAAAGTTAGACAGAGGTAGACTCTAGTCCCAGCAGTTTGAAGTTAAAACCATTTTGCTGGTTACTCAGCCAACAAACTAGTAACACAGTAATTACAAGTAATGCTGAAAGTTAGTTTAATGATGCCTTTTGCAAAATAAAGAAAATTCAATAATCACTACCAATTTGTGAACACCTGCACTGTGCTCAAACAAATGACTCAAAAAGTAAAAGCAATAGAGACTTTGTCTTCCATTTTTTTCCCCCTTTCTATACTACCATGTGCACTATACAATGAAAAGTTACAAGTACCTCAGAAATATCAATACAAGCAATAGGAAATTTTTTAACATTATCATTGAGAAATAAAAAAAATGTTGCTTATTGCATATTAATGTTCCTTAATTTATCTTTCATTTGATCTTTTGAATGTAAGTCTATAAATCCTGTATATTCAAACAAGGATATAAAGGTCTGTTGCTGATGTGCTTTGCCACTTCTGTTAACTTTATTGTCCTCTTGAAGTAGTCTGCATCTATGAGACGTAGAGAATGGAGAATTTTCTTTTTTCCCTTAACAACTTCCACAACCTACAGTAAATGGCGATTTTTAAATCAAAGTAACAATAAAATGTTCTTTTTGTTCAATGACCTTTTAAACAGAAGGATAAAGTACACATCTTATACCAGTTATTTATTTTTAGTTATTACTAGATTGCATTAGTATTGTATTAACATATTTGAATACCCCCTTTCCCTAATTCTTTACTTGATATAATTACCAGATTGTACTAGATATTACTAGATACTTTATTAAAATGTTTGAATGCCCTCCTCTCCCCCCCCCCCCCTTTTTTTTTTTTTTTTTTTTTTTTTTTTTTTTTTTTTTTGTAATTACTAGATTGTACTAGTACTTTATTAAATTATTTGAATCCCCCCTTTCTCCCTACCTATTAAACTCACACACATGCAATATAACATGGTAATTTGTCAAAAACATACAAGTTTGTATACCTGTACATTATGGTCTCCAACATCAAACACATACTCTTCTCCAAATTTCTCCAGAGTACCACAGAGAGAAAATTTTGCACCAGAATTCTAAAAAATTAGATAGTTGAAATACTGTGCATCATGTTGACTTCGAAGGAGCCTCATAAAATAAAGCAAACGAAACTGTTAATTATCTACTGCTCATAACTTTAAGAACAATATTATATGGTGTTTTTAAAGGTACATATGAATCAAGCACCAGTGGAGCGTAGATTCCCAGTAACACATAAAAACCACTTCTACTAGTTTCTTATACAACTCAAATAAATTTGACATGCCAAGGGATAAATCACCCAATCAGCCATAAAAAAGCTTCAGACTGCTCCTTTCTTTAACTTTTTTGGTCAAAAATTTAACTTACTTTCATGACCTATTTTTTTGCCCCATTGATATACAGCTTAGAATGCTAGCAGAAAAATCTGTTCAAATATCTTTTTTCAGGTAAAATTAAACAATGCCTTCAGGTAATTCTCTTACTTATACTACTTGAAACTATATGCTGGCATTTGGTTGGCATTTGTGGCAAAAAATTGACTTCGTATGTATCTTTAATCTTTCAAAGGAAATGTTTCAAATATCAACTACATTATTTGGATTTCATTTTATGTATTTGGAAAGCAAATTATTTAGAAACCCCCAATTATAAAAACAGCTTTTACTTATTGAGTGAGAGATCTCCCCATATTGTCTGCATTATAAGATGCTCTGTTAAGCAGTATACCTTTGGTTTCATTTTAGCTTTGGTGAAATTGTAATAAATAAGCTGTCCTGGCAATGTGTACAAATCAACTAGATTTTTCCCAGTGTTATCTTCTTTCTCTGAACTCTTCTTTGCACGCCTACGCCCTATAAAATTGGAAATAATTTAATGTCATGGTAATAAGACATAGAACAAATTGATACCAACTAGAGAGGAGAGGCCAGAACAGGAACAGGAAGAAAGCTTTTGTAGGAGGCTCAAAATTCTACAAGAGAAGCATAAATGCATAAGAATTGAATAATTTTCATAAATATAATCATATGCTCCATACATCTTTTGTTTTATTAAATCACAACTGTTTTCTCTTTTTCTTATCGATCATCAGCATTTTAACTAGAAGTTTTTTAAGTATGTGATGTACCATTTCTGCATCTTACTTTTTATATTTCTTGAATCAAGCTGATCCCTGGGGGTTGAGATGAACACACCTAAAATATTTATTTTGACAAAATTGTAGAATTCATATTAAACAAAAGTATTTTGAAATATACCCATGCATCATTTTATGAAAGTACTCAAACCCCATACTTTTGATTATAAGAGACTAAAAAGGATCCACATTATCATGAAACAAAAATGCAGACACTAACCTTCATTTGAACATACATCTGCTGAGTTGTTATTGTTCTCATTTTCTAACAGTATGCCACAATTGAGCCCTTTCTGGATCAAATAAAACAATGACAGTAGTAACAGGTTTCTCTTTAAATTTCAATTATCCTCAACAATAATAAGAAAACGGGTAATTGTCTTTACTGACAAATTTGCCCATTTCAAACCATTTCAGGTGTAGGTTTAGGTTTCATAATGTGATAAACAATTGGGCTACTGATTTCGTCCTAAAAACATTATTATAGCTTAAAATAAGTAAGGATTATAAACTTAGTCTTTATAATTTATTCTTATAGGCCAAACAAAATTAAAAGCAGTTACAAACATGGTACAGAAGACAACTATCAATTAAGTACCTTTAACTTAACTTTTTGCTTCCTGAACTGCTGTAGCGTAAAGTGTCGATCTAGGCTCTGCCTTGAGAGAGGTCCACGATCAGCACTCTCAGCACCTGTGCTTGGATCACTGTCAGGTGAATTAGGGAGTTTGTCACCTGCTGCTGGCCTTCTTTGTACTGACACACACTTGATGAAGAGCCAGTGTACCCAAACAAATGGCAGGTATAGGAAGAAAATCATATTTAAGAATAGCTCTGTGGTCAAACTCATCTTGCTCACAGGTTTTTTCCTGATAAAAGAAAAAAGAAAAAAATTATATATACCCCTAGTATATGAGAGCCATTAAAAGTTGAAAGTGTAAGTAAACTAGCATAATAATAAACAAATGAAGAACTGATGTTATATCTTTGCCAATATATATAAATATATAAATGAACTAGACAGAAAAAATCTACATAAAAAAAGTCCTACTATAGAGATAATGTGTATAAAGAATTCCCATTATAAGTTAAAATACATTATGAAATTGATCACCAATGCCTTCATACTTGTTCATCTTGTCTAACTTAAAACATGTTGCTCTTCAAAAGTAAAGGAAGAAAAAAAAGTTGTGACATACGTCAAAGGATTGACAGGCTCTCCAAACTGGTTATATTCCACAGCTATTTCTTGCAACTCTTGCTCATAATAGGCATTCAGTTTTTGTACATTCCTTGTGAACAGGCACAGTCCAAAAGCAGCCACCCTTCTAGACACCATTATACCAACCCATGCTTTAAGGATTCCTTAAAATGAGACAAAAGTAATTTACTTGAACAGTATGAAAATGAATTCAAAATATCACTTTTTTCTTGTCCATTAAAAGTTATGTACTTATTTTATACGCACTGGTACAATAATCAAACAATAAAGGTATACCTAAACTGAGAAGAGCAATGACCACAGCCAACACAGTGTTGATGGTTGTTTTGGCTCCAAATGGCAACTGCCTGTATAAGTGCTGTCTCCTAGGCACAGGGCCTGTGAACCCTGCCATGTGGTAGTCTGCTTCAGAAAGAGGCTCACAAACCAAACTTTCCGACATGCACTGGAAAAGATTCCATTTACATAAGATCACCAGTTTCTTTGTAGTACATACATAAATACCAAATTTATACATTCTTATCACACAAAAGATAAACGATTAAGCCTTATTACTTATTTACACATTCAGTCAAATTGGACATACTCCAACTCTGAGGATTCTTGATGTATAAAACTTTAAAATAATGGTCTCATATCAATCTTTTTGTACACATATCAACATATTACTTACTGCCCTAAAAATAAAAGATTCAGACATTAGTCTGGATTAAAATATATCTGAACATTCAGAGTGGAACAAAACATATCTGCCAGGAATACAAGGCCTGCCTTAGGCTTCATCAAAACATAAAAACAATCTTGTAATTCCATGATTCTAATAAAAAAAAAAAGATCATGTCTGATAAACAAAAAAATGAAAAGTTCAGTTATTGGGTTAAATTTTTGACCAAAAAAGTCTTTACCTTACACTGACAGTTGGCAAGACAGACACATCTGCTGCCTTTCTTCATTTTGATGGTTCTCTGAGCAACAACTGCATGCTTATGGCCAACAACTACAACTGAAACAATAGGATACCAATAAACAAAATGTCAAATTCTTATACAGAATAACAGAATACTATTTTATCTGTGCAAATTTATTCAACTGATTGAAATTAGATGTTGATTTTTGCTAAGACATAACTATTACAGCATCCAAGCCCCCCTTGATGAGCATGAAATAAATATTATTGGTCAGCAAATTTTCTTCGAAGGTGACAGCCATTAACCAGTCCCTTATTATGTAGAGCAAGTGAGGTATTTACTGCATAGACCTTCCAGTTTTTCCAGTGGGGAAAACGAGTCACAAACATATAGATACATTTAATTAAGCCGATGTCACTAGTGGGCTGGATTTGGTCTTTAAGTGCAATTTAAGAACACAAGTGATCTTACACGATCAGCAGTAGTCTTAAAATGGACTGAATCTGCTTTTAAGATCAAAAATGATCTAACATCTACTAAAGTGGTCAAGCAGTTTCCTCACAATGGGGGATACCTCCCCTCACAATAGAGGATGCCTCTGCTCACAATAGGAGAATGCGTAAGAGGAGACAACTTAATTGGCTGTTAGACCAGAAATAGTCTTACTCATGGTTTAAGATCATGTAAGACTATTTGTGAACTTAAATTGCACTTTAAGACCAAATCAAGCCCACTAGTGTGTGTTTGATAAGCTGAATGTGACACAGATCAAGATCAGCTGGTTCATATAGATAGCCTCTGCTGTTTTTTTTTCTCTCTTGGACATGAAAATAAAAGACTGAAACCTCAAGGTTGCCTGTGACCCATGCAGGATCAAATTAGAAAAAAAAAACTTGCTTCACTAATTTTTTTCACCCCGAGATTAAAAAAAATGATGATGACTTAATTACCTCTACCTGGCATACAACTTTTCACCCAAACTATAAAAAGCATAGACATGCAGATACAAACTTGTGTGTGGTTCTACCAGATAATTTATAAAACAAAGACAACATTAGCTTTTGCAAAACTTAATTGTGTTAGATAAGTCTTCAAGTTATTATTACCTTGGCACTCTTTCGCTTCAGAATGTTTGGTCAACTTTCCTGAATAGTGAAATGAGTGAAGCTGGCGAGGCCCCACTGTTGCTGCCTTTATCGTTTTCTTGCTCAAGCTGCAATTGACCAGTTTAATACTGCAACGTGTTGAAACTATTCCTCTGTTAAATACATCTGTCTTAATTGTAGTGGAACTCTTGCTATTTACAATCACTACTTTGACAATCTGAAGAAGCAACCTAAAAAAGAAAATAACTTCAAAAGAAGGTGTGTACTGTGGTGTTTCAATAACACATAGATTCTGCAAATAATAAGTACCAAATTATTATTGTGAAATAAACATAAATCCACCTAAGTTTGCACCTACCAAAATTGAAATGCTTTTAACTGGATTATGTGAATGTAATTTTAGTAGCTTGAACTCATATGATAAAGGCTTGTGCATTAACAAGCACACACACACACACACACACACACACACACACACACTGGCATCCATTGTTAGTTGCAGAAAAATATCCTACTTACTCCCCCTTCACCACATTCAACCTGTCAGCATTAATTTCCATCTGTACTACCACTCTGTGGTTTCCTTCATGCTTAAATCTTAACCATTGTTCTCCTGTGGTAGTATTGCGTACAAATGGATCATTGGCCAAGGAAGCAAAGTTTGACAGCCAATATTTTCCCTTCTGTCCTGACAGGCGTTTTTCCTGCAAAGTTCAGACAAAGTTATAAGGTTTAGATGTGTTTCATTTTTCTTTCTTTTTTTCTTGAAATCTAAACAAACTGTTGTGAATGTTTACAAATACTGAGATCCTGTGAAATCAACTACAACTGCAGTGTTTCATTAAACCAACATTACATGAAACAAAACCATAATATTAACTTTACCTTAAAGAAAAAATATGATTAATGAACCAATGCTACAGGTATATCCAAAATCAACAGATAAAAATAACAAACAGGACTGTATATTTTCACCTCATCATGTAACCATAGATCCATGGGCTGATTGTTCAAACAACTGGATGGAAAGAAGAAGACAGGAAAGATAGAAAAAGAGACAGAGAGAGAAATCAGAAAATTGAAAATGTGATCAAATGACTCACAGCAATAAATCATATCTTATCTACAGCAAACACTTTTTCTAGGCATGATCAATGTACTATATCCTAATTAACATGTGCAAACCATGTTAATATCACTATGTTGCCAAGCAATTACCATATTCTGGAAAAAAATGCACGGTATGACCAGATGTACTGTTTTGGTTGTTAATATCTGGAAAAGACAGGTACCTCTGAGCTGGCTGAGCGCATCTCTTTGTCTGTTTTTGGAAGGCTGTGTATGACACTCCAATTCTATCACAGTGGGTCCCTTCACGTTCAATGAGGGTTTGATTCACGAGCAGAATGCTATGTTCAATTGTCTGAAACAAATTTCAATGAAAGATAAGACACTGGAACTAGTTCAAGAAAATGGAGCACTCTGTTTGTGGCTCAATGTACAGATACCGACTCTGTACATGAAAATGCTGAAGCCTTTAACAAGTATGACAGTCAATTAACAATAAATTTTAATCATGCACAACAGGTAACATGGTCAATAAGATTAGTTTTGAAATATGTACGTGCAAGCCCAGGGAGAAATATATACATGCAAGCCCATAGAGAAACATGAACATGCAAATTAAGCTCATGAAGATTTCTCACCTCTGAAGTATTAAGAAGAGAATATATACAACAGCTGAATGTGTATTAACAGAGTATTCCTTCTCTATTATTTGTGCAGCAAACTGTGTGGTACCTGTAACTGTGGAGGCAAGTTTTCCTTGGTAATATTTGGGTGTGGCTGAGGAACCAGTAATAGCTTATTTTCTCGGTCCAAAGGATGTTCATTGTCAACCACAAGGCTTGAGAGACTAAAGAGTTCCCTATAGGCAACCATTACCTGTTGAAAATATTCATATAATTTTTAAAGTTAATAATATACAGTCTGCCTTTCTATATCATTTTCATTATATTTCAATTTAAAAAGATTTGAGGTATACAGACAAAAAAAAATCAAACCAATGACCTCTTCATTATTGCCATAAAACACTAACCTATACCATGTCATTTTTTTTTTGATCCAGAAAATAAACCTATTCTTTGGCAAGATTTCCTATATTGCCACCATGATATCTTAGTCATAAAGATACCTTATTTCCAGCCATATCAACTGTCTTCTCCGTGCTGACATGAAGTGGATGTCCAGTGGTTATTTCAGACCATCTCCTGTTTGAATCAGCTTTATCCACCTGTTGGAATACCTGGACAGAGAACCCTTGGTGAAGACGAGGTTGCCCAAGGCTGTTCACACTGTACCTTCATAGGTTATATAAGGTAAGATTTATGAAAGTCAAATGAATGGTAATATTGGGTAGGGTAGATAGAGTCAAAAGAAAGTATATTGTTATTTGAAAACCAGGGAGCAAAATGTCAAATGTGTTCACCCGATTCCAAACAACTGTAGAATATTCAAAAGCAAACAGTGAATCAGTTTTTCAGATACCCTAGGCCTGTTAAAACAAACTTCATTGTTTTGATAATTAAACCCAGTTTTAGCAGAGCAAAGGAATAAATCCAAGGCCCACCAAAGCCTACATCAACTTAGCTTACCAGAGTGGATCAAACTTCAAGCAATGAGCACTGGAACATCTATGGTTCCCCTGATCAGGGTGATCTTTCAATTCTTTGCAATCCTGACCTCCTCTGGGATGGTAACGACTAGTGCTCTCGTTACAATGACAGCAAAACCCCTGAGAAAGTACCAGATATGAAGGTTTTTAACCACCTATAATTTAGACAAGATTTGGGGTTGTTGGAAAAATGAAAAAAAAAAAAAAATGGAACACTGGCTTCATGATTGCAATTGTGGGCCAATTAAGGTGTAAAACTTACAACCTAAAATTTGTTTTCTGATTTAAATCTGAAAAAAAAATGTCTGTAAATTGATAGATAAGTGAATGGCACTAAAAATCAGACACTAAAGCAGATACTAAAATATATGAGTACACTGGTAATATTGTGCGGTATTTAAGTACTCTATAAAATTCAGAAAACAATTTTGGAGATCTTCCAATTTTTATAAATATCCCAGAATTGTTGGGTAAAATAAGATTTGTCAGTCAATCTCAGAACTATGCTTTTTGCTGAATTATTTCATATTCTCATCACCTGACTGTGTAAAACCAGTTTTCCCTTATGATAGGAATGCCCACATGTGGAATTATCACATCCACTATATTCCTCTGTATTGTCCTTCTGTAGAATTACTTCATATGCTTTGTTGTTCACACTCTGTAAATAATCAGAATTTGAAGAAAAGGTTCTCAGATACTGCTTGTTACCCAAGTTATAGCACTGATGCTAAAGTACAAGGTAATTTTAAATTAAACTTAATTCTAGATATACATGCAGTATCGGTTTTCTTTTATAAAAAATAGATGGCTGAATTATTAACCCACATCACCATCACATATACTTACATACAGATACCTCAGTGGATATATTAATGTGACTTCTTCCAGATATATTTTCAAAACCAATGGGTTATACAGCTGCAAGACCTCTCCAGTTGTGTTATCTTCAACATTGGTCACTTTAACATACTCTGGTTCAGGAGATATCTGAAATAACAAATGAAATTAAATAACAAAAAAACAACTACTTGTGATAAAATTCAAAACCTGATTACCAAATATAGTCAACAACTCTTGTTATTCATTTATTTCAGAATTTCAGAAATATCTTGTAGATTGACCCTAGATTCAAAACTATCTATATGCCTTGCACCTTGTTACTGTCCACCAGTGTAACTATAAGAACCAGTTTATATTGGCATGGTTCTACACTTAAATTCTTCATGATCCCAGCTTGCTGGCATTGCTGCCATTTACTCTGTATCATAAACTTTGGCATGGTATTTTTTTTCTGCTCTTGGCTCCATCTTGTCACTAAAGTCAATGTAAAAACTGACCAAAGAAAAACCCATTTGGTCTCACCTAAAAATAAAAAGACAAATAATGATTTTTGTTTACATGCATATATGAACTTAAAACCAGCCTACAAAATATCTACCTGTCCACGACTTTTAAACCAGGACAACCTTTACGTACAGCTTTAACACACATTTCTCAAAGTGATCTGCCGACACTGTATATACACTTTTTTTACATTCTGCCCACATCCACATTGGAATGATGGTTACCTATCACCCAGACCCCCCTCCTCAGTCACTAGTAGTGTGGGGCAGAATGTTATCCACAAAATTATATCTTGATTCTGATTTTCATTTATTTGGCATCACAGCGACAAGCATCTCTGAGAGTCTCTGTATAGTGAAGTCGCCTTCTACATCAATAAAAGAAGTAAGCTTTCTCTGACTTGAATTGTTAGCACATTGCATTGATCATTAGTAACTACTGGTCATGGAAATGTCACAAATCTGCTTTCTTTACATTCATCATTATGTTGATAACGCAATGAGTAAATTAACTTCATACTAGTCCAGGCAGATAAAAAGGATACTGCGACAAAGGATGATGTTCCCTTAAAAAAGAAAAATGACATCCTTACAGGAAGATAGAACAATATTTTACACACTTAGTTAGGTTATTACTGAGGATGAGGGGGAGGACGGGAAGGGGGAGGTAAAATGGCGGATTGGCCTGCATTTCTCTCTTCTTTATTTCAGCGGGTTGATATCTACAATAATTGACTTTCTTCAGGATAAACGGTAAATTTTGCTTATACTGACCCAGTGACATATTATTTCCCTGTTTGTTGGCTTCAAATGATCTTTATTGTTGCACACCTGCTCCAGCACGTCAATGGCCGAAAGCAAAGAATGCGCTGACTTTACTTAGTAACCTTGACCTACATATATGGTCCATGAAAATAGGACGTGACGTCATTAACTGAATGGCTGGGAGGGGTATTTCAGATTTAGATAATGCCAGCAAAATCTATCTGAAATGGACATTTGACTAACCAACTACAATTTACAAAGTAGTTCTAAACCTATTTTCTCTGACAAATAATATTAAGCCCGACATTATCTCGGTCTATTTACAATGAGCTTCACCCAAATTCATAGCAATTTGGGAAACGGCAATTTAGTCGACAGACAAAAAAATTCGCTCCCAGAGGCATATTCCAGCCAGTATTCTCACTCCTGACTGTTTGAGCATGGGAGTGTGTGGAAAATGTCCGACGGAAAGACATCGAGGAATGTCATCCTCAGTAAGGCCTTACCGCCGCCTAGCCGAGAAGTACCGGGGTAGGCTACACTGAGGGCCCAATATTTGGGGTGGGGTGGGGAATAGTGATCACAGTTCGCGGGAAATAAAATCAACAATTCACAAATCACAGAAAATAAAACTTTATTCACAAATCACAGAAAATAAAACTTCATTCATATATCACTAATAATAATGAAAATCACGAATCACCGGGTATAATGATCACGTCGACTTCGTTACAAAAGGTCAGAGGCACGGGAATTGGGTGGTTCACGAATGGCACTAAATAAAATGAACGTGTCACACATCTCGGGAAATTAAAAGTGGCTTTTCTTTTACGAGTAAGGAAAAAACCCAATGGGACCCTCTGCATTGAAATGCATAGGGCCTAAACAGCATCGATTCCTTCTTCCATTTAACCTTTTTGGTGCCTCCTAAAGGGAACCTCTAGGTATAAACTCGTGTTAGATTTAAAAAATGCCTTTTTTATATATAAAATTCAAATGCTGCATGAGTTATATCTATAGGGAAATTTTAAAAAGCATTTTATGCGTGATTTCGTGCGAAATCTGATTTCTTTCGAGATAAAAAGCAACCCTTCCCTGCACTTGGATTCGATAAATACATGTACATAGTGTCGTTTGTAATCAATAAACCTATTAGTTTGGCAGTGTAGTAAAGTTGACGGCGATTTAGACCACACACCTTTCCCAATTTTTGGTAAAGATTCTCTAAGCTGACATTAAAGGTATGCTTTATGGGATTTTTACGCAAAATCTAATTTTACCCCAGGAAAAAATCCTGCTCAAGAACTAATGTTCGACCCACCCCTGCACTTAAGATTTGAAATTTTAGATCCTCCAGTTTTAAACGAATCATGTTTCATTTGGTCCGGTGTAACGTGGCAGAGAGTCCCCCATGATAGACAGTCCGCTTCCCATTAAGTTGTACAGGTAAGCCTGGATTTTGACCCATTATAACCAAATGGATGACGGACTTTCTGTCACACGGTCCCTCAGTTTCGTTACACACCGGCATACACTTCCTGGCATTTTAGGAGGAAATATTCTCATCAACTGCTTTTTGGAGGGGTTTTATCGTTTTTGTAAATGTCTGAAATTGGAATGGGTAGTTTTGTTGTTTATTTAAACATAAAAATGTGAATCCGGGGCATTTACAAACGCTTTTTTTTTAAATAAATCGGTGGTATTCCTGTAGCCTATATACCTCGCCACTGTCGTCAGCCATTTGCCACCCAAGATACACTTGATATCTCTGTTACCATTGAGAATAAGAATCATTTTCATTATATAACACAAAGGAATACTATAAGTATTTGGAAATTTCCTAAAATCATATTTTCTATGTCTATACGAATATATCCTGCAAAGCTACTTGCTATATTTCCAATTCAGACTTTAAGAAGGATATAGCACCTCATATAACTAATGCTCCTTTGTTTTACAACTACAGGCCTTTACATATACATATAAACCCTACCTTTAGCCCTTTATGTATATATTTTTATTGAATCATAATTTTCTTTATATACACGATTAATTAAGATGATTCCGTGATCGTAACTGCACCGGATGGCGTTCAAAGTAAAAAATTATTGGAAAGCAATTGTGACCTTTGCCTCTCAATATATCTAAGCACTGTCGTAAAAGATGGTCAAGTAGAACCCAGATTTTCCCCGAAGGGCATTGCAGGTGTAATTAGTCTACCGGGCACAGCCAGGAAATGATTTTTTCATTGAATAACTACAAAGAGGTTAAGACAAAGAGCTTAAGCAAGCGTATTGAGATTTCTCGCACCCAACAGACTTCGTCGGTCGAAGAAATGGATGTTACCCGCCAAACAGATATATTTGGCATCCAGTACTAATCTGATATTATTTCGTGTGCCTTGGAAAAAATAATTGACATTACTGCCGTTTCCAATAAACACTCATCGCGTGGAGCGCCACGTGCTTCTCTGGCACGTTTTGTTTAACTGATGCTTGACTGTGTTATGCAGTGGGTACGACAAACAGACGAGGGGGCACGATACGTGAAATGAATACTACACTCAGCATGCATTTTAAATATCGTAAAAAAAGCCATTAAATCAAAGCGACAATTGAATAACATTGTAATTTGTATTTTAAATCAACCAATGCTGATTTAGACTGTTTAGAATATTGCCTTCCTATGTTTTAATATTTTTGATATAATCAGTTCAGGGTCTACATTGAAATGCGCATTTTTTTGTATTTTTGTGAACGTGAAGTAGGCTTCTGTAGACCTGAGTTTCTTTCTTAATGTATAAGGTCAGGTTTTGATTTTTTTTAAAATTCCGTAGAGGGGTGACTAAAGGGCTGATCTAAGTTTTAATCACCTGTTTAAATGACCATTACGAGGACGGACACCGGTCACTTGACAAAATCGGTCTGATGACTAAACTTCATGGGTCATGTTTGCGGTACGCATTAAAGATTAATAGTACTCGGCACAAGTCACGAGCGTAACCGGATGATCTGATTCACCTTATCCCAAACACTTACACAACGCTCAGCCCATAAAAACAAGAAGTTCTGGTATATTGTAAGCTATATTGGCAAGGGTAATTGTGGCAGGCGACGAGTAATTTAGCACAGAGAAGAGAACCCAACAGGAACCTGCCAGCCATAAGCAAAGAAGACAGGAATAAGTGGGCCAAAAGTTAAGATACTCAAAAAATTGAAGTGACGAACGGCGCTCCCACAAAGCAACTTCAAGAAGCAAAGTGTCAGTAAATTTAGAAAGTTGTCTATTCTCTAGGATGCGGTCCACATACTTTGTAGTGTTTATATTCAGTACGGTGACATGTGTCCTAGCGCAGATCCCAGGATTTGGAAAATGCCCCGCTCCTCCAGTGAAGCAAAATTTTGATGTTGATCAGGTAAGATATCGGGATACGGATGTTATTTACGCGTGGATGTGAAGTAGACAAATACATAGGATTTTGGAGCTTTATACAGGCTACGATACTTTAAAATAATACTGTAAAAAAGCGACATTGATAATTATTTTGTGTAAATAGTTGGTGGGGTTTGTGAAACGTGTTGTTAAAACTGCTTAAAGCTAAATAAACTCTATAATTATCTGAACAGACGAGCGCAGCAAGCACGAAATGTGAAGAATAAGTCGGTTCAAACCCAAGGTAGTGTTACCTGTTATGTGCTGTTTTGTTTGCACAGTGGACTTTGGCACGAAAAAATGCGATTAACAAATTTTGCTGGCGTCTTCAATAATATTTGTACTTAACGACTATCCTTTTATCCAGTACAAAACCCAAAAATACACTGTTGGCCACACTGGTTTAATTTTATGGATGGCGTCCGCACAGTAATTAAATCTCGGCTCCATTCGACCAGACGTGTGGGGAGGTGTGTGAGAGGTGGAGAGACCATTAAGACTTTCATATAGGCTCCGTCATATTTGATCCTTGGACCAGTTGATACTCGGATCTTCTGTTCTGAATGGCCCCAAAGCCTACTGGTGTGGTTACGGGGCATTAAAGGAAGCACGCGAGGGTACAACCTCTGCATTATAAATGAGATTTTCAAATCAAGAAGTCTTTGAATAGCAGTCACGACAGAATAGAAAATAGACGCTGGTGGTTGAATTTCAAATTACCTTAAAATTACACAGACTTAATCTTATGTATGTATAAAAGATTATGAAATGTGAATTTAGTGGGTGTTCTTGTGAACATGACTGTCCCCCCCCCCCCACTTTTACACACACACGCGCACACACTTACAAACACACACACTCTGTCTCTCTCCCCTCCCTCTCTTTTACACACACATACATACACACATGTACGCACGCACGCACACGCACACACACACATTTTACATTGTACCAGTATACTAAACAGCGACTCGTTTACGTCAATATTTTTTGTAACGAACTCTTATGTCTTTGCCTTATCTAATCATAATATTAGTAGTGCACCAATGTTGTTATTTCAGTATGTTGGGGTTTGGTATGAATACCAGCGATACTTTGCCGTCTTTGAATTTGGTCTGAAATGCGGACGTGCCGAATATACTTTGAAAGATGACGGGCATATCCTCGTTAACAACACTGGGACCAAGAAATGGAGGTAGGTTTCAGACAATATTTGATTTTTCTTTTTTCGTATATGTTGATTACTGTGTTTTTCTTATCACTTTACAAATAATACGGCCAAAATAAGTAGCAATAATATCAATGCGCATATTGCAAAGAAGTGGTAATACATACCACGAAAGTCGTGTATATTAAAAACATTCTTAATTATCGATAGACGTCATTTCTGCCATAAACCCGATAATTTTTGCTCTCAACGTGTTTCCTTTAGCTTGACAAGTGGTCTGGAAACGTTGCCTGACTCTGTACTCTGTGCTCTTCACCAAGATGCAAAAAAAAGCTTTAACAAATTAAAAAAAAAAGTGTTTATCCCACGCCAGTTTTCTTTATCAGACAAAGTACGTCTGTTGTTTTTTACATTGTTATTTAAACAACAACAAAGACAAAGTTCATATTTCAAAGTTTTAAATTCTTTCCAGTGGGAAAAGTACTGAGGCTATAGGAGACGCGTTCGCCCCGGACCCAGATGAACCAGCTAAAATCATTGTTAATTTTGGAGGTACATTTTTTAGCATAACTTCTATATCTCAGTTCAATTCCAAATAGAACCAGTATTCAAATATAACTCAAATATTATTAATCATAATCTACCGATAAATTATTTATGAAACTGGGATCTCCTTAATGCAAGGAGGGTGGCACGAACAGAATTTGCTAGATGATGCTTTCTTTCAAGCAGGGTTTTCCCTTTACCCATCATCTGGACCCACCGCCGCTGTTACTGTCGTGTCAAGCATTAAATAGATAGACCAGATATGATATATATATATATATATTCTTGCATAAAAGACAAATGTGTGTCCTTTTTGCAGGAGCCCCCAGCACTGGCAAACCTAATTATTGGGTTTTGGATACTGATTACAATACCTTCTCTGTAGTGTACTCATGTGTCGACTTTGGAGGCTTCTTGCATGCAGGTATGTAGTGTGTGTGTGTGTGTGTGTGTGTGTGAGAGAGAGAGAGAGAGAGAGAGAGAGAGAGAAGTTTGGATAAGGCAGTATGCTTGACATGATACATGTGGCTCCAATAAACTATTAATTTTGCACTATGTTATGTGCTACTATGTTATATCATTCAATGACAATATGCTAATTTCCGATAAATATTTTTGAATCGTTTTGCAATATTGACCTTCGGTGTTTTTTTTCCCGCCCGATGTGCTAATGTCTGGATAATGTTATGAAAACAGACGCACAAATGCCCTAGCAATGAAACAATTCTCAAAAAGCAAAATATGTACTGTGCGGCGTGGTTGAATCTTTAACACATGCTTATCACAGCCTATGTAACAGATGGCCTTAAAATCAAGGCGCTTCCTTGTCTTTCCAGATATCCTGTGGCTGCTCTCACGTGACAAAGCTGGTTTGCCAGACGACTTGACTAACCAGCTTAGGTCCCGGTTGGAACAACAAGGTTTAAGAACGAAGTACTTGATGAATATTAAGCAAGACGGGTGTACTAACTATTAAAAACTCTGCCAAAAACATGGTTGCCAAAACTACAAACTATATAAAGGGCACTGATTTGTATACCTAGATCATTTTCCTTAGAAGCGTTAGTATTTTGTTTATAACCGTTTGCTATAAAGACAATATATCAAATGTACTCCTGGTGTGATTAAAAGTATTACAACAATAAACGATGAACTTTATCTAAGACGAGTTCTTGCTGTTTGTTGAATAGATTTCGTGAGGATGTAACACTTGTCAAATAGTCAATTTTACATCAGACAGCATTCCTTTTATATTTTCCCACGGAAATTCTCTAACTAAATCCTCGCGTTATTGCACAAAAATTTCATTAAAACGTTCCCGGCTTAGGTCCGTTTTTATTACTGTGACAAAGCAGTAGGCCTATAGGATAGAAGACAACGCATCTTGGTTGTCTGATATTTCTGCAGCTAATAGGTCACCAAGCAGTTAACTGTACCAAAAATGGACTTAATGCAAATTAATTCCCCCCATTTTCAAACTTCTAAGAGCAAGTATCAGACACAATAAGAACGTCACAATAATGACATCATATGGGATGAGTAACAGGATGAATATAGATGTATACATGTATGTGAGTATATCGGTAGATAGTATTTGTCGTTATTTGGCACGAGGAGAGCATATATAAATATTATCTGCATGTATCTTTGGAGTCATATTTGTTTTGGGATTTTTTAAAGAATAAACTATTTGCGATGAGTTCAGCTAACACGCACCCAAACAGCCAACACGCACCCAGATTACTGTAAATGGTTCAAAATAGACAAGACAACGTGACCTCCCCCCCCCCCCCAACCCCACCCACCCACTTTTTTCTGAGTTCAAGTCTTGCATTCAATGTATTTTCTTTTCTTATACGGGAGTGTTTACTTTGTAGGAGAAGGGGGTTACTACTAACTAGAAATTCAAGGAAAAGAATCTCTGTGTAGATATTAAAAAATCCAATTTTTACGGAAAAGTCTTATGCCGAAACAGATGTTAGAATGATTAATTCATTATAATGATAACAATGCAAATCCTGTAACTCGCATCATCTTTTATTACATTGTTAACTGTGGTTATGTTCATTCCTTCCAGCGCATCTTAGCAACATCACATTGCCTCAAATCAGATCTCACCCTACCCAGGAATGTTGAATGACGGAAGTTTTATTCCACAAAATTGTTTTGTCGTATGAACTTCATGATTTCAGGCGTTTGGTTTTTATTCAAACATTTAACAAAGAACTTTCCAAAGTAGAGAGATTAATAGGCCGGTGTGACAGGAATGGTAGTCTTAGAAATGGAAGTCCGAAGTCCCCTATGATTACTACAAGTCACGGTCAGCCGTAATATTGGGATTTGCACATGGGACGCTTGCTACCTGTAAAAAATAATGGGAAACGCACTACGGTTCCTGGTGGACTACCATTCGTGTCACACGGGCTGCAATGACAAATCGTGCACGCCGAGACTGTGACACTTAAACAAATGTCCTAGTTTCATTTTCGTCAACAAGTGTAAATATGTAGTATAATATCAAAGCGTTTAGTGCCTTGATCCGCAATTTTCTTTTTGTTTTTGTTATTGTTCTTGTGGCAAACGCCGAATTCGAAGACAGCTATTGCTTATAAAATGACTCTATTTTTCTCCCATTTTTCAAACACACTTTGTTCTTATCAACTCATCTATCAGAACAATTTTTGTGGTATTTTTGGGATTTGTTGCAGATTTTCTTTTTAACTTAAGTTGGGTACCGTCGCCACCATTTTATATACACATATTTGTCATTCTGTTAAAAACCAAACATAATAGTCCTCTAGGCATTTAATCCGCATTAATCAAACAGAAAATTCCCAAGATATCTTTGAATCTTTACTTTTGTGATTCTACTGGAGGCCAGATGACTATTTCATGGATAAAAGATCACAACTGCCCATTTTTCAAAATCAGATGATCACTGACAATCGTGTCTTCATTTATATATTGCATTTACATTTCCAGTTCATGTTTACGAATACATTTGAATTTACATACTTTATTTCCACATTTGTACAAGGGTAAATGCATTGAAGGTAAACTGAATATATAGAACATGACTAGCAATACAAATTACAGTTGCAAAATATACATATTTTCCAGGAAAAAAAAAAATATATATATATATATATATTTTCCAGCGGCACGTGCCAATCATGTGTGATAAATATCAGTTCACTCACGATGATAATAAAGATAACATTAAATATTTAAAGGCACACCTATTCATGTTAAATATTATTTACATCCTTAAACATCTTAACTTCGTTAATTCACCAACATGTCCACCACTTAAGGAACGCCATTTCATTGTCAGCTGTCATTTCATATTAATGACACCGAGGAGAAACGAATGACTTGTTTTTAAACATGAACCAATATTTGAACTAAACTTCTGTTGCATCATGAAATTCAAGAAGCTTAATCATCAAGATAAAAAACTGACATCTCTTTGATCTTTAAGAGAAGTCGTATCTTTTCTATTACTTTATTTCAAGATGATTAGGTATTTTATGAACTGCAAACACTATGTATTGGCAAGCTGTCTACCTGAACGCGCCAAAGTCATTTAGAGAATGGATATATGCCAGACGATTTGCCACTTAAAGTGTCTAACTCAAAATCCAGGCAGCATGTTTTTCCTGATAAAATGTCACAATCAGTCAGAGAACTATTTCCCGTATATAACTAATGGACAATATTGCAAGATTACTCGAAGCGTGATAGGCTTTTTCACACCTCCATCGCTGTCATAAATGTCAATTGAGAAAATAAATTGACAAGTCACGCCAATAACATGGTCAATGCCGAATCATCTACATATATTAAGAATGTAAGAAACAGATTTCATAATTTCGATAGAAAAATTATGAATTATGAGAAAATACAACTTACAATCCTTTTCCCCGTATTTCTAAAATTTTTCGACGTTACCTATAACGAGTAAGTAAGAAATACAAAAAATATACAAGGCCAACGTTGTTTCATTTCGTTGGACTTAGAGTTTCGGTGTCTTGAACCGTTTTCTGGCAATGAATAACCACTGAGCTAAACATTAAGTTCACATAGTCCATGTATTCTGTGTTCACATAAAATCAGTTCATAGATTAAATGTTCAGATATGCACACCTTCAATTGTAGTGACCTCAGACATATCCCTTAGTGGATGCATCTCATCACCAAAGCGACTTCTTCCCGTAGAACGCCTGCTGTTTGAGTCCATCCCCAACTCATGCCCTTTCTTGCAGAAAATAACCCTGTAGAACCCTTTTCTGAAGTTGGCATAAACGAAAGCATACAAGATAGGGTTGATACAACTGTTCGTATAGGCCAGGCATGTTGCAAAAAGTTGGAAATACAAGAAAGACTTCAGACTTTCATCTGGAATTGCCCATTGCAATCGGAGCAGAAAGGCAACCTGTATGGGAAGCCAACACAGCGCAAAAACCGCGGTGACTATGATGGCAACACGTGTAAGACGTCTCTTTGCCTTGCTTATTTCGGCTGTCCTGGCTCTTTCTGGGCATCTGTGCCAGTACAAACGATAAACGATCACTGTATACATCGCGACAATTGTGACCAGTGGTAGGGCATAGCCAAAAGCAAAAAAGAAAAAATAAAATAGTCTGGCCTTTTCAATATCGAACATTAGGTTGTAATCCAAACACTTGATCCGTATATCGTTACCAAACGAGTATACATGTTGGTCGTGTTCATAGTAGGCAGGTAGATTGACAAGGCAAAGCACTACCCATATTATAACTAGTAGTATGACAGTGTTTCGCCGAGTCTTTAATGTTAGCGAATGGAACACAAGTACTAATGTAAAAAACCTGTCAACCGCCATTATAACCAGGGTGTAAATACTTGCCCAGGCGCTTACATATATCAGGTAGTAGACGAACCGGCACCAAAATCTTCCAAAAGGCCAATAGTCTAGAATGTACATTGTGGCCGTAAAAGGTACACAAAAAACTATAAAGCACAGGTCTGCCACGGCTAAGTTCGCAATAAGAATATTGGTTGTAGTTCGCATTGGTCTGTTGTTGAGAAGAACCACCAGAACCAGCGAGTTGCCCACAAATCCAATAGCAGCAATGACTGAGAACAAGACGGCTACCGTTACGAAGACGGCATTCTCCCAACGGGATGCGGCTTCAAATTTTGTGATGTTTGTCTCAATGCCTGTTCCATTAAGGTACGGCATTTCTGTTTGATTTTGCCAAAACTCGTTATCCATTCCTTTGGTTTGATTTTGAGTCCAACTGTTTTAAAGCGCGGTACGGTATAAACTGAACAGTTTCTATTTACTGCTAATGACAAAAGTGAGAAAATGATAAATGTTTTTCTATATTGTGAAACCAAGTAGGTGCAATCATCCCAGGCGCAGTCACAACGTCGTCATTCCCACACCTCTTCTGCTTTCTGCCTGCGAGCTCTTCAAGTTTATATCTGCATTCGAGTCTCGAATAATGATGCATCTAGGTTACGGAGTATCATTATTAATTTTCACCCAGATCTTCATTTTCACGTAACACTGAGCGTGCGCACCGAGTGCAATTATCGTTTTTCATTTGAACTGCTGCTTCAAGTTATCGCCGGCTTTTTGTCAGACACGCAGGTCTTATGATACTGAATTTTAACGGACATCGACCAATGGCAGTCTGAAAGCCAGTTTTATTGGCAGATTGGCATCAGTTTTTTTTTCACGGTGACAATTGATTAATACGCCAATACATACTACCTACGGGTCTTTGAAAATCACCAAGAACCGATGATAAAGATATCTGCCCTTTTCAAAAGCATTCTACGTTAACTATCATCGAACGACTGGCATCAGGAATGATATATAACGAAAATCGTTTCCTGTTAAAGATGCGCTTCATCGATGTTCATAAAATAACCGTTGGTCATTGAAAGCATTTACCATCTTAGATCGCTCGCACTGTTTCCAAGGAGAAACATCAGCGTACTTTTAATCTGTACAAAACCCCATTAGTTTAAGAAGTAAATCCAAATCAGAAGACCAATCAGAGTATCAAAAATTCTTTAGATTGCTGGGTTATTTTGCTCTTTAGATATCTGAATGACGGTGGTAACACCTGAGCGTTTTTTTATTTATCTAGCGATGTCTTCCACACGTGGACGTATTTGACTGATAAACTATTTTCCGTCTTGCTTTAGATTCATCCACATTGTTTACGTGACGGAAGATTAGTTATGACTTTTAAAGTATTGCAACCAGTCATGTCTGGCTAAATATTTAAATGACATTGACAACTACGGCTTGAAGCTTTTTTAGAACATTGACAGAGGTAAAGCATGCAAAATTATCTTTCTGTAAACTTAAACTTTAGGTTAAAAGGTGTTAAAATTATGGCTTCTATTCAATGTAAACTGTACTTTTCATCGCCTTTTTCTTTTACCTGAATAGGGTGAGCTCCGTTTCTGTGTTTCAACCTTGATGGAATACAGTATGTTTTCGTTCTACCCCGTTGGTCGAGATGTATGGCGTGTTCGGAGGGCAGGGGGGGGTAGCAAAATTATCTTTCCGTAAACTTTACCTTAAGGATAAAAGGTGTTAGAATTATGGCTTCTATACAGGGGGTGTAGAAATTTGTACCGTACATATAAAGAAGTTGATCAGAATACTCGAAAAAAAAACTTGTTGTTTTTCCACCATAGCCATATCGACCAGTTTGGCGAAGCAAATGGAAGCAGGAGATTGTCTTGGTCAAGGCTTATAAAACAGAATGGATCATTGGTCTTGTACTATTACTGTGCTATCGAAAGTCTGTGCTCGATTAGAGAAATATAAATTATAGAGCAGAACAAAGCTACATTCAGTAGGTGTACTTCGAATGCAGGATATGTACAATAGTAAGGTTGTGATTTTTCTTCAATCAACAGCTAATTCTTTCCTGTGGATTTACACAGATTTATTACCAAAATGCGATTTAGTCAATTGTTCTATTGTACAACTACAATTGTAGGAAGGCCATAGATGCTAAGACCACCAGTCTAAATGCATTAGTGACAATGGTGGTAATATACTGTATTATAAAATTTGAATGCGTAAAAAAAACGAAATTAAGGACTGGAGCATTTACCGGCAAAAGAGGCTCAGTAAAAATCCTTTCCATTTTTCCTCGCTTTGCTGGTCAACAACCTTGTCGAAATAACTATTTAAAAGTCCAGGCTAAAAAGCGTGAATGGGCAATGGTTACTTGATCCCCATAACTGTACTGCAGAGCTCAAGACACTGCCTCTAGTCCTGAAACTAATGAGGTTTTCCTATAAACAATTTCCGCGGAAGTCTAACGTGTTTCACCATCAATCTTGTCATCAATGAGGTTTCTTTATTTCGAAATATGTGATAAAGGCTGTCTATCCTTATTGTGCTGTGAAAAGTATCTTACTGAAGGTCCAACTTCGTTCACAATAAAGGCAATAGAATAGTATACGAGTTAAAAAAAACATTTATTCTCATTAAGGCAATGCAATGACAAAGAAAACTTATTCTAACTATTACTATTAAAAACTTGTTCTAGAAATAATATTATTATTTTTTCATTATTATAATTTTAAACGCGTAAATATATAAGTTCTTATCTAGCACGGAATCATTTTGAACTTCATGTCTCCATATATTCTCATTCTTTAGTAGACGGACATGCAGCACTGAATAATTAAACAATCTTCCCAGAAATTGTGATACTTCCATTTTGTTTTGTTCAATGTCAGCACATTTCTTGTCTACCCATTGTTTCTGTATTCTTGTTGTTTTTAGCTCATCTAAACACATGCAAATGTTCATTCTTTTTAGATGTGTGAATTTTGCTATGCGAAATGTAAACCAAGCTCAGCCTTTGAAAACATTTTTCACGTCCACTTTTGTCTTTATTGTGTTTTGCATCAAATTTTTATTCAGTTTATTTCATCTCTGTGACTCTCTTCTTGTTTTTCTGCGTCCGTATTAGTATTTGTGCAACAAGCTCGAACAATCCAAAGAACTACTGAAAAGACAGCCCCCAGAAGGGTCATGGACCCACCAAAGTAGAAAGACGGACCATAGCTTTGGGTTGCGTCGAAAAGCCACCCTGGAAGAAATAAAGTTAAGAATTAAATATAATTGTATGGTCCAAGGAAACACACGGATTTCTTCTGCTGCCTGTACTTATAATAGATTTATCAAACGTTCATCAGAGAGAGGTCATACAAAGCATGGTTAGAGAATCTTAAATATGAAAGCGAATTTGATCATGATGCTCTCAACAATGAATTGATCAGAAAAGTTTACCAAAAATGTTTAGTCATTCACATACAACTTTGTCTATTTTAATTAAAATGCTAGGTTACATAGATATGCCAGTCTTTAATGATCTGATTTCATCTGGGACCAAATAAAAATTAGGTTAATTTTTCATGTATAATATATATTCAAACAAAATCATACAGTACCTGCTGTTGGTCCCCCCAAGAGAACTCCAAACATTCCAAAAAACATGGCAATTCCTTTTCCAGACACCATCTTGTCAATGCCAACAAACTCTAATACCAAGAGAGGCACGTACGTCGGAAAAGATGCACTGAAAAACCCATAGGTCCCAACAAAAGATGCCAACATCGCATAAGAATTAGACGTTATATACAGCATTATAGGAATCCCTGTACACGTAGCTGCTATTGCATTCGCCACCAAAATGTTACACTTCTTCACGTCTGCAATGGCGCCGAAAAAGATGCGTCCCAAAAGAGACGTTGCTCCCATAATTGTGGCTAACATCGACCCCTGTCGAACAGAAAAACCTAACGTTTCTCCCAAAGCTGGGACATGGACAGACACAACTGAGAGTCCAAATAAGTATGCCATCATGGCAACACATAAGAGGAGGAAGCTGGGATTTCGAATAATTTTTACGTTCAGACCGCGTTTCGTATTGGGGGGTGTTTTTCTTTCGGCCGGTATCATGCACACACCACAGATGCAGATAACAAAAGTCATGGCTGCCAGAACACGTAAGCATATTTGCCAACCGTAATTATCTAAGAGAATTCTCATGATGAAGGGATAGGACAACCAGCCGCTACTCATACCCGAGACCACAATTCCTATTGCTAGTCCCTTTCTTGTAGTGAATACTTTGCCCATCAGCATGACCGCTGGGGCATAAACCAGTCCCAGACCTATACCTGCAAGATCCAACGATGATATATTAGTAGTATTAAACCCAGGATAAGTATATCTTCGAGTGAATATTTAGGCCTTACAAATGCGCAAGAACAATAGAATATGCATTTTTAATTGACATTGAATTGAACAGACGTTTATGTCAAAACATCTATGTAGCGTTTTAACATCTCGTGATAAATAATGTACATCGCCAGCCTCTTTATACATTTTTTCACCAGATAAGAAGTAAACATAGGACAAGGAAGCAATACAGGTAGCTGAGTTGCTTAAATATAGTTTGTTTAAACGAACCTGTCATGAACCCGTAGCTGCTAATGAGGAAATATATATCGGTAGCAAATGAGCTGATGATGAGCCCGAGAGTAGCAAGCAGTCCACCTGAAATGACCGCCACATAGCAACTGAAGCGATTGGCCAATGCTGCGGCACCAGGCCCTGTAATCAGAAATGTTAGAAAGATTATAAATTTAACAAAACAGTTTTTATCCAACTGGGTTTACTTTTATTAATTCCGAAATTCACAATGTCGCCAGTGTTGCAATTGGTTGAATGTTCATTCAACCGATTATTTTAGTCATAGTTCTCACAAATGTACACTCTGAGCATTCTGTCAGATATCTTCATAAAATGGCGGAGAACTATATGACGAACTTATTTCAAATCTTAAAAGAACCCTCCCACCAACCATATGCCACCACTGCAACAAGACCAGAAAGATATAAGTTTTACCTTACTTAAGATTTTTTTACATTTTTGTTAGTGTTATTTTTGATACTTTGAATGTCCAGTGAAAAGATTTAATCAGCCAAATACTTATATCTTAACAAACAGGATTTTAGAAGGTTTTTCATAACATTGGGACTGAATAATTCATTTGTATATTTGCAATTGCCACAGAGATAAAGGACGTTCTTGTTGTAAAAATGATACTGTGTAGAGACACTGAGGGTTCATTTTCCAAGCAAACATCATACTAACATCGATATATAAGTAAGTGTTAACTTTAACACAAATAAGGCATATTAGTTCGATGGTCTTTCCACCCGAACTCGGCAGAACTGCCTCCGGGAGACCGGAAGTCGCCGAAAGGGATCACTTGTAGACCGGATGTTGAGAAACCATTAGTCTTATCTCATAAACCCTCTAGCGGGGCTGGATGGTTATTAATTTTGGAGAAAAATTCCCCTGGAGGCGGGCGTCTCAATAGTCCGAAGGTTCATTGGTCAGAAAATGGTAACATTTTCATCGGTTATTTAATCAAGGGTTCATTGGTTCGAAGGTTCTATAGGCCTATTTGTTTGGAAGACACTTACCTGCTCCGAACACCATCGCCAACTGAACAGACCCAGCCCAAGCGGTAACTCCTCTGTCAGCTCCGAAATGTTCCAAAAATGTCACATAGAGGATACCACTATTGTAGAAGATGCCTCCAGCTAGGATGAATGCCAATGTGGAGCCTGTTAGTGCTAATATCTTGAGGATGCTTTTTGGCTCTGGAAATAATTACGTAAAGCTCTCCTTATATTGTTTAGAATGGTTTTCTGGTGTTCCACAACTAACACACTCACCCCAAGGCGAACATCTTGTAGGTTTTTGTCGAACAGAAGGGCAAAAATTACAAGTCGGATCAGGGGCGGATCCAGGATTTTCTGGAGGGGTTCATTTTTATTGACCAACCACACACAAAAAAAGATCATTTTGATAATTAAATGCGTGGACAGAACGATTAAGATTCAATATTAATTTAATTAATCAATCATATGTTAATATATTTATAATTAAGTTATTTAATTAACGATGCAAGAAGGTAAGATTTAGGCCCCAATGTCGCATCCTCAATTGACAGAGCACATCTCACGTCATAATCGCCCATGGCGTCGTTTAAAGCACTATTAGCCCCCATTCCTATATATATATACACCGTCAGTCTATGTAGACCGATCCTATCCTGCGGGAACTCTTGTTTAGTGCAATCAACTTAAATGAAAGACACTCCTCTTTGTATAATATACAGAAAATCTGTGATTGTACGGTTATACGATAACGTTGGAAACAAGAGGAGTAGTCTATTCGTTTCAAACCACTCCCATAATTGTGAGTGTTATTTGTCTCAGTTGTTTTATAGATACTGAAATAATAGTTATTTTCAAACGTCTGATAAGAGCACTAAATGTGCAAATTTTTCCTTAGACGTCATTAACAAGCATATATCACTTTGTCATTGCAAAACAATCTATCTCAGCCTCTATTGCCGGTGACCTTGACTTTTTTGAAGGTGCTGGGTTGTTTGTTGAGCAGTACTCACAAGCGCTCTCTTACAGTCATTCAAAGAATCGGTGAATTGTTCTTCCTCTTCCCATGTAAGCCGCTTGCATACATTGGATAGCACAGTCAAAGGCTACCCTCTAACAGGGCCGCAGGGTGCATTCCGTGGTATTTTTTGCTGTTTAGGAAGGACATTAAAAATTTTGTGGGTAGGAATCTGCGGACCAAATACCACGGAAGGAACCTTATGAGGAAAGTTTCTCTGAGGCGATCATCTGACTTTGGTCCAGTTGGAAGCAGTTAAATCTGCACGCCTTAAGATGGCTTAAACCACGGCTAGCGCGTAGAACAAAAGACTCGGCCGTGCTGTATTCGACATACAAGCACGTCATGTACGAGTGCGTTCCACGGTCTCTTGCACTACTGGTGTAGTAGCCAATCAGAGGCCGTGGTTTAAGCCAGATACAACACTCGTCGCCGAGCTGTACGTGAAAATTACTCGTGTATTGTCTCGCCTGCGGCTCGCCAATACACTCGTAATATTTCACGTACAGCTCGGCGACTCGTATTGTATCTATCACCCCATTTCCATAGATTAGATCGACCTACTTTGGTTCGCGCTGAATAGCTGTCAGCCGGGCGGACACGAAAGTTAATTGCCCCTTACGGCTTGTAGTGGGCGGGGACGGACATTTAAGGGGGATTATCTGACGGTAGTCTGGTGAGACTCCCCGCGGTGATAGATCGATCTAAAGGTGTGGGAATAGACCCTATCACATTGTGCCCGCTCTACAGGAGCGGAGTGGGAGCTGGCCTTCGCGCTAATGTTATTAACGCTCTTTATGCAGCCTGTCTTGTTTTGTCTTGTCCGCCTGCTGAAATAAGTCACGTTGTTTGAAGGAACGCCCTGAGGGAACAAGTTATTCTTAAAGCACTCTCCCGTCAATAGACAATTTATAGGCCGCGTCGTGCTTTATTTCGCGTAAAGTCACGTCATCCACAAATGCGTTCCACGCACCAATGCACAGGGTTAATTACTCGTGCTTTAAGGGCGCATTCCCATAGATTTTAGATCGATCTATCCCCGTGGGGAGTCTCACTAGATTACTGTCAGATAATCCTGCTTAAATGTTCGTCCCGCCTACTACAAGCTGTAAGGGGGTAATTAACTTTCGTGCCCGCTCGGCTGACAGCTATTTAGCGTGAACCCCCAGGGAGTTAGGTCGATCTAGTTTGGATCTATCTAATCTCTGGGAATGGGGTCTAAGCCAGATAAAGCAATCGGCGCTGAGCTTTACGCGAAATAGAGCAGATAATTGGCGAGGCTTTGAAGAGCAATTAACCTCTCTTGATGGCTGTCATGGGGACTTGGCAGGAACTTGTTAAGTGGCAGTGCCTGAGTAGTTATGCAAACAGTTACCAGCCATGTAATCATCCTTGAGATTTCATTACACGGTCACAGTTCAGAGAATAACCGTGAATTTAACCAGAGACATATCTGAGAATATCTAGTGAAAAATCAATCTGTGGCCCTGGTAGAGGGTAGTCAAACACTTTTGGTCGTTTAAAAGAACTGATTTCAATCATTAAAACTTACAACCATTGCTCTGACATTTATTTCTTTATTTATTTATTTATTTATTTATCATTTAAACACTTAAAATTAATATTTCTTCTCTAATTTTCGGTATTTTTATCATTTTTAAAAAGTTGTAATAAGCGGTGCGTAAACTTCCAAAAAAGCGGAAAAGACGTTACCAAAAGAACGCTGCAGAACAAGCTCTTCATGAAACAAAAGAAGTCAACTTTTATTCATCTACATGTAGCTGCAAAAGGTCTATTCACTTTGGTGGAGCAAGAAGTTACAACTTCTTGGGTGGAGGCAGGATAATTAGATAATTGGCTTTTGTGTCACGGCCGCCACTGTATGTAAGCTCCATTACAGTAAATGATATATGGTAGAGCGTAAGATAACAATCGGTCACTCTTATGTATTAGATATCATTCCAGCATAATGCCGACGACCAGTGCCTGCATGAATCTCAAAGAGTAATAACGAACCCTTATTATATTTTTCAAGACTATCCGGTTAGATGCGCCGTTTGTATAATTAACACAGTAATTCCGATGAAAATGGAAACGTTATGTGGTTGTAATTACCATGGATTGAAAACATCTACTATTTATATTATATTATATTATATTATATTATATTATATTATATTATATTCACAGCGTTTTTCCATTACAACTTTTTAACCGTGTTCCACAGCTGTCTAAAATAATTTAGACCAAATTTTGGGCTTAAGTGCTTTGTCATTGTGAAATGTGCTGTCGCTCTTAAATTTGTACCAAATCACTGTACTGACACTGCATAATGTTTACTCTAACGTCACAGATGCATTTCAATCGAGGAAAGCCTACAGACAGTGTTACACTACTGGTATTGTACTTTTCATGAATATTCTCTTACATCATACAACTACATCAATAAAAAACAAACACAAACAGAATAATTATTTAATCATACCTGAACTTTTTGCTTCCTCGATTTCTCGCTGAATTTCCGGCTTTTGAATTATATCTGCAGGTTTATCTGGAAAATTGTCGTCTTCAGAAGATTTTTCATATGCTGGGTTGTCAAATGCCTTTGGGGTGGTCATCTTAGTGATGAAAGTCAGTCCCTTTATATTGTGAAAATGCACGGTCAACTTCAGATGTTTAGCTGCTTCTCCTACTGTGTAAAGCTAGCTCTACCGTGGATCCTAGTTGTGTGAACACTGGACAGTGCGTAAGTTCCTGTTTCTATCATATCATGCCCATTAGTTGACTGTGTGTGTCAGTATAATTTAGTGATTACATCATCTGGCACAGTGAAAAGGGACAGCTGTCCTGACGTCACGTGTTCTTTGGCTCTTTATAAAAGCACTTTATAAAGACAATACAAATTATCTCTGCCGCGGTAAAATGTCAGAACTTTAAATTAAATCGGCGTGAAATTAACATGAACAGCAACGTTGTGACCAAGTGAGTGAATGTTGAATGGTTAACGTCTCGTGCATATGGGATGGACCATTGAAGACTATTCTTAGCCGTTAGAAAATAAATCAGGTGACCAGTCCATCCATTTCATTTACCTAGTGAAAGGTCGGTTGAGGCCGCTAGGCCGGTCAGTTGCTAAATGTTCGTTCCAGCATAATAGTTATTCATATTTATCGTTGCTGTTAAGTGTTTTGTGGGTCCCTCCTCCCCAGGACTAGGCCTTATAAGTAAACAAGACACAACATAATAATAATAATAACAACAACAACAAGGCTACAATCAAGTGCCGTCATTTTGGTTTAAATGTTTTTGTTATGGAGTTATAAGCCCCTAATTACAGAATGTCATGAAACAAAGGCATTATTTTGCTTTTATATCAACGATAATTTCTGAACTAAGACTTTTAAGATAAATCGCTGACAGGGTTTTGGAGTAATAAATGGCGTCATTAAATCAGGATCGAGGTCAAGACAAAGTACCATCGTCTGCTGGTGACTTTAATACATTTTGTGTTGTCGAAATTCCTCGCTTTTCTAAATACGTGTATATGCACCACGTGTTAGAGAGGTGTATGCAAAACACAAGCGGATGTAACAATTTTGACACCTTGCCGACGAGTAGTGTGTCCGACTTACGATATGGAATAGTAAACGTTTAGTGTCATTGATCTGACTTATGCTCAGCAGTATGGTGGATGTCATGTAAGAAATACCCTTCAAGGTGTATCACGGATTCATGCGTGGCGCGCGGGTATGCGACGCATCTGGTCATTTCAATTTTGGTCAGTGAGCATGTGCGGTGGTATGAACTCAAAAACCATGGGTAAGTGGGTAGTTATATGACCTAAATGAAATGAAAGTAAAATGCATATTCCCCTGACCTCAACTTGCTTATGTAAGACGTTTTTATGATAAAAAAGGTTAAATTCATTCTCCGTAATGACTAGTTTGAATAAGTATTTTTGAAACTCAACGGCTTCTTAATAGTGGTGCTACAGTATCAAGCAATGACAGTTAAATCACAGACTCACTGTGACATTCACAATTTGTATGTAATAATAAAACCAATTTCGAATTATGCTCGTTGATAGCCTGTCCTGGTGAATATTTCTGAATGCATGTGCGACTTGCGGGTTATCACGCTTCAACAGTCGATTTCTATAAGAAGGAAAACATTATTGGCGAAAAACGCTTAAACACCCTAGCACTAATGTGTTAATTTGATTCTTCGAACTCAGCCTTTTGTTTGTGGACAGGTGCATAATCAAAAGGGAGAGAAGCAACACACAAGTATTAAACCCAGAGCTTAAATTACTTTCATGGTATTCATAATCAGAGGTGTGAACGCAATCAATATTTGTTACTTCTTATGATTCTTCGACGGCGATAAAGTCGTAAACCAAAACATTATAAGCTACCAGTCAGGTTTAGGCAGGACGCAGACCCTCCAGCTCTTCATACTATGTATCAGCTGCTCAAATAAATTTTGTTTAAGCAGATAAACAGTAGCGTTGTTATACATGTACCTGTAGTAGATAAAGTAAAAAAAAAGAAAATTATGTTTGTGGTGAAATGAATATATATGCACAACAATATCCACGTATTTTTTCTACTTGTTTCCTCTTAAATTATATTTTCTTAAATCTTAAATTTTGTCCAATTACACTCTATTGCATATCAGAACACATTTAGTATGTTTTATGCACGCTCGGCTGTCACCTTGATTAGATAGTAAACGGTTGTCGTAAAATCGCTAAATGATATTAAAACCGGGTGCATAAACTTGAAAACCACCTAGGACAACCTTAGACTGCCACATTAATCCAATACAATGCAAAAATAAACTATAACAAGTGGTTAAAGCCTTCAAAACGAATGTCGTAAAGTCCCCATATACCTCCATAGAGGCAATAAAATAGAATGAGTTTCTGAAACAAAACTCAGCCAACTTAAACATAATAATCGAAATAAAATACTGCCGGGCATCGGAGCGGCCTAAAACTTGGCACGCTTACCGCTAATACTGCAGGCTACATCATCCCGTCGCTCGTTTGTAAATTCCGTGCATCAATCAAACCGTAAATCAAAATTCCACCTCTGATGTTATCGGTCCTCTCTACAATCCAATTCAGGAAATGACGTAACCGCAGAGGTCGCATTGTCCAATGGCATAGCTTCTTTTTCGTAATAGTAGGTTAAAGAGGACCGATATAAACATCAGAGGTGGAATTTTGATTTACGGTTTGATTGATGCACTTTGATTTACGGTTTGATTGATGTCCTAGGTGGTTTTTAAGTTTATGTACCCGATTTTAATATCATTTAGCGATTTTACGACTACCGTTTACTATCCAATCAAGGTGACAGCCGAGCGTGGTTTTATGTGCCAACTTCGTATGCCTTCAAAGACAAAGTTTCACTCTTGTCGTTTAATCGTTAAAATAACACGCGTAAACTAACCTGAAAACAAGTAACACACGTTGAACTAATCTGAAAACAAGCAATACTCTTTGATCTTACCTAATAAGGTAAATCTCATAAACAATGTAGCAACACAAACAAAACAACAACAAAAAAGTCAAATTTACCACCTCCTGGCGAACTTTGCCGCCCACCAATCATCTTGCCAGCTCTGAAATGCGCGCAACCCGAAGTCGGTGCGAAAATTGTGCTCAAGGGTATTGCAGAATTTGAGAATCCCATGATTGAGCTTGGGCTTATAATTTTTTCTTTTCCCCATATTGGTACAGAGTTACTACCTTCTAATATCAGGGGTATCTAAAATAGTGTACAAAATTAAAGTTCCGGTATTGGCCAGTGTCAAGAAAGAGGGATATGAAAGGCTATTTTGTCAGAGGAAAATACCTTTTACCCCTGGAAAATTTGTTAAGTATGAGATTTTTAAGGAAAAATCTCACACTGTGCATTTTTTATTTACCTCACCTCACGCATTTTCGCACGTTTCCTAGTCTGGTGTGACGTCACATAGTGCCGACAGCCTCATTTTAGGCTATCCCGGATGACCCTCATTTTAATTTTTAAATTGGCGTAGATCATTTACTGATGCCTATTAAGGACTCTTATATCAGTATGATAATAAATAAAAGAGAAGCGTACTTTGCATCCACAGGAGTGTTTGGTATATGCACCCTTCCTTCAATAGTCAGCAACATGTAGCTACTATGACTGAGGTGTCCATTATTTTTTTTCAGTCGAAATGACAGAGATTGACGATCTAGACGACATAAAGAAGCACCATATACTGTATAACCACACTATGGCGGGCAGTCAATAGCTTGTCACGGTGCCACTGGACTCACGCGATGAATCACGACTTACATTAACCAAAGAATTTGTCAGTATTGTTCAAATGATAATGTTGTGGAAGATGAGTATCATTTTATTTTGATATGTAAATTGTACTCTGACTTCAGAAGAGTTTATATCAAACAGTATTACTGGCGAAGGCCATCTACTTTCAAACTAGTACAGTTATTAAGTACACATAATGTTACTGACCTAAGAAATTTAGCTAGATTCCTGTGTGCTGCCTCTAAGCTTAGAGAGGACACTATAAGTTTTTGAGTTGATCCAACAATATTTGTTTATTGGTATACTATATAATTACCATATAATACTAGCCTCATAAAGAAAAGTCACACTGCAATTTTTTTTTTTTTAAGATATATAAGTCTGTCCATCCACCACTTTTTTAGGTACTTCAATATGTCAACAGTGGTTGCCACCTCCACCTACCACAAATGTTATACTTTTTATGGTTATATGCCTATGTCAAGTTGATTCGGCAATAAACTATACTATACTATACCATTACAATCATCACCTTGATCGTGCAATCGCATCTTCAGCTCTGCATTATCCAAATGCCTTGTCCTCCGAAAGTACCAAGCATTATAATAAATTATAGGAACCATCACCATCAAAATGACAACAGCAACTCCACGGATGGTAAGATAAGATAAGATAAGATAAGATAAGATAAGAGTTTATTTAGCCAATTATAAAAATCGGAAATCATTTTCCTTTTGGAGCAATATACAGAGTAAAATAATAAAATAATACAATAAATAAATTAATTAAGAATTTAGTTTTGAGATCAAATTGAACGTAGACCAGCGCCTAGCACATCTAAATGGAAGAAACTATACAAATGCGGAATGGACTGCTGTAGGTGTTACTACACGCGAGCAATCGTCACAACTCAACACATTCGAGAGTCGTCCCTAGGAAGAAACGCGACACCACTGGCACTAAATAAATAAATAAATAAATCTTTGCACCGTTCCCATTCAGAGAGAATGCCACACGCCCAACATCGTGAAGTGGAACAGAGTGAAACTAGCACGGGTATTTCTGTTTGAATTGTACTTTCACTCATTATAACATTAGTCCAGTCCTTTAAAATCTTTTACATCTCTCACTATCCTACAAAAGTACCCCTGCAAACTTAAACCAGGGAATTATATCCGATATAATTTTCTAACTATAACTATAAAATAACTATAACTATTGAAATAGTATTAATTCTTTCATTATTATAATTTTTAACGCGTAAATAGATGCTTTTATTTAGCACTGACGATTTTGAACTTTGCGTTTCCATATATTCTCATTCCTTAGTAGACTGACATGCAGCACTGGATTATTAGTCTTCCCAGAAATTGTGATACTTCCGTTTTGTTTTATTCAATGTCAGCCAATTCCTTGTCTACCCATTTTTTACATATTCTTGATGTCTTTTGCTCATCTAAACACATACAAATGTTGATTCATTTTAGGTGTTTCAAGTTTGCTATGCCAAATGTAAAGCAAGCTCAGCCTTTGAAACATTTTTTTCACGCCCATCTTTGACACTTGTCTTTCTTGTGTTTTGATTCAATTTTATTTAGTTTATTTCATCTCTGTGGCTCTCGTCTTGTTTTTCTGCGTCCGTATTAGTATTTGTGCGACAAGCTCGAAGAATCCAAAGAACTACTGAAAAGACAGCCCCCAGAAGGGTAATGGACCCACCAAAGAAGAATGATGGACCATAGCTTTGGGTTGCGTCAAAAAGCCACCCTGGAAGAAATAAAGTTAAGAATTAAATGTGATTGCATGGTCCAAGGAAACACACGGGTTTCTTCTGCTGCCTGTACTTATAATAGATTTTATCAAACGTTCATCAGAGAATGGTTGGAGAATCTTAAATATGGTCATGATGCTCTCAATAATGAATTGATCAGAAAAGTTTATAGCTTTGTGTATTTTAACTAAATGTTAGATTACGTAGCTCTGCCAGTCTTTAATAATCTGATTTCATCTGAGACCAAATAAAATTTGGGTTAATTATTCATGTATTATATATTCACACAAAAGCCTACATTACCTGCTGTTGGTCCCCCCAAGAGAACTCCAAACATTCCAAAAAACATGGCAATTCCTTTTCCAGACACCATCTTGTCAGTGCCAACAAACTCTAATACCAAGAGAGGCACGTACGTCGGAAAAGATGCACTGAAAAACCCATAAGTCCCAACAAAAGATGCCAACATCGCATAAGAATTAGACGTTATATACAGCATTATAGGAATCCCTGTACACGTAGCTGCTATTGCATTAGCCACCAAAATGTTACACTTCTTCACGTCTGCAATGGCGCCGAAAAAGATGCGTCCCAAAAGAGACGTTGCTCCCATAATTGTGGCTAACATCGACCCCTGTTGAACAGAAAACCCCAACGTTTCTCCAAAAGCTGGGACATGAACAGACACAACCGACAGTCCAAATAAGTATGCCATCATGGCAAGACATAGGAGGAGGAGGTTGGGATTTCGAATAATTTTAATGTCCAGACCGCGTTTGGTAGTGTTGGATGTTTTTCTTTCGGCCGGTATCATGCACACACCACAGATGCAGATAACAAAAGTCATGGCTGCTAGAACACGTAAGCATATTTGCCAACCGTAATTATCTAACAGACTTCTCATGATGAAGGGATAGGACAGCCAGCCGCTACTCATACCCGAGACCACAATTCCTACTGCTAGTCCCCTTCTTGTAGTGAATACTTTGCCCATCAGCATAACAGCTGGGGCATAAACCAGTCCCAGACCAATACCTGCAAGATCCAACTGTGACTTATTAGTATTATTTAACCCAGGATAAGTACATCTTTGAGTGAACATTTAGGCCTTACTCATGCGCAAGAACAATAGAATTTGCATTTTCGATTTGCTTTTTAACATCTCGTGATAAATAATGTAAACCGCCTGCTTCTTTATACATATTCCTTTTTTTTTTTTCATCAGAAGTAAGTTAACACAGGGCAGTGAAGCAATAAATGTAGCTGAGTTGCTTTAATATAGTTTGTTTAAACGAACCTGTCATGAACCCGTAGCTACTAATAAGGAAATATATATCGGTAGCAAATGAGCTGATGATGAGCCCCAGTGTAGCAAGCAGTCCACCTGAAATGACCGCCACATAGCAATTGAAGCGATTGGCCAATGCTGCAGCAGCAGGTCCTGTAATTAGAAATGTTTTAGAAAAAATTATAAATTTAACAAAACAGTTTTTTCTAACTAGGTGTACTTTTATTAATTCCGAAATTCACAAAATCGCCAGTATTGCAATTGGTTGAGTATTACAGAAAACCAAACTTTTTAGAAAAAAACAGGCTCTAACTTTGAATGTGGGAATGGATTCATTAACCATTGGTAGCCTAAGTATGGGAGACCGGAAGTTGCCGCAAGGGATCACTGGGAAGACCGGTTGTTGAGAAACCATTAGTCTTATCTTATGAAACCCGCCAGCGGGGTTGGAGGGTTATTAATTTTGGTGAGATATTCCCCTGGAGGCGGGCGTCTCCGAAGGCTTATTGGTCCGAAAAATGGTACCGTAACATTTTCATCGTTTTTTTAATCAAGGGTTCATAGGTTCGAAGGTTCTATAGGGCCTATTTGTTTGCAAGATTCCCCCCAACACTTGGATCGTTATATTTTAAAAGTAAAATTTAGAGTTTTGATTTTGTAAAAAAAAAAAGGTCGGTTATACACGTACAAATATTCATTTTATTTAATTATTTAAAAAACGAAAAGCATTCTCTTTTATCGAGTTACATGTATTGTGTAACCAAGCCGAACAAGGATTGCCAAAAACAAATAATGATTTACAGTTATCGGGATATGCTGCAGTGAATGGCCGACTTCGGTGTGGCAGGAATGTTAGTGGTTAGGTAGGAAAACCCATTGTGACGGGGATGTTAGTTCGTTGGGAACCATGGAACGTTCCTCATTCACACATTACATTCGTCCCATATATTAACCCCAATACTCTGACTAACCCTTACCTCCATTTATCACATGGGACCCCGGATTACCATTCCTGCCACACGGGGTCCCATATGATGAACAATCTGGCTAGTGTTAGCCGGAAGTACCAGGATCAGTATATGGGATATATGTAATGGAAATGGTCGACGGTGCCTAGCAGACTACCATTATGTTTCGAAGACACCACTTCAGACCTCATGCATGCACGTACCTGTAGGTATAGATGTACGCACAAAGTCTGGGCTCATCTAAACACTTACCTGCTCCGAACACCATCGCCAACTGAACAGACCCAGCCCAAGCGGTGACTCCTCTGTCAGCTCCGAAATGTTCCAAAAATGTCACGTATAGGACGCCACTATTGAAGAAGATGCCTCCTATTAGGATGAATGCCAATGTGGAGCCTGTTAGTGCTAATAACTTGAAGATGCATTTTGGCTCTGGAAAAATTACGTTTAGCTCTCCTTATATTGTTTTGAATAGTTTTCTGGGGCCCCACAACTAACACATTCGCCCCAAGAGTTGTTCGTTTTTATTGACCAACCACCAAAAAAAAAAAGATCATTTTGATAATTAAATGCGTGGACAGAACGATTAAGATTCAATATTAATTTAATTAATCAATAATATGTTAATATATTTATAATAAAGTTATTTAATTAACGATGCGAGACTGTAAGATTGAGGCCCCAATGTCGCATCCTCAATTTAAGGAGCACATCTCAGGTCATAATCGACCATGGCGTCGATTAAAGCACTTATACACCATCTGTAGACCGATTCGATCCTGCGGGAACTCTCGTTGGAGACACGCCTTGCATAAGGTAATATAAACACTTAAACACTTTTCAATTTGGTAGGTAGGAAGACCATACAGTAGACTGTTTCCGTAGTCAAGATGGGCAGTTTTGAAGGCATGGACAAGCCTCTCCATTTAACCTTTGTCAAGGATATGGAATAATTTGGAGATTTTTTTAAGACAATAGAAAGCAGCTCTGCAGCAAAATTACTTCTAGGTTCTTAACATTGTCTTTTACCGTGACCATGCTGATGCCGATTTCTAATAATTCTCATTTTCCGCATCTCTAGAAAAACGAGAGATAAAGTGAACTACTTCTGTTTTGCCATTATTGAAAACAAGTGAATTGACTCAACTGAGTTATACATTTCTGGATACATGGTATCACATCTGATGGCCTGTCGCAAACAATAAAAAATTACGAGTCATCTGCATAGAGCGGTTGAAACCGTACTTAGAGACAATGTATTCAACTGGTGACGTGTAAAGAGTGAACAGGATGGGGCCGATACGAGTACAGAGTGGTACGCCACAAGCTAGTGGTGTTGACGGTGATTTGTATGTGCCTATCGAGACTGATTGTTCACGCTCAGTCAGGTATGATTTGAACCATGCCAATGCAATGCCATCTATACCAAAACGATTTTTCAGTCTTTTGAATAAAATCTCGCGGTTTATTATGTCAAAGACTGCAGACAAATCAACTAGTAATAAGACCACTTGTTTCTGATCGTTTAGACCAAATTTTAGGCTTAAGTGCTTTGTCATTGTGAAATGTGCTGTGGCTCTAAAATGTGTACCAAATCACTGTACTGACAGTGCATATATAATATTTACTCTCACGTCATAGATTTATTTCAATCGAAAAGAAAAGCTTACAGACAGCTTTACACTACCGGTATATATGTGTCAGTGCACAGTAAAAGCTAGCTTGTTAAATATAAAAATATACCTTGTGATGGAGTCGCTTTTATTAGCTCTGACGAACAGCGGCAGTGTACGATTTCCGTCAATCAAAAAGAACTGCTCCGCAGTGAATTTGCAGTTGAATGTCATTAAACCAAAATGAAACGTAAAACAGATTTAATTCTGCTTTATTTAATTTCATTTACTGTATTTAAGATGTAAAGAGAAAAATAAATAACATTCTTCTAAAAGAAATAGATACATCCAATGTTTTTGTATTTTTTGCTTATCAAAGAACATTTGCTCCTGAAGATATAAACACGATACACGTGCTTGCCCTGTGCCAAGTTTGTCAGCTACACTGTTTGCTCGATATCACTATAAACTATAAACTATAAACTTCAAATTCCGTATCAGCCACTTTGCTTCTTGTCTCGTCTGCACGAGATAACGTCAGCGCAAGGCGGGAAAGTCAGCTCCAGGCGGCCAAACCTATGACGTACGAGACTTATGACTTCCAAAGATGGAGCTCTCAGGCGGATACAGCTGTGACGTTCAAGACTTGTGACTTCCAAATATGGAAGCGCCCCAGGCAAAATTTTGAAGAAGAACGCCCACAGTTTGCCGCTGGTGGCTAGAGTTTCGTATTGCTGATACGGGTTATATATGAAATCAAGATCGAGCTGGCAATACGGAAATCTAGAACCTTGGGTTTACCGGTATTGCACTTTCCATGAATATTGTCTTACATCATACAGCTACGCCAATAAAAACCAAACACAAACAAAAAAATTGATTTAATCATACCTGAACTTTTTGCTTCCTCGATTTCTCGCTGAATTTCCGGCTCTTGAATGATATCTGCAGGTTTATCTGGAAAATTGTCGTCTTCAGAAGATTTTTCATATGCTGTGTTGTCAAATGCCTTTGGGGTGGTCATTTTAGTGATGAAAGTCAGTTTCTTTATTGTGAAAATGCACGGTCGATTTCAGATGTTTAGCCGCTTCTCCTACTGTGCAAAGCTAGCTCTACCTTGGATCCTAGATGTGTGAACACTGTACAGTGTTCAGGTTCCTGCTTGTATCATATCATGCCCATTTTTGTGTGTCATTATAATTTAGTGATTGCATCATCTGACACAGTGAAAAGGGACGGCTGTCCTGGCGTCACGTGTTCTTTGGCTCTTTTTAAAAGCACTTTATAAAGACAATACAAATTATCTCTGTCGCGGTAAAATGCCAGAACTATAAATTAAATCGGCGTGAAACTAACATGAACAGCAACGTTGTGACCAAGTGTGTGAATGTTGAATGGTTTACGTTTCGTACATATCGGATGGGGCATTGAAGACTATTCTTAGCCGTTTGACAATAGATCAGGGGAAGAGTCCAGGTCATTTACATAGTGGGAAGTCTTAGGTTGAGACCGCTACGCCGGTGTAACTAAACTGAGGGTCCGTGTAACAGAAAGTCCTCTCTCCATATAGTTATAATGGTTTGGGTTAGTCTGACCTAAGTGGGTCAAAATCTAGGGAGAGGCTCACCTGTACAAATGAATGGGAGGCGGACCTTCTGTCATGAGGGACTATGACACGTTACAATTTATAATTAGACCAATTATCATCAGGACTGAGGCAGAAAAGGTGAGCAGATATCAGGACCTAGCATATGAAATTTAGAGAATTCACAGGGCATCGAAAGTGTCAGTGATACCAGTCGTGATTGGCGCACTTGGAACAATCTCGAAGACCTTATCACGAAGAGTTGACCAGGAGAGCATAGGCTACAATCCCGTGCCGTCATTTTGGTTTAAATGTAGTAGTAGTAGTTTATTTACCGTGACATTCTTGTCATAGGTACGGTACAACAATTTACAGCATAATAATGTTAATCACAATAATTTTAAAGTAAATAAATGAGAATGAAGATAATACAATGCCAATACGTCAAGTATAATTTTTAAATCTTTCCCTGCGCTTGCAGGCCACTAATAAAAATATTTCCTGAGATTTCTATTTTCTGTTAGGTTATGACTTCCAAGTAACAGTATTAATTTAAAACCCGAGGGCTTCTGCCAGTAATATTTTTTAATATATTTGTTTCTCAAGTCACTATAATATGGGCAGATAAAGACAAAACGAAACTCATCCTCTATATCATTTCGGTCACATAGTGTACATTTTCTATCTTCTTTCGGAACACTGTGGTATCTCCACTCATGAGTTTATGATCTGATATTCTAAACTTACATATAATTTGTCTAGTTTTAAAGGAGCGATTTCTCCTAGATAGCCTTGTAGGTCGAAAATATCTGTCAAGTGTCTATTTAGTAAACATTTAAATGATTTTTGTATTATTACACGAATTTCTTGAATTAAGTTGTCCCTTTAACGTGTTTCAAAGTCTTTTAGAAAATAAGATTCATCTGGTACACTTTGATCCTCCCAGACATCTGATAGTCCGAGATGTGTTAACATGCTTTTTACCTTAGTTGCCCAGTTATCGAACTCATTACACGAAAGAAGAAGGTTATCATAGACCCCCTTAAAATACAATTTTGTGTTCTTAATAGCCTAGTTCAATACCTCACTATTTTGACCATCCTATGGTATTTCAATCGCAATCGCCCTAATTCGTTATAGACAGCAGCCGACACGACTTTGGTACTGACCCCAAGGTCGCTTTACAATATTGCAAATGTACTTTTTCAATGTCTGATAAATTATGGAACCCTCAGACCTCACTTCCGTAATTTAGGATTGGTAACAAATAGGTCTCAAAGAGAAAAAGTTCAGTTTCTACATTAAAGAATGAGTCTCTACTGATATTTCTTATTGCAAACATTGCTTTTCTTCCCTGATCTGCTATAGCTTTCTGTGTGGTAAGAAACTTTCCATTAGAACTTAAAAGTAACCCTAGATAAGGAAAACTATTAGCTGTCTCAATTTTCATTCCCTTATAGTACCACGATTCATTTTCACGAATTTTCCCCGTTTTTTTAAATCAAAATTTTAGTTTTACTAACATACACTGTTAACCCCACCCCATCCTGAATAAGGTTGTCTACCATATTTTGCAAATCAGAGGGTGACTCAGAAAACAAAACCGTATCATCTGCATACATCAACAAAAAGATATTTAACTCTCCCATTTTCAGACTGCTGCTATTGTTTTTCAGTAAATAAATCTCAAAATCTGTCAGAAGGTCACCTTTGTGTTGGCATTTGTCACTGATTAGTGCCTACCCCGGTGTAATAGGTGAATTAGTGTGACCATATATGTGGAATTTCATGTCAGATGGACATATAAACGTCAAAAAATTGTCACAATATTAAAAATTATACATCTTTGTATAGCAGTCGTGGATCGGTACGGTTCAGTTGTCAGTTGCGAACTACTTCCTGGTTTTCACAAGGTCCTTCAAAGACTCTAAAACATCGTTATAATTGCAGCACATACTATAAAACACCCAAAAATACTTAGATATGGGCATAACAGATTGCATACTTGCAAAACTTCCCCATGACAACGATTAATAGCCTCCCGGGAATTCTTTTCCCTTGACGCTCTTTGTTGCCCCGGTGGTCGATGCAGCATATATTTCAAAACAAATTGTCTGCAAATTAAGCACGATTTTTCACCCTTAAAATCCGTGACACGTTTTCATATCATGCTCCGATTATTTCTACAATTATTCTCTCTCCCAAATGCATTAAGATAAATTGTTACCTTACCGTGTTGTTAGAAAAAACGTCTTTACTCCCGTTCCCCGTGGGGAGTCTCACTAGATTACTGTCGGCTTAGTCGGCTTAAATGTCTGTCCCGCCTACTAAAATATGGAAGGGGGTAATTAACTTCCGTGCGCGCTCGGCTGACGGCAATTTAGCGTGAACCCCCAGGGAGTTAGGTCGATCCAGATGGATCGATCTAAATCTGTGGGAATGCAGCCTTAGATACGACACTGTACCGTAACGTGAAGTTTGTCTTCTAGACATACAACAAATACGCGTGTATGCACCACGTGTTAGAGAGGTGTATGCAAAACATAAGTGGATGTAACAATTTGGACACCTTGCTGACGAGTAGTGCGTCGCATACACGCACGCCACACATGGATCCGTGATACACCTTGAATGGGTCTTTTTACTTGACATCCACCGTACTGCTAAACGTAAGTTAGATGAATGACCCTAAACATTTACTTTTCTATATAAGTCGGACAGACTTATATAGAAAAGTCATTCATCTGACTTATGTTTAGCAGTACGGTGGATGTCAAGTAAAAAAGACCCATTCAAGGTGTATCACGGATCCATGTGTGGCGTGCGTGTATGCGACGCATCTGGCTATTTTGGTCAGTGGACACGTGCGGTGGTATGAACTCAATAACCATAGGTAAGTGTGTAATTAATTATATGACCTAAATGAAATGAAAGTAAAATGCATATTCCCCTGACCTCAACTTGCTTATGTAAGAAATTAAAAAGATTAAATTCATTCTCCGTAATGACTAGTTTGAATAATTATTTATGAAACTCAACGGCTTCTTAATCGTGGTGATATCAAGCAATGACAGTTAAATCATTAACTCACTGTGTCATTATTTGTGAGCATGTAATAATAAAACCAATTTCGAATTATGCTCTGTGATCTCCGGTCCTGGTGAATATTGCTGAATGCATGTGCGACTTGCGGGCTATCACGCTTCATCAGTCGATTTCTATAAGAAGGAAAACATTACTGGCAAAAAACGCTTAAACACCCTAGCGCTAATGTGTTAATTTGATTCTTCGAACTCAGCCTTTTGTTTGTGGAGAGGTGCACAATCAAAAAGGGAAAGAAGCAACACACAAGTATTAAACCCAGAGCTTAAATTACTTTCATGGTATTCATAATCAGAGGTGTGAACGCAATCAATATTTGTTACTTGTTATGATTTTTACATTATAAGTTACCAGTCAGGTTTAGGCAGGTCCTGAGGATGCATACCTTACAGCTCGTCACATAATGTATCAGCTGCTCAAATAGATTTTATTTATGCAGATAAACAGTAGCGTTTTTAAACATGTAGTAGATAAAGTGAAAAAAAAGAAAATAATGCTTGTGGTGAAATGAATATATACACAGCAATATCCAGTATTTTTTCTTGTTGTTTCCTCTTAAATTATTTCCTCTTATATCAGAACACAATTAGCATGTTTTATGTGTCACTTTCGTATGCCTTCAAAGACGAAGTTTCACTGTTGTCGCTTAATAGTTAAATAACACGCGTTAACTTCACACGTTGAACTAACCTGAAGTCAGGCAATACTTTTTAATCTTACCTTATTAGGTGAATCTCATAAACAAAGAAGCGAAACAAACAAAACAACAAAAAAGTCAAATTTACCACTTCCTGGCGGACTTTGCCCCCACCAATTATCTTGCCCCCAACCCGAAGTCGGTGCGAAAAATGTGCTCAATGGCATTGCTGAAATGTGAGAATCCCGTGCTTGAGCATGGGCTAAGAATTTTTTCCTTTCCCCGTTACAGAGTTACTACCTTCTGATATCAGGGGTATCAAAAAATTAACAGTATACAAAATTAAAGTTACGGTATTGGCCAGTGTCAAAAAAGAGGGTTGAAAGGCTATTTGGTCGGAGGAAAATACCTTTTACCCCTGGAAATTTTGTTAAATATGAGATTTTTGAGGAAAAATCTCACACTGTGCATTTTTTATTTACACCACCTCACGCAGATTTTCGCACGTTTCCTAGTCTGGTGTGACGTCACATAGTGCCGACAGCCTCATTTTAGGCTATCCCGGATGACCCTCATCTTAATTTTTAAATTGGCGAAGGTCATTTACCGATGCCTATAAAGGATTCTTAAATCAGTACGATAATAAATAAAAGAGGAGTGTACTTTTCATCCATGGGAGTCTTTGGTATATGCACCCTTCCTTCAATAGTCAGCAACATGTAGCTGAGGTGTGCATTATTTTTTTCAGACGAAATGACAGAGATTGACGATCTAGACGCCATAAAGGCGCACAATATATAACCACACTATGGCGGGCAGTCCATAGCTTGTCACGGTGCCACAGGACTCACACGATGAATCACGGCTTACATTACAATCATCACCTTGATCGTGTAATCGCGTGTTCAGCTCGGCAGGATCCCAATGCCTTGTCCCCCGAGAGTACCAAGGATAATAATAAATTATAGGAACCATCACCATCCAAATGACAACAGCAACTCCACGGATGGTAACATGAACGCAGATCAGCGCCTAGCAAATCTAAATGGAAGAAACAATGCAAATGCGGAATGGACTGTTGTAGGTGTTACTACACGCGAGCAATCGTCACAACATCAACACATTCGAGAGTCGTCCTTAGGAAGAAGCGCGACACCACTAAACAAATAAAAAAATCTTTGCATCCTTCCCAGTCAGAGAGAATGCCACACGCCCAACATCGTGATTAAAGTCTTAAGCAGAAGGTAAGAGCAAACGCGAAAATAAAGTGCCTTCAAATTCTCTGCGACAACTTTTCATTTTATTTTTAAGTTCTATTTACAGTCTATCGACGATGGTGTGGATATTCTGTTTGACCTGGAAGGGTTTCACGCCCGTCACGGTCATGTTCACGCTGTCCACATCCACGAATAAGGGGTCACTGGGGGGCGCCTGTACGTCTGTAAAGCCTCTCTTCTGGTCCTCAAATCAAGTTCGGTCCCTTGGTTCTAAACTGTTTACCAGAGGCTCTGTTCTGGTCCTACACCTGTAAATGTCCATCATGACGTGTTCTAACGTGTTCCCCAAACGTGTCCTTGGCTGACTCTCTTTTGGGCCCCAAACTTTTTCTGCGGTATAGTCTTCATTTGGAAACCTGCCAGTATGACGTTCGGGGGAGGGGAGGGGATTAATTACTTGCAGTTAAGCAACTCATCTAACGGTCATTTGGTCGATTCGCGAGATCAACGGACTACCTGGCTATTATTTCACAGCATAAATGGAAAGATATAAATTGCAGAGTAACTTTGTGTCGCAAGGATACTACTTATAATTATTTATTCACTTCATGCTCCCTCTTCCCCCCCCTCCCCGGGCACTTGTAATTGATACTCCGTATCTTGATTAATGTGGAAGAACTGAAAGATGAAAAGAGCGCCCAGACGTGAAGCCCTGAACGCGCTTGATAGAAACCAGATGTGAAGATAGTAAGATTTTATTGCCCGAGCCAGACTACCGAATTTCCAATCTTACAGGTTGAAATAAGTGTGGGCAGGGGGGGGGGTATATATCTTCTTTACCGAGCCATGATAAAGTATATCAGTAGAAAGGTTCAACTTGACTTTTTTTTTAATTTGTGAAATAAACTAAACTAAACATAAACCATAACCCTAACCAAAAATCAATCCCTGACAAAGCTTAGATGTAACGAATTAACACAATCTTCCAACAATCTGCTTAAAAGCTCTAATTAGTATTGGCGCTGCTTTAGGAGCGTACAGTGTTACCCCCTCGCCCGATATCCACGATAGCATGCCTCGCTGGCGCTCGGCCTGCTATCGTGATATCGGGCTCGTGGACAGTGCATTATTTACTACTTATACTACGTAGTTATACTGGATCAGTCCTCTACCATTAGTCCCTCAACTCGCCACAATGTCTTTGGTCAGATCACTGGGATTTCATGATATTCCCTTCACTGTACGCTCCTAAAGCAATACAATTGGGATGCTACATGTAAGTTGTCATCCAGTAGCAAAACATCATTTGAACATTATCCGAATGATATGGGATATATAGCTTGTGAAAGCCTAGGTATAAATACCAACAAGGTATGCAGCTCATCTCTAAACCAGCCCCGTCAATCAAACACACATTATCTTCACTTGCGTCTTAGTTTAAATGCAGTCAAACAGGCTATAATTACGAATATATTGCGCGTTTATTAATAAACTTTGTTTATTTTAGATCCGCTGATTGGAAAATAATATAATCCATTTCTACTACTTGCACAAAACGCCTACATTTTGGTATTTTTATAGTGACCATACCTCAACCCTAAATCCTGAAAATTGAAAAAAAAAAATTCTGAAACAAAATGCGTAAATGAATAAAGTAGCTAGACTATCCTTCATATGGAACTCTTTACATAAATTGCAGTATTAATAGATTTATAAAACGTATGCAGTAAAAATCCATTATACTGTGCCTATATAAGCTCTGAATCACTATAGTTCTTGACAGTCCAGTGGACATTTAGGAAATTCACGGGAATAAACGCGTCCATATGAAAATAAGAGCTTATACTAACTTGAAACGGAATAAAGAACGAGTGAGTGAGTGAGTACCCCCCCCCCCCCACACACACACATGCACACAATCACCCACGAATGTAACTGTCTTGAAAACAAGAAGCAGAGAACGCCATAACCATTGTAGTAGTATTAAGCATCCTAAAGGTAGTCACGCAGCAAAACTTTTGTGTTCTTTTAAAAATCTGAGAATATATTATAGCAAATATAATACAATTTAAATAATTGAAATGCATTTCTTTCCAACATTCAGTTTACGTACGTTTTTTGGTAGCCTCTCAAAGTTTTAAACCTCAAATATTGGAGACCATAATAGAGTCAGCCAAGGACACGTTTGGGGAACACGTTAGAACACGTCATGATGGACATTTACAGGTGTAGGACCAGAACAGAGCCTCTGATTTGAGGACCAGAAGAGAGGCTTTACATACGTCTACTGGTGGACTTTACCATCGACACGTCCACAAATTCTGTAACAAGACAGCATGATGGGTTTCTGCGTGGTAAGCCTATTTTTCCAGACTTGATGACATTTTATGCGATGAAAATGGGAACGCAAAAGAAAGGAAATTACTAACCCAGATGACTCAGAGGCCAGAATTCCATTATTGGAAGATCCCTTGTGGTAAATGTTCCCTCTTTTAATTGTTCCACGTTTGTCTTGTCATTATCCTGATTATCAGAAGTTGTCGAAGTCATTTTGTCAGAAGGGTCTAACACAAAGTGGTTTATTACGTATTTACCCTACATTTTTATTCGCGGTATATGATATTTGCCCTTTATCTGTGTTTTGTGTTGTATATTGCGCAAACTGAGCTTTCCATAATGTCCGCTTTCCTGCGCATAGGATCTTTGTGAAATTAGGGAGAGCGGCAGTCGACATAAAATATATAACTCATCTCTATATAAGACAACTAATGATACATGTGGAAGGCTGAGTACATACATGTACTAGTACAATTTACGCGTACTATAAAGTAATGACGATGTATGAATCAATATAAATCGGGCAAACGATAATTCCGAGTTGTCACCCTGTGTTAAGGGTTTCTATTTAATTACCTCCGTCATGGAGGTTATGTTTTCACCCCTGTTCGTCTGTCTGTTTGTTAGTCTGTCATCAACATAACTCAAAAATTTATGAACCGATTTTGATGAAATTTTGAGGAACTGTCAGAAGTGGGCCAAGGAAGAGATGATTAGTGTTTGGTGGTGATCCGGATCAATAATCAATCAATAATCAATAAGAAAAAAACTAAGTTATGGACCGATTTTGATGAAATTTTCAGGAACTGTCAGAAGTGGGCCAAGGAACAGATGATAAGCTTTTGGTGGTGATCCGGATCAATAATCAATCAATAATCAATCATCAAAAATATCGAAAAATTTAGGGTTGAAACAGCATTGGATGCAGACTTTGCTGTCTTGGCGGAGGTCTGCGCTCTCTCAGTGCTTTGCTAGTTTGTCATATAATTCTAACAGTGGTATTAATATATGTACCACTACTACAATGGATACTACTCGCTTGACTAAGCACACAGCCATAACAGCAGTGGTCAGAAGTTTCCAAGTAACTGGTTTGGTTTTTTGTAGTGAGAGCCAGTTATGACCATAAGACTTCTACACCCTTTTCGTTACTACTGGGTTTTGATTATTTTTTGAACAATTTGCACCTTATTGTATGCAGATTGTTAGAAAAAGCAGTGCCTCGTTATTCTTTCTGTCATTGCTATTGTTTTTGTAGATTCACGTTGGTCCACGCAGAAAACCGATTCCCCGTTGTGTCACTGGAATCAGGAGCGCTGCAAAATGGAAGGATGTCGGGAATAGTGATAGTTACCGAGTTTCTTTTCATCTGTATCAAAGTCTGCACACTACACTTGGCCTGAGGGCGTTCTGGTTCTTGCTTTTGGTATGAAGAGGATTGTTGTCAGTCAGTTCGGATATGATACACATGTCTACCGCCCAAACGATTTGTCTTTTATGAGAACAAAGAGGAATGAAATACATTTGTAGTTACAAATACCTTTAAAGCGTGAATGCTTTTTTTTCGATAAGAGTTTGAAATGGGTCAATAATTACATGGACAATGAGCGTGTTACGTTTTAGACAGTAGGTGTATGGAATCCAGTGAAAGTGATGTAAGCAACACTGTAGCTCTTATCAATATATCATTTCATACGTTTGGGATAGTTGAGTTCACTGGTTGCTTCTCACACTGCTTTTATTCTAGTTGCATATTAAGTCTTAGAGCATATTGACAACAACGCTATTAGAATCGAAAAAATGACAAAAGCATTGAACAACTTTTATTTGAAAATGGAGTAGAATTGGACGTGACAGTCGTCTACTTAAATCTAAAGAACATTATCCGTTATATAACAGATAGGGTTGATTAGCTAATTATCAACCAATAGTTAATACTTGTAAATTTGTGCTGACTAGTATTGTTTGCCATCTACGTATTAATATGTATTTCAAAAAGATCATATGACTAAATTATAATGAAAAAAATTCAAGATTTCCAATTTAGTTGGTTTGAAATTACTTCTTCTCTTTCCTTTTTCTGATGGAAAGTACGTACTTAACATCTCTAATTGTGATCAGTTTATTATCATATTTATCAGAAAATATTTTAAACACTGAGATGATACTTACGGTTGTATTTTGTTTTGCAAATGTGTTGCTCTTGACATTTTTAATGGGCCATTTGTACTGATTCAATAAAGAGAATATTTTTGTTGGGTTATTTTCCTCCCATACATGTCTAGAACATGAAAGCATGTTTCTGTACTAGGTCTACATGTTTAAAACATACTAACAAACAAGCCACGCTGATCATGATGCATAACGTTTTATGACCTTACCGTAATCAATATCTAATAAAAACCATGGTCTACATATAGAAGTCAGAAAACTTAAAACTATCACATAAAGAATGACCAAAAAGAATTCACACAACTCGGCATCATCATTAAACCTTAATACATGTACAATCAGCCTGTTTAATTTCGATCTACCAAGATAAATCAGTTCTTTCTTTAAATAACAACAGAAAGTAATCACAAAAAAAGCTAAATGGTGAATAATTGCTCAAATTTTAATGGCACATCTAAACATAAAATCTTTGTCGTAAACAACTACAAATGTGTACTTTACACTCTGAATTACTCTGGTTTCCTCATATAGATTAAATGGTGAAAACAAACAAAGTTCATCCGGCTCATGTTCTACGCTTTTAACCCAGTTCCCCGAATATGTTCTTTTCTATCCAGCAGCGTCTGTCGTCCAATGAGAGTATAAAAATAAAGCAATTTAGTTCAGATCCGCAATTAATTTCCGGCGGTTGCTTTTTTTTCACAGCTGACTTATCAGGTGCTTCGATCGCAACTCTTGTCGCGTCACTACTCCGTCACCTGAAAGTAGAGATAGACCCAAATGACATTTAATGAAAAGAAATGTCTACCATGTCAGATGATTCTTACTCCCATGATACATGAAAATTTCAGTAACATTTGGGGGGGGGGGGGTCGCTTATATTCAATTACAGTGTAATTTTCTTTTAACTAACCCACACGCCAAAATGATGACGCGTGTTACGCGCCAAGTTTTCACCCTGCAAAGCAGACGGAAGAAAACACGCATAGGTAGACTTGTTATGTTAGTAGCTTGTTGATCACCGAGATCCCTGTGTTCATTTATGCCCTTAATTTTTTATAAAAAAGGTGGTAATGAATCGTTTATGATTAAATATTTTACTTCTTACTTATTTACCTCTATAGCCATTTACCATTTATTCACTTTCGGCGACTACTTACGGTTTGTGTCTACTATTCTATCTACAAAAACATCTGCGATCTGTGAAGATTCGTTGAGTAAATCTGCTAATTCTTCGTTGGTCATTAAGGGGCTGAAATAAATACCATCAATTTATCAAAAGCATAATAGTATATATGGATTTACTCATGGTTTTAAAGATCACGACAAGCAAAAGTGCATGGTAACGTTTATGTACTCATACGTGCACAACATACAATCAACCAATACAGAGCAGCACTATTTGCCGTTACGTGTTACAAATATGTAACGTGTTACATATATTTACACAGATATTTCAATAGTGCAGCTTGGGCGTTTTATTCAAACATACAAAGAAATTAAAATGAAATGAATGCATGGCAGATGGTAAAATCAATGGGGTCTGTAAAAAAAGTCGGGTCAGCATTGCCTTTACTACCCTCTTATATCAGGGGCCTCTAAAATAGTATACAAAATTAAAATGTATAGGTGTGATACAACACTTTTCTAACAGACTACTAGCGCACATTGTGGCCAGAGAGTGGGCTTTAATACCAGTATGCTTTCGCTGCACTCCTAACACAATGTGTCCTGATTTCAATGCCATGTAAATTGATATCCCACATGAGATGTGAGGGCTGAGACGGGCAGTGTGTCGTGACCACTCCCATCTCATCCAAAACACGTACATGTATAGGAGCAAGCACAGACTTCAAGATTTCTGGGTGCTCATTCAAACACAACTGATTAAAACAAATAGGAATTCGAGACCATACACTCAGCCTTATGATGATAACGGTGACAGTAGTGAGTTAATAGATACCTTCCAAATAAATTTTAAAAATATTATTTGGAAAATATGCATGGATACATCATTCGTTTTGTATGGACGAGTGAGGTGCATGTGCAAATGGCCTATAAGTGAATGACTAAAATGGTATAAATACAACCGGTTTCATGAATTATTTCGTGCAAACTACCCCCTAAGTTTTGGGTATTGCAGGTCATCGCGCTTCTTCCGTAAGTAATACATGGCAACCATATATATATGGTTCATATATATATGAATGATTAAATACGGTTATCAAATTAGTATTCCATAATACGCCTTAATAAAACAGCTGTAAAATCTAGTAGAGCAGATGGAAGAGTAGGCAGCTCACTCACGTCGTAGCATATGGGGCAAATTGATCGTAATTCCAATTTCCTTAGATCCACTTGATCGTATTCAACATGATCGTTTATGATGTATTTACTCTTCGAAAGCGATAGTGCATAAAGTATCCATCTTTATATCGAAAGTAGAAAATAGGCCCTAAATAAGATGAAAACAAAACGTTTTTCAACATTGTACTTTGTATAGGCCTTTTGTTTGGGCAGTTTACAACTTACAACAGCTGAATTAAAATAAGGTTTTTTACATCGCACTAATAAAAGCTGCATTAGGTATCTTTTTTTGGATGAAGTTGATTGACTCGTAAGTTAACTGTCGTTGTACAAATACCGAAGTATAGTCTAGTTAAAAAAGACAGACTGCAAGGTTTTGACGCAGAGTATTTAACATTAAAATTAATTTCCAGGGCCCAAATATTTTCAAACTATCACTCCGTCGAGTTCCATGTTTTAAAAATACCCATTTCCACTTTGCTTATACCAAAATTAAAATATCGTTATTATGTCCAAGCCTATACAGAATGAGCTGTTACATACATTACTTGCGGTTTGCGTATGAATGTGATTTAGATACTTAAAAGGATGTAACTGACATAACCACAGGCTATCCAAAATGAACATTCAATACAATCTGCTGAAATGTCCCTTTTGTGTACATCTGTTAATCTTACCTTTCGCTCTCTCTTGTGTTTAACAGTCTATTCCGCATCGTTTCTAACCACGCTTTCCTTTTACCGAAATTATGTCCGTAACCTGGATCGTGACTTCTGAATCCAGCTCTTGCGTCTCTCTGTAGTGCCGCAGGAAAGGCGTCCAGAAGAGAAACCAGCCCAACAAAGACAAGGAACGTTAGGATACCCTTGTGCATTGCAATCGTGAACATCGAAGGAGCGCTTTCTGTGTTCGCTCACCTATTAAGACGAAAAAATAATACAATGAAAAGAATTCGTGCAAACTACAACAGATCGGCTTATCGCCTGATTAATTAGAGACAAAACGTGTTGATTTGGTCTTTTCACCTTCGTCAACACCTGTCGTCAATGTGTCACGTTGGCAGGAAGGAATATTGTGCGGCTTCTAAACTGCTCTGTTCTCGGTTCAGCACTTGCTTTAGACGGGAAACTTACATCCTTTTTATTGTCGCTATGATTATTTAAAACCACAGGCATTAGACGATTTGACGACGGTCGCTTTTTAGTGGAATATGATTCCACTTCCACTAGATTACATCCAATTTATAGTTAGTGAAACGAACGTAACATATAAAACTTCCGCCGAATTCCCCTGCCCCCGCAGCAATGGGCATATAATGAACATTGTGTAATCTGAACAAATGCAAATTGTTTTAGGATATCTCTCTTAAATCAAAATGCAACTCTTTTTCCATGCAGTATCAACGACGTTTTAATGAATTATTGATATGAGCTGCATTATGCATATTTGAACAACGAACAAAACTGGCATAAAAGACAAAAAATCTATTTGTCGCGAAATCTGATCCTTAAACATTTTGTGTTACTTTTCAGTTTTTATCTGAACAATAAATATAGTTTGTTTCGTCCACTTATCTACCGTTGGTTAACTTTATTATCCAGCCTATTGAGCTCAATAGAAAATGGATCTTTGAAATGAGGTAAAGATTAAGACTGCCCATACAACCTTTTAAAAATTAGAAAATTTCCTGAATGCAATGCAAATTAAGAAAGCGTATTTTCCAACGCGACAAAAATGCGAGGGATTGAGGATTGGCAATGGTATTAAGAAAAGCCATTTGTCTTAACTCGCCATTGCGAAGGTCACAAATTGACGCACGGGCTTTGTCTTCTCACACATTATGAAATAAGAAAACACTTTTCGCTGCACGGAACATTTTCATAATTTAACAGTGATATAAAGATTATAAAGCGATGTATTTTGTAGATTTAAAATTGCAAGCCGAAAAACAAATTATCTGAAAGAGACATCTTGCATTACCAATAGCTTATAAATCCCGTTTATGCTTCTAGATGAACACTTGTTACCATTTAGCATCGAATGTACGTTGATGAAATGATGTGGAATAGATGTATGGATACAAAGGTTAATTGGGCTTTGTTCTTTTCTGAAACAGCTGTTAAAGGAATAGTAAAATGTCCGACAATTTGTAAGTTTGTTTGTTTGAAGGTTTGTATGCAAATATGCTAAAAATGTAGATGTATGTATTCCCACAAGGTACTTTTGGTAATTTTGGGACAAGACAGATACAACAATCTTAAGTAATATCATTTGAACTGTTGGTAATTTTTTTAAACCTTTAATGGATCGTACTCGGTAACTTTGTTATCCACAACGGCAAAGCACTGTTTAGAGCACTGTTCCTACTTTGATAGCAAACTTGTAGCGACAAAGAGATTTAACTTCTACACAAAGGAAGATGAGTGCGTAAACATTAAAATTGATTAGCTGTATCGGTAAATCATTTCTGGAGCACTTGAACTAGATATGTGATGAGAAAATCACGCAATAATTGACCTACGAGATAACGTACAGAGGCTCCTTGTGACAAGATGTATGATAGATCGGATATACAAAAATGGAATTATAAACGCTAACACATGCCTTTTTTTTCATAGATTTAAGATTCGAGTTAAGTCTTCAAGGAATTGGGATAGAAGAACCGATTTTAAAAGGTTGTCGACAGCATAATTTCAACTTGGTTACGTTTTTACAGTGCTTTGCCAAGCAAGGTTTTGTTATCAGCACATGCACGCAGTGTTTAAATGAATGACACGATTCCTCCGATTCCTACACATACGCATTGTAAATCTGATCAACAGAGCAAAAGATACGGTACTTAATGGAAGTGTGCCCAGCAGAGATGGTTTTATCTCTTTCTCGGACGTTCTACTATCGGAGATATCACGTTTGCCGGAAGTAATTTCATACCGGTTAATGTGACGCGCTATTAAATGAATTATTGGAGCTATTCCCTGTTCGTCTTCATTTATCACTGATAAACTGATCGTATCAGCAGGGTCACACGCTTACTCACAAGAATGATCAACATTACTTACTGCAGTACACACACACACACACACACACACACACACACACACACACATTTGCTGGTACCCGTAGAGTATTAAAAACCAGTGTTTCGTTAAGGGGGGGCTAAATGACGGGGTTAGTGGTCATGAATATACCCTCAGTTTAATTGAAAAATACTTTCTTCTATACATACATATCTTTGTGACTGGAAGATTATGCATTCAGAAAGACTCTCCTTTCTGTTTAAATAGTCCACATATTAAACCATTATAAGGGAAGATATAGTAATTAAGTGACTCTGATACATAGTTTTTGAAAAACAAAATTGGAAATACATAGAGCACATAAATGTAATTGCAGTGATATAACTGAACGTTTAAATTGTTTTCCCTTTGCCTTAATATTGGACTGACAAAGTCTCGAGGTTCCTGCTTCACTTGCAAGAGGCTACGTATTATCAGGGGCGGATCCAGAGATATTTTCTGACAGTCTTCCAAATTATCTTTGTTGATCCCTCTTCCATTTTTGAAATTAGATACCCATCAAGGTAAACTTGAAAATCTGACCGTCCTCCGGAAGACCCAAAAGACAGCCTCGATCCGCTCCTGATAATTGCTTTCAAGCACAAAGTAATCCAGGTCTTTTTCCCAATTGCATTACACTTCTACATTACACTTGCTCATAGGTGAAATAGGTAAATGAAACGTAAACTTGCCGTTCACTTATAACACTGCAGTTTCATCTTAGTGTTTTGTTAGCCTGCACATGGCGTAAATTAGTCAGTGGCACTTGTAAAACAATCTGGTATTTGCGTGCCTTGATAGGATTTTCACGCAAAATGTGCAACAGTGATTCAATAAACACGACAAAAGTTGTTTCCTTGGCTGCACAGTGCACACCTTACTTGAAGAGTAAGCGTATGAATAACCGGCGCGTTAGAAGTTATTCAGAAAAAAAGTGTCGCTATCTTCAGTGGCCAAATATTTATTTAAAAAAAAGGAAAAGAAATGGTTAGTATGTAGAGCGCGCACAAGTATTTTGAGCAAACCACGATGTGCTTTATATAACACGTTATCATTCATTTATTTTTTTTGGATCCAGATCTCTATAAGCCTGTACTTTTAATCATATCCTCCAAGGACATATATCCTTATAAATATCAATAAATGTGGTGTTCATTCAAACACGAGGTAGAACCGAATAGATGGTAACTCCGCTCATTTGAGATAAAGCAAGTTCAATGCACTTACTACTCTAAGTTTATTGTTTTTATGACCTTCAGTTCGTGACAATTAGTCAAAATAGGGTATGACTGGTATGTTTGCCTCTTTTTGCTGGTTTCAATTTCCGATTAAATAATATGCCATCCCGTTTGACCGTTTTGATATGTCTTTTCAAAGATCATAAAGGCTAAGATGTAGGTTTCACAATATCTCTCTAACTACTGATAATCTGCGATCGACACACTTAAACATTGTTGTAACGCCCCCAAAGGACAGTCGTCGACTTAAATCGATTTATATAAAATTAGAACAAGTTTACACAGATTCACTATCTATGTATCATTTTATACGTGCGGCTTACATCCGATTTCCTATTATGATACAAAATACATATCTTATTTGCTATTCACACGGATTTCGCTGAACAGTCAACGACTCTCCACAAATTCACTTCAACGGTTTTCTTTCATGTGGTATTATTGGGAAACTGAATGTTAAGCCTCGAGTACTGTGTGCATTTAATGAAACGAAACAAAAAAGTATCACTACCTGTAAATCCAATCGATGCTGTGCCATTTCAATATAAGAAGGCAAACAGCTTTGTTCCTGACAACGAACCAAACCAACCGTGGAAGACAAATTACCTTTTATATTTAGACAGATGGATATAATACCAGTTAATCAAATCACTTACATGATTTAGATTTCTGTCGGCAAGTGTCGCTACAGAACAGTAATTGGCAATTGATTTCACCTGGGCGATATGGATCAGTGAATTGGAATAAATACTGATAGAATTTTTGCTCCTTTTGAGTTGATGAAGCGGACGGAGGATCAATAGATTTTTGAAAAAATCATGTTTGAAAATTGGTTTTGGGTTTTCTCCAACATTTCTATCTGTGGACATCATGGATATGTGCATAACAACATCACAGCTAAAACATCTTTCAAATTAAGAACGTGTGTAAGATATTTTCCTGCGATGCCATTTATCAGAAGGCATGTATCAGTAGGTAGAGGCTATATCGCAAAACTAATGCATGCAAATAATAACTCATTAGTCAGTTCCACAACTGAAAATTTGATAACTGTTTTGATTTCTCTGGAGAAACTTCGTAGTTCTTTTCTGGTTCACGAAACAGGTCAAAACCCAAATAACAACTATGTTTATGACGGCATTTAAAGTTTGTTTTTTTTACATCACAGTTAAAACATCTTTCGGAGCGCCCAAGTGAGTCTATAGGTTGCAGATTAAAAAAATCTTAGTCTTCTGTGTTCATAAGAATACATTGTCCAAAGTAAACCCAATTAAAACAGTAACTCCAGAACTGCATCTTTTTGGATCCAAGATTATATAACTAACTGACATTTAACATGTCCTCTTTATGTTTACTAGGCCAATTCAGAGATCGTCCCAACGACACGACTGAATGTACTACGCTATCTGGTGGAAAATCAGCTTTTATTTTTCAAAATAATAATAAAAGATTAAACCACCTGTAACCTGTAAGCTAGTTTTCACAACACAGCATCTGCAAACTATGCAATCCACCAAGTATATGGATATCGTTTTAAATATCAACAAAGGTAAGAACCAAAGGCTGAATATTCACTAGAAACAGATAACAGAGGAAGACTAAAAGGCATTTTAAGGAGACAGAATTGGCATTCTAGTAGGAGTGCATTCTATATACCCATGGTACCAATATGGAAACATGTAACTCTATATGAAAACTAAAAAGGGATAGCTGTCTGTCCACACAAAGAATTTATCAAGCATTAAACCAGTTTAGGGCACGACTTTGTTAGTGAGGTTTTATAGCTTTCAGAAATCATAAGGCTTATCTGTATCTTATTTTTGCTTATGTTTTGTTGACATGTAAGTAAATGGGCAAGTAAACTCTTTATCATATAACAGTAGGGATCTTTGCTTTCAGTCTTTATGCTTTAATGGTGTAAGTACAAGAGAATGTTTTTAAAAAGCCAAGGCATTGACTCTGAAGAAAACAACAATCATTCCATGGTCAGAGTTCAAGAAAAAATTTGTATTGTTGGCAACGGAGGACGCTAAAACCATGCAAATGCGAGCGTTGCCTCTACAAAACTGTATCGGAAACAGAATTTAAATAACCATTCATTGCTACCGGAAGATCTACGCGAATGACCATTACCAGTGAATGTGATCTACGTAGTAGAAATAGATCTAAAGAACAGATTCTGTATTGCTCTTGAGAATCAATGAGCGTAACAAATGTTTACCTTATTGGGTCTTCAAGTAAGTTTTTGGGCTTAACAAAACATAAAAAGGTAAATCCTCCATACTTAAGCAATATAATGCACGTTATGCACAACATAAAAGATCTAAATCAACTGTTCTAATAGCACGTGGTGCATTTAACGCAAAACATAATAACATAGATTGCTGCAAAAGTGACACATTGGCCCGAGCTCGCTATGCTGATGGGTAACTCGAGACCGAATGATGGTTTCACTTCCTCTCAATAGGCAAGTAGAACCGTGTAAGGAAGCTTGTAAAGAGTTAAATTCCCAATGGAAACTCAATGAAAACCATGGGGCCTGGGATTGAGTTGCACAATGGAATGCCAATAAGCCCTGTTGCATCACAAGTTGATATTGTCTTCGCAGAAGATAATGACTTTACGTTAATGATGCAAAGTTGCTGACGGCGCCTGTCTTCGACTATTTCTGTTTATTCAGATGGCAAAGCTGCCGTGCGTTGATAAATAATTCAGCGTACATTAGTAATACACGTGCTGTCATTACACGAGGATGGATGAAAGGATGACTTCTTAAGCTAATTTAAGAGCAGACTTGAAGGGCAAATGTACGCAATCATATGCATATGCAATATTTTGCCGTATTAGTACATACCAGATACACCCACGATTTTAGTCATTGTTTTAGTCAGAGTGAAATCCTGGTTTTCGTTTCAAGATCTCTTAATAGGCAGTAACGGGTTGAAACCAAATTTTTGAAAATAGGTGAAAACCCTCATATGGAATTGTGAGACATTGATTTATAGTGACCCAATCTATCTGCTTTGCCAGGAAACTCGAACAAAACGAGAAGAAGAGTATTAAGATTTTCTCAAATATACATTAACCTTGTTGCATGTCTTTAATATTCCTTATGCGACTCGAGTAAATAAGTGACATAATTTCTGTACAGCACGTTTAGTTCAAGCGGACTGAAGAAACGTGTCCATAAATTACATTATGAATAAAAAACTGATAATATCTAAATACATCAACAGTTATGCATTTTTCTCCAATGTGCTCGATAAGATCATATTATGAGATAGTTAACAACAATACTACTGAAAAAATTTGTTAAAAGACGAGTAAGATCACCGTAAATGATCCGTGGATTTTGCACTTTAATCAATGCCTTTTAAATTGGATTGTATCTGCCCAAATTTACTTTCAGGTGTCCAAATATTAATGTTAACAGAACTTAAATTAAAAGCTATCGATTTCCTACTATAATGTGTGGTCTCTGTGTATTTTACACATACAACGTGATTTTTTGTGTTGTTTTCCAATATATCATTTCACACGACATCGTATCATATAGGATAGACACTTCCTACATCAATCACATTTTATCCCACCCCCCTCCTTAAAAAAAGGAAAAAAAAAAAAAGAAAGGAAGAAAAAACGCCCACCATAAGAGCAACAGTCCGCTTCTTAACGAAAAGAGAACATGTTTACTTCGGCTTGAACGGGTTTCTTGACGTCTGATTTTAACGAGTTATATATTTGTATAATATTCCCCAACCGGTGGTACTTCACACCCACCTTGCATACGTCAAGATAAATCATATCTAAATACATTAAACGGCTATACCCTCCAGTAATATACCCATTTCATTTGACATGATATGAACCAAGCCTTCACGGATGGGGTTTGAGCTGATTTATTATCATTTTTTAAAATTTTTTTCGGGAAAGATTATTTTACGCCCCCTCTAAAACGTGCTGAGGCGCTAATGACTAACTGGACTTTTTCCTAGAAGTCCAGAGCATTTTATTTCACGTTCAAGACGATTTAATTTCCCCAAGCCAACATGGAGTGCGATAGCGGGTCCCACGGTGACTGGTGTAATTGATTCACTGATCTTTGAAGAGGCTTCTCTCAGGAAAAAATATGGGGCTCAAAGGCAATAGTTATGAATTGTCGTGCCTGGCATTTTTGGTCATTTTTCTCATTGAGCTCTTATTATCTCCGCTATCCCTTTTTCCTAGTTTTACATTTTTGATATTTAGATCACTACAGAAACGGGAACTTATCATTAACATTCATTAAAATAAAGCTTTTCAATCATACGAAGCAAAAACATAATATTTTCAAGTTCTTCTGTAAAACGCAAGTTTTTGAAACAAAACGTTGGTTTCAGTATATCTCATAATATTTTAGGGTACATCACTCGTTTCAATAGCTTATAAAGAATAGAACATGAAAGAAAATAGCATATAATAGAAACCTGTGCATTCTGAGCCTTCGAAGGAAACTGACATTGAGGCATGCGCACTCATGCTTACTCTAGTTCTGATCACGTTTACAACACTGTACAACAGTGGATATGGGACATCCATCTGAGAAGACTCTTGCCCAAAAGGTGAGGAGAGCAGCGAGCGATTTTACCCATTTTGCCCATAGGATTTTTCAATCAATCAACGAAGGTTTTTCAAGAGAATTATTAACACAGGTATCCTGGTCCGAAATGTGAGCAATTCCAGGCCCGTAGCCAGGGGGGGTTCGGGGGGTTCGAAAGAACCGCCCCTTTTGCTGGGAAAAGGTCCACTCTGGGTAAAATTTGATCTAGGTACATGATGTTTTTATGGAAAAAGGTCCACTTTTTCAGAAAACGAACCCCCCTTTTGAAATTGCTGGCTACGGGCCTGAATTCTCTGTCATGAAACCCACGGTAGCATGTTAATCTAAATTTTAAATTTTCTTGTTCACTCAAAGTATTAATTCTTATCACTAACGAAATTTGAATTAAAAAACAATGTGAAAGGGTCTGAATTTTTTTCAATTGAAGGTTATTTGTTTCAAGGTTTGTTTCAAGGTTTTCAAGGTTTAACTTTTTACTTTTCTCGACTTAAAACGGGTAATCTTACTGTCTCAATTTCTTTGTGCGTTTAGGTTGCGTGTATCTTTGTAGATCAACAAAGCAAAAAACTACTATCACGCCACTGCGTTAAAGATAAAAGAAATGAATAACAATATGACTGCGTTCATTTCAAGTTAAACGATTAACGATAAATTTAGAAAGATGATAACTACAGTGTATGATAAGAAATGTGATTTGTTTGTTTTGGGGAAATTTTGATTTACAAATGTATTTCTAAAATGAATTCTAAAGCTATGGCTACGAAATTCATCAAAACTCAGTGAATTGTCTTTCTTTTCATGTCTTTGTCTTAACAAGCTTCTCAACTTTTGTCTTCTCATTTTCATTGAGATACTTGATGCTATGCCAGCAGGAAAATAAGGGAAAACGCCAAATTGATTTCAAAGGTCCGGATATTGTCAATTAGAACTTTTTCTCTTTTGCATACATGATATGGACAAACTCGAACAGTAAAAGAACGGTGTATCTTAATGTCACAGAACGTTGCTGTTTTATTCCCGTTAGATGAATTTCCTACTTCATGGTTGATTTCCTAATCAATGAACTTGAATGAACCGTAAATATTCCCTATCTACGTTGTTCCCCTCCTGCATCTGAATGCAAAAAAAAAAAAAAAAAAAAACTGACTGCCAAACAACCAGAGCAAAACCAACAAAATTAAAAATAAGATAATTTTCGTGGAAAAATGGGAAAAAGTTATAGTCTACCTGAGTAAAGTTGAAGTGTTTCTTCTTTGTAAGTCTTCAAAATGATGGATGGACGCGTATGTTGCCGTTATAGATAGTCTTTTCTCTGTTTCGTTGAAAATTATCCACACGTAGCTCGACTCCTTCCCTGCTATAGTGGGTGAAAACATCAGTTAAACTAACAATCCCTTCTGCGCCATGCTTCCAATTGTCCAACTGTATGACAGGAATATCATTTCTTTTGAAGTCCACGTCTCCCTATATATACGAAGCCCTTCTCGCTAGTTATCTTGTTTTCTCGTTTGTGGGCACTTTGTGGCACAACGTCAGTATCTTAGCACGCACTCGGGCATCACGTGCGAAATAAAATGACGTATTACTATCTGTAATCTGTACTTTTCCACAGGATTGGTCTGCCAATAATGAAGAAAAATGAATACAGCAGTGGGGTTAATTCTGTACCTAATAGACTTCCGATTATTTCGAAAACGAAAAGTAGCAAATCTCAGAAATTGCTTGCCAACAAATTTACTTCAAAGCTTAAGTATTATAGCAGAGTAATGTAAATGTACCAATGTAGGCGTAGCATCGCATGTTTAGTCGGTGACACAGTCAGCAGTTATTCAAGTTTTGTGTGGAAATCATTGCCTCTTCATTAAAGTCATAAACATGCAGACGTATCACAACTGCATTTGACCAGTTTGGGTCTTAGTACAACATTGGCGAAGCCCTATTGCCCTTTGCATTTATTGATATGTCATGGGTCTGTACCACAGTAAAACCTCTCTCAACGTGGACACTTTTATGTACGGATGGAACAGCTTGCTGCTGAATTGTTAAAACAAATGTTTGTATCAATGTTCAATGAAAAAATGTCCAATGGTGGATAAACCAAAATGTATGATTGCATGAATGAAAAATTGTTTATTCGATTTACCTGTTGGTAGTGCTCATACATGTATTACGCATGGAGATTTCTAAAAATTATGAAAGACAAATTTAAAGTACGCGTACTTCATTCAAGTAAACTTTGAATAAGCAGAATGTTTCAATGTAAAACGAAGAACTCGCAGTCACTTGTTAACCTGTGCATTCATCAATTTATTTATCAACTCATCTTTCCATTACCAATGATGCAGCTATAATGTTTGTTAAAAATTATTTGGAGAATAGCAATGACGGATTAATCAAAATCTAAATATTAGCTCAAAACTGCAATATTCATTTAGCTATTTGAAACAGTGTTTGTCTTATTAACAAAACCAAACATCGCAAAAGACAGAGCCTGGAGGTAGACTTCCGTTTGCTCGGCAGATCACAGTTAGAACCCCTTGGCGTCCTTGTGCAAGGTCTGGTATCGCTAATTAAACTGCATGGTAAACAATATTATTTATATTTTACCGTGTCATCAAAAGCGGTGAGATAGACGAGCTAAGACAACAAACGTCTATTCATATATGTCATTTCATCAATTCCAACCTTCCGAATACACAAAACCGTGTTTCGCGTGCTAACTGAGCACCTCCTTGGAGACGTGTTAATGGATTAATGGCGACACCCCTCCGACTTGCCTATTGTTAAAAATTGTTTTATTAATGCCGTGTAATATGCGGCATCCATAGAGCACAAGAAGCCGGTAGGATTAATTCTTGGAGACAGATACAACCTTAATACTTAGTTGAGTACCCCTTGGGGTACGAGTGCCGAGCTCTGAAAATAAGCTGTTTACTGACAATTTGTAATAAACGTCAGCACAATTACGTGTATTCGAATGCTTTCCGTATTTCACATGCTGTGTCTGGTTGTCATTAACTTACGAGTGGATGCTCTATATCCATTGTATTTATCACGAACAGAGGTATAGTTGTTTTCAATAATCGACACATATTTCCCGTTTTTGTTTTTGCCGTGAAAAAAAACGAGGGTTCTTCCTAGGAATGGAATTAAGGAGGGCATGTAAGAGCGACACAGATGGTAGAATACCATTATCTATTTTTGCACATTCAACGCCTTATCACGTTGTATTTGTTCGTTAATTTGAAAGGATTGTCAAAAGTATTATCTCCACTATCTAATGGATGACTCAACTTTTACCTGTTTTCCAGTGCGTAACTTCGAAAACAAGAAGAACACTCATATCCGCATCGTGATTTCTTTTGTTTGGTTGTCTGAGCTCTTAACACGGCGTGATCCACAGCAACGGAAATGATTGCTCATCAAAATTGTCTTTATCAATCTTTCATTAGATTTTTTAAATAAAAAGTTAGCCCTTTTGGGCTAGAATTTGTTATAATCTTCATAACTTTTGCTAACAAGAAATTCCAGCGTTGCATACTACAGCGACCACCTACATCAGTATAGATGAACCAATTCGTCTTGAGATGCACACAGTAGAAATTAATTGCCTGGTAGCAATTTTTGTTTACTAACTGTATGTTTATATCCTAGTGACAAATGACTTACTTTTCAAGCAGAGAGCTTTTTACCATGAGATAACCTTGCTATTAAGTCCAATCTTTATTAAGTGTGTAATTAAACGGTGTACAAAATCATTTAGCTCCCAAAAGGATAAACATTAATTTTATGCACCGACCAAGTGATTTCTTTTTGATAAGATCTCACAGCAGCTGAATCGTTTCACATATGCATGTTATTGAGTGGATGGTTGGTTGAACACCGCTAGACAATCATTACAATTCATCTATTTCCCCAGAAAACAGACAAGTAAATACGTGCAAGCTATTGTCAGTTTGCAGGTGTATGCTTCTTGGCAAATGCTTTATTTTGAAGTTCTTGGATAACTACAGTGATGGAACACTTCTTGGGAACAATTTGTGTAACCACAAGAGAATCATATGCTGCAGTATAGCCGCCAACAGATACAGTCGCTTACTCGTTAATGGCAAAATCGAATGCTCTTCTACCTTAAAGTCCGTTGATATTTGTTTGCCAAGCACGTGCTGAGTACAGCTCGCCCCAAATTTTAGACAAACGAATTTAACTCTCGCTATTTGCATCAAGACATTGCATCAAGACGACAATACTGACATTAAAGTTCAACCTTTCCCATAATGAATTTCGTGAAATTATCGACTATTAGGAATGGGGCCCTCTCTTTAGAATAGATCACAGCAATCCGAGAATCCTGTATCTCTTATACCATGTTAAACGCCATGCGAAACTTGAAATGAAGATAAGCATTATTTATATTACTTTACTTAATCAGAAAAAAAGTCATTTGAAAATGATGCACAATCGTTCTCCTTACAGCCTATTCTAAACATGAAGACCAGGTCAGCAAAGTGATATAATTGCCAAACAAAAGTACTGGCTTTTATATGTGTTCTTTTTCATACAAACCGGTTCCAGCGCCACGAATACACATATAAAGTTAGATTGGCGAAGAGGAGATAAGGCGAAATCAAAATATTTCACAATTTAAGACCCAGTCACCAGCTTGGATCCGGTATCAGTTCAAATAAGTTTACTAAGCCATTGACAATATCCATTAGACTAATACGTGGTACTGCTTGAGTCTCAATGTCAGATTGACAACGGTTGATTGTCTACACCGTTAAGTACATAAGAATGTATTATTCTTCCCTGTATTACAGTATTCTTTTAGATAGAGACAGACAAAATTGAGTATAAATATAATAGGTGTGTGCAATGAAATATGAAATAAAATACGTAAATGAAGAAGTTTAAACAAATAAGCTTATAGAAGACTGAAATCAACCGATCAATTATCTAATGGATTAACAAACGAATATATTGCGAACATTTTAATATGGACCAACCTGCATGTAAAGAATATTCGGTTTAGGTTTAATTCTGTGTCATCTTGGAAAGATCTACAAGGGTCAATACAGTGCTTAGCTCTAATGTTGCTGCCTGGTGATCATGATTAAGGGTAATATCAATTCAGCTGAAAAGGACTTCAAAACTGGCCCTTATTCCCAGCTTCATTCTCCGTAAATTCCAGTGTGAGAGAACCCACTCGATACAGACGCCAATGCGTGTTAGAAAACTTACTTCTTTCTCATCCCCGATGGTACCTACCCACGACTTGCACGATGATTGCCTCTACTCAGAAAAACCATTACAGTGAAACAGGCATCTTCTTGTGGTGTTTGTCGCAGTACACAGTGCGATTTGTGCCAATGAGGAGATAATATTAAGTCATCTAAAACTACCACATTATGTGTCCTTCTCGTCCTTATCCAGAGACCAACAACCTAGTGTGACCTTTGCTTTCTAGGAGGACAAGAGAACTGCCAAGGAAGCATGCAAGTCAGCCAACAAAATGTACAGACTTCTTCAAAATAAAATTATACTTGATGATGGTGTTAAATTGCCGAACTGTATACTAACGTTTTTAGTTTTTTGTGTATATTTCATTTGTCAACCATCTTTGAAGCATATTTGTATACGCTGGAGAGAAATTTGCTCTGCTCGCATAATTTATATATTAAACATATCCCATCATCTCTGAAATAAATGCAGCGCTAATACTTCTACTACCAGTTATCACTTTTATCCTGTCATATGAACAATTCACAAATAACTAAGGACAGTGGTACATGCTCTTTGACATACATGTAGGCCGCTCCGAATACACAACGTAAAAAAACCCTAACCTCCGACGTCGGCTTAAACAATCTGAAACACTTGCATCAGTGGTACATGCTAACGATAACAATCTATAGGTCAAGTTTAGGTCAAGTTTACATTTCGAAAATCTGCATGATTTATACTAGTTTTTCCTCCATTCCACAGTCATACAGTGGGCATATAGCTAGGCCATATATCATATACAATATCCAATAATATATTACTGCCTTGTAATCGACAGTTAAATTTCACACTAGCCACGCCAGCACTGACGCGAATCCTGTTAGGGTTTCTTGGAATTTGCGTGTTCGACCCCCTTGATAAATATCGGTATTTGTAACGAGTTTTTCTGAAGGAATCGTCTATTTATAGAACGTGCATTTTGCCGTTTAATACACGATTAGTATCGCGCCATCCTGTCAGCTTACGGATTGAGCACGAAAGGAAAGTTTGTTTTTTCTAACATCAGTCATAACACTCTTTAACCGACAGTTCTCTTTAGGATATCCCATTTTAATGCCAATTATGAAAGGGGATAATTCATTGTTATCTTTATAGCACTACATCACATGCCTTCGTTTTCTTCCTTATCTTGTACAAGTAGGTATAGGGAGAGCATCATACCTAAGTCTCAGTGTTGCAAATTTCACAGGGGTATCTTGCTTTGTACCAGATGAGAGAATTATCTGTTAGAACCGGCCTAATGAGTTCCATATTAGTCACGCATTTCAAAGCCCACGCCTCTCAGACCTAGACACGCATATATCGTGCGATCCTAAATTACAAGTTCACACTGATCTTTCAGCTGTTACACCGTTTGGGTATGTAACCTATCGTTAATACCTTGTCATATTCTTTCGCAGATACAATTGGCCGTTTGATGTTGGGTTTAAATTGTCGATCAGATGAATTATTCCGGCTTCATTTAAAGGGGTTTCCTGCTCTGCACAAATCAGCACGTCAACCAACCAGCGAATCTTTACGCTTGGCTACCGTCCGCGCGTAGTTTGCATCTATTTTTTTTTTTTCGGTATGTCAGGGTAGTACTGTTAGAAATTGACGTCTTTTGTGTCGCATGGTGGCAGAAGCCACCAAACCTGGATTAAACTACTATCACATCTTACTACATCAATGTTGTGAACATGATTACACAAGAAAAATTACCTTTTTTACACCAATAATTTCATGATCATGTCACAAAAATAAACGACACAAGCTTCAGCCCAAATACAGCTTGAAGACAACAAGAGGTAGCCTTCCGAAATCTCTGAAGCTACCTCTAATATCCAGGCGATTTAGGGGTCGAGAGACTCCGGAACCGCATGTAAATTAACGTTGCAAACAAGACAATAGTTTGAATTGTTACATGTACATTGTTACAATGAACTATGCCGACGCTTTTGAACCCCTCTTTTACGTTACTCGGTAGTTTGCTTCAATTTTGTGACTGTTTTAGGTCGAGTTTGACATGCTTCAGTAATGGGATATTGCGTAGAAACAATGTACTTCAGAAAGGTATTAATCATCTTAGTAATAAAACCATACTATGGCGCCTCATTATCTCCAATTATGCTATTAAATAATAAAAGGGTAAACATAATTTAATGTGATATAAGAATAATGAGACCTGTTTCCAATTTTTATAGGAATTGCACGGAGAAAATATTTGAACATAGGTTTAACAATGTTTTCCAGCCTTAACAGTGAGAGGCTGCAAAGTGAATATAATAAAACCTAAATTATGATATAAAAGCAAGCAGTATCATGAAAAATATTCTACGTTAATTTAATCATCGATTTTTTTCTGTTTGTTGTGTAGACCAATTCGGATCGACTGGACAGCATCTTGGCTAATAGAACAAACATAGGGCAGGTGAAAAACTCTCTGAATTTAATATTTAATATTTTAAAAGAACTCGTAAGCTATCGAATTATATCTGTCGTATACATATTTTAGTGAACTCAAACAAAAATCGTTAAAAATGTTCATAATTGGCCTTACTGATATAGAATGTTACCCCGTTCTGTTTGAAATGTGAACAAACTGTGCTAGCCATGTTTAAAGTTCACACCCAAGGGAGAACAAAACACTTATTTCGGCATTGCGCATTTTTTTTTTTTTTTTTTTTTTTGTAGTGAGAGCCACAAGGATGGAATGAAAGTTGGTGGGTCAAACTTACATATATTTTGACCAAAGCTTATACCATGAACTAGGAGAATGTAAAATTTCATTTTTTAATAGATATTTTCTGAGTTGTTTTTAAAAATGAATTATGATAGATATATTTTTATATCCATAAAAATAGCATAAAACTATTCAATCAATGTCGTGCCAAATGTTATAACATGAGGCAGTATTATGAAAAAATTTCCCTGAATCAAAATAGTTATCCTTTGAGGTGTTAAAATCTTATGTTGGGAACGATTCTGATGCAATCTACTATTACATAGTATACCGCGAATAAAGGATAGTAACAGACTATTATTGGATAAAAAACACTTCAAAGACATTGCATAGTTACAGCAGTTTAAATATCCCGGCAACCAAAGTTTCCGAATTGATAAAATTGTTCAGATAACTACATGGAACTTAACATGTGTAAATTCAGATTGAAGCACCTATTCATTTCAGGGTAGATATTCAAGAGAGCACTTAATGTATCAAACCAGAACTTAATGGCTCTTTCGTCCATGCACATGGCTAATATGTCTTATCAATGACGGATAAGCAGTACATGAAGCGTACCAGGTGATTAAGTTACCTTACAGAGTGAAGCTTTCAAGATAAACCTTTCATTACAACGAGGAATTTCGCGTTAAGATGTTTTTGAACGCTCTAAGACCTTTATGTAGCGAACAGAAAATCCTTGTGAAGCACTTTGCAACTTTGTGAAGGCATAACAATTACGGTGCTGTGATACGTCTCCTGCTTCTTCGAGGCCCTCTTATATAAGAACGACAAGCTTAACAATCTCTGTCGTACAATGGCGTAAAATAAGAGGTTATATCTAATAAATAACAACAAACACAGTCATTCACGTTGGTGCTACCATACCTATAAGGTATTTGTTGCATGTTCAAGAGGACTCCGGGAATTTTTTAAAGCACAAAAATGGGCAATGGACCCTTTGATGCTGTCCTTCGCAACACTTAATTTGACGATGATACTGTTAGTACACAAAAAAACCACAAGAAACAATAACGGATTTCAAGAGCACTCGAAAAAAACCTTAAACAACATTTAAGTTGTTAACATTGTCAGTATATAGAGGATGGACAGGCCTCTTGGGACAATCCAATTGCTCTGCCTCGAGGAAGAATTTCGTGTCATGTGATAAACAGCACCTTTGAGACTATCTGTCTTCATCGGTGATTTCCTTCTACAATCACGTGAAGAACATCACTTAGATTATTATCGATTGTAAGGGTGATTACACATTTCTGGTTATACCAACCAGAGAGATGCTTGTAATTGCTATCGAAACACAGTGGGTATGTGTTGTGACACGAATTCTAAAGAAACTGAGTTGATCATGAATTTTTGGATTCTTTTTTTAATCTATGAAAGTTGTGCTGTAAAAACTTAGCCTTATTCAGTGAAATCATTTGCGTGACTTTTTAAATGCACGTCCACGCATATTTAGATCTATTCAAAGAAAGTTCCTTTAGGCTACACGACTTGATAAAAAATAATTCTCCAGATGTCGAAGAACATCATTACCAGTTAATTTTTGCGACTTCGTTTCTGAATTTAATTAAATTTGCCTGCTGGAAACAAGGCTGCACGCAAACAAGCATTTAGTCCCTCCATTACGTCAAAGGATTGGGTTAAAACATCAAATTCCACTGCATGAAATTACGTTGACAATAATTTCACTGAAATAACAGGGGTTTGTGGTATACACATAGGAGAGATTTGGTAAGTTGTTAAACCTACGGGCAAGTAGCAAATCGACAGGACGGCTGCATTTGACATTTCCTTTGCGTGGTTTTATGTACTCCTGAATGAATGAGTCGCAAGGGAAGCAAAGTGACGCACACATATCGTTATTTTTTCTTCCATTTCATAACTGTCTTAAATCACACGTCAAACTTTTTCAACTTCTCTCAGCGAAACCGAGAGTACTTATATGTGCATAAAGATCCCAATGTGTATCAAAGTTTAGTCAACGTGCACCTGTTGTATATAACTGCTGTGTACCTTTTTAATCTAAGGGAAAACAAGAATATTAAATACAAGCATGAAACTACAATTAAGATAATTAATTGTATTTATGTAGGAAATGGTTTGTTTTTAGTGGTGGTAATAGCTTTGTTGGTAATCCATCTACGCTTTGTTTATAGGAAGTAGTCTGGGTTTAGGTCTTGTGTCTGCACATTTTGATCTTAAGTAGTTGACCAAGGCAAGGTGATAACAGATGTCCAGGGTCAAATTGTCTTAGCTGCTGTGTATCTAGGCACACAGTTAATTTTATATGAGTTTTAGGAAACTACTTCTTGCGAGCTGCATTAGCGAGAAGTCATTCAGCCTTTTAGCTGCGATGATATGTACACGCAATTTCAGCAGCTTCACAGTATTATAATTTCTTGCGTTTCTTTATTTTAATTTTACACCCTCCGCCATCCCCTGTCACCTGCCTTGTGTTGTCTTTATATATATATATATATATTTTTTTTTTTTTGCATTTGTTGAAGCCTTTGATTTTCATTTATGCCAGCCTTTGGCTCTTACAGCTGTTGTTATTTCTTATAATTTGGCCTTTTTTATTTTTATTTGTGCCAACTTTTTGCTCCTTAAGCTGTTGTTATTACTTATAATTTTCTTCATTAATTTGGTTACACTTATTACACTTTATTAATTTTATATTATGGCACTTATATAGTTGGGGAGATGTTATATTATCTCCCCAGTTTTGTAACTACGTATTTTATTAGCTTCGTCATTAATAAATGACAATTATCAATCATATGGACTTTTCTTATTTACTTTGGAGCAAAAACAGAGCTTCGTTGTGCTTGTTAACATTTGGCTACATAAATGTGTTTCTTTTAACAAACCAGTCTTCCTACGCATCTTTCCTCTTAGATACATCACTTAAACTGTCAACATTCAACGTCAACCCACTTCGTATACTGTATATTGTACAAAAATGTACGTCACACCAAATTTTCGAAAGATTCTAATTATGGTACTATTTACACTGCCTTTTACCAACTTTTAGGCAGAGTTTAATGTATTGATGCGTATATTTTTTGTCGAAGCACCAACCATACATTGACCGAAACTGGATCACTTTGGATGAAAAATATTAACATCACTGTACTAGCCATCTTCTTACAATCAATAAAAAACCTTTGTAATGATTTTGACAGAAAGAATATATCTACTGTAGAGCTTTGAAACAACCGTTGGCATGTGTAGAGAATACCCAATTAGAGTTTATTTTATTACAATTAGAATTACCACTGGCTTCTTCCCTATACCATTTTTGGCTCTCTGTCTCAATGTCGCGTTAGACTGAAATTTCTATCATTGCTCGGAAAATTGTTTCTAACCATGTTCAGTCTGAGCATTGAATTTTTAGAGTAAACAAGTCACGTTTCTAGGAATTGCATGGTGTGTTTTGAAATACGCTATTAAAGTTGGAAGTGGGCAAAACCCAATTGACTTTAAACATGTCATGAATACAAATTGTCTGAGAAACGTGAAGAGTAATATCTCACCTGTAGAAATGAAATATATACAGTCATACATAACTTTTTACTTTATATAACTGCTTACAATTTGAGGATGTGTCAATTAACGTAATAAAGATAAGTCCATTAAAGATTTTTAAAGACAGTAAAATCAGGTAAATGAAGTTGCATTGTGTTTCAGTATCTTCCGTGTCTTCCATTGGTTACCACTTTCCGTTAACATTGTATTTATACGGGGAATTTTATTTTTGTGGGGAACACAGTTTCTAGGTAATGAGCCCGAAAATCCGGTAATATTAAAGTGAACATTGTAATTTTATAGAGGATTTAGAATGCACACAAGAGCAAATGTAAAAATTCGCGCTGGGATTGAAAGAGGTTAACCAACTGCAAAACGCAAAGATGCTAATTGTAGTGATATTACTCCTTCACCAACAGGTACATGTACCTCGCAATGATGACAGAACAGACAACTTACCGTTGCTGACGTCCCCTGAACAATGTCGCAAGCAAGTAAAGGAGATGAGCCAATCTAGCAGGCCGACCGTGTTGCACACCTCAAACGACGAACGATTTAATATCTGCAAAAAGAAATAGTCCCGGATACACTGTGCTCTGCACGCTCCCGCTACTTTGCATAGTATCACTTTCTCTGGTTCACACCAAAGATTAATCTAGATTTTCAAATTAAATAGCCTCTAAACATTTACCACGTGCAGTGCGCTGTGTAAAGTCTGCATGGTGTTTTAAAGAGGGAAGATTAACAGACAGCTTTTCTAAAAACAAAAGCGTCTGTTTGTGTGTGTGTGTATGTGTGTGTGTATGAGAGAAAGCATCTCGTTAAAGCTGGAAACACTCACGTTCGGTCGTTAATTTTCTCTCCAATGGCATTAACGTTGTCACTAATAAGTTCCGGACGACAACTATAGTTGATGCGACTTTGATTGCGACTTTGTGTGTTTTGGGAATGACGACGGGCTGTAGGCGTCAACGAAAGCGGGTCGATGAACTTATTCTCTTGTGACGTTTGTGTTTACTTATTGAATTATACCTACAGGCAGTGATCATTGGGGTCTTTTTGAAACCGGTCACTCCGCACCCAAACAAACCCATCGCCACTATGCAAAAGTGTTACTCGCACATCGATTATCTTACCGAAGATCGGGTCCATATGCACGGCAGTAGTGTTTATATAGATATTAAGTAGTAAAGCATTATGGCAGCATTGATTTAAAGAGTGCTTTACTAACATTGTCAGATGACATCAACTTGTGGCTTTAATACAAACGTTTGAGAGGACATCTAAATGTAATTGCGTGTATTTGCGAAGGGTATTATTGTTATATCTCAGATTCGTTCTATCGATTTAGTCAACCTGATTGAAAGACAAGCAACAATATCAGTTAAATTGTACAAGCAGGAATAAAGAAAGATCTTGTTCAGTAAACCAAGAACTATAGTTTCTAGGTTTCCGTATGCTAATAATCGTTATCGCACAGGCCAAAATCAACAGATGTCGCTTTTGTTGTTTTGCTTTCAGCTGAAGGTGTCTATGTCGATGTTTTGTTCCCCGTTTTCCGGCCAAATCCCTATTTTTGATTTAAACTCTAAAGTGAAATAAAGTCGTGAAAAGGCGGGGGAGGTTGGTGAAACGAGATGAAAATCACAACAAAAGGGTGTTTTCTAAGAAGCTATTGACAAGACTTTGGAGCTTAATTGCTTTTGACATTGATCTGTCATTCGTTGGCATAATACCTTCTGTAGGTCTAGCATAATTATCCCCCGTCTCTAAAAGGGAAGCAAAGAAATTACTTACATTATTTTAATCTTCAAATGGCAGTGCGGATTTGTGGTAAGCAACGACTCGTGCAACTGGACCATTTATTATGGAATTCCTAATTATTTCTAAGACGAAAAAAATGGAAAACAAGATAAGATATACGTGTAACAAAACATTCACATATAAAAAAATCATGAGAGGCTTACATACAAGGAAATGTTTTAATCTCAAATAATCATACACGGTCTTTCAATATTAAAAGCAAAAGGTTGTAAAGATCACCAAGGCTGACATAACTCACTGATAGCTTATGTCTTGGGAATCCCGGATAAATTATTGATCATTTGTAAACATTGAACAACAGAAGTAGACGCATCTACGAAGGACGAAGAAGATAATAGTGTATTGTCAGTAACGAAAGACAGTAAATTCTCATAGTTTCCTTCTAACAGTTGTGCCTTTTAATACTCGTTTGCGTTTGGTGTTGGTGAAATGCAATCTTTTCCTAAACTGTAAAATAAATGTGGACCATTAAGCGATCTACACACAATGCTTTGATGACTTTATTGATACAATAATAAGATATGTATAGCTACCATAACCAAACAGGATAGGGATGAAATATCATTATGCACTGGTTTTTTCTTATCTTTAATCAACTTTTGCAAAATACGTATGCCGTCAACTTTCATTACTATTAGATGTAAATTCAGAAATACAGAAAAGGCAAACGATGCCATCACCTCAAAACCACCCAAAGGTATCAGATTCAGTTAGTTTTCAGTTCATTTCCCCCACTATCGACTCTTTGACATTTCCTTATACTACAAACAGAAAAAAATAACCAAGAAACACCATAGCACATCACGAAAAGAGCTCAGATAACAAAACAATTACGAACGATGTCCATGTAGAGCCAACAAGACTATTGATCACATATCTTTTACGCGTGTTAACCCCAACAAATCTGCAGCACTATGAACACCTTAGTAAGTATATTGAACAAAGACAGACACCCTTTGGAACGAGATAAAGTTTTGTGAAAATTTCCGCCAAATAACATGGGCAAAATTGAGCACTCTCACGTTCGAAAACAGATAAATCATATATCAGGGTCCTCACCATTTTCTCTAGGCGTTGTCTGTTACCTGTCGTAAAAGATGCGAATAAAAAGGACGCAATTATATTTTTCATAAAAAAGCACGATAGTCTTAAAGGTATGGTGTGTGTTGCTTGAATGACAGAAGGCTCTTAAACTATGCACACACAACGAGAGCCATGAACACGAATACCAACAAACACAATAAAACTTTATAATAGATTACCCTCAATTTATAAGTATTCAAGTCATCATACGGTTGAGCGTAGAAATATGTTTAGACCATGAATACGTCATAATGAGATACACATACATATGAGTTCCAATTTTTGAAAATATATTAGCGAAAAGAAACGCGATTTTCACCTGTGTCCCTCACCAAGAAGTTTTCCTGAAGAAAGATCATTTTGTTGTCAGTTGCGAAAGCAATAAGGCGTATCCAGGCATAGCGCTTACGTTCCCACCCACACTCCCAAGTTCAATCGCTTGAAAGCTTGAAAATTGGTTCTTGCAAAAATTGATATTTTCCGTCTGACATAAATCGTGGTTTAAAAGATGCTAAAAACAATGAGACTGACACATTGAGATACATCGAGTATCATGCAGCTTGGTTAGAGCCTGCTTATAAGAAACATATCATCAAGCTTAATCTTAACAAGGCAATAATGATAAGTTAAACGTAATCTTCAAGGCAAGTTGCCTGAACTTGGAGGCGGTAATCACTCATTTTCATAATGTCCTTTTTTATCTTGAAAAATTGCCCTTTTAATCCATAAAGGGCTTAATTGATTAAAAGATTCACGGTACGTTGCACGCAAATAACTTAAGTAGACCCCAGAGTCAAGATTATACAATTTATGGTCCCTATCTGCGTGAGAATTGGAATCAATATGTCATTTTACACCTGCAGATCTGTCGCAATGCAATTTGTACCTATTTTCATTATCTTCGACGCGAAATAAATCATGAGTAAGCATCAATGTGAGAAACAGTTATTTTTTCCTCGGTTTTCTTACTGCCCGCTTTGAGTGATGTTGTCGTATTAGTTGAAGTTGCTCAGATTTTACAGCTATGTGTCATTTGGGAATTGTTGTGGCGGTGCATGGCATAACCGCTTAACCTCAATCAGTCTGTTGATCTATCTACATATCTGCAGCTTGGTTATTGACAGCAATATCGACGTACTAGTAATTCACAACGTACTGATTTTCAAATTGCATCAGGTGTACTTTAACATGGAGATTATCTAATGCAATTTTTTTTCTATCAAACGCTTTTCTTGGAGTTGAAAATAATTGAAAATTCGCCAAGCCTAAAACCAAAAAGTAATCAATATCCATATGTTCAAGTGAGGCACAGGACGTAATTTTGTGTACGGATAAACACATTGCTTTTTAAATTTACATTTCCGAGAAAGAGTTTGTTTTCCGGGATAGACACAATATTAACAAAGAGAATATTTATTTGTCCTTATTCTTTCGTTCCTCACAGTCTTAATTTCTAGACCGTGTGCATTATCAACACCGGACAGCTAGGGCTATTTCACTTTTTAGATCCACCTTGCAGTTAATTCATTTTATGTAAACCAGCTAAACAACTGCAGTCAGCAGCACTGATATTTTTTACTTCATATCAACCAATAATGAAGATTCCTCAACAAGCGATAATATCATTTATTGATACACAAAAAAGTCATCATCATCTTTGAGAATCATACTCGCCAAAGAAAATCCAAGAGTGAGCTTGTCTTGATTGTTGTCAAGAGGAGAGACCTCTAGTGACTGCTAGGTTACAAAGTTCCATAAGTTATTTGTCTGTGAAGTGGAGGACACGCGAAGGAGGTGCCCGGGTAAGTGTCTGGCAGCCAGTTGCTTAAGGTCTTTTTTCTTATAATTTCATTTGAAGTTAGTCAAATCATAGATCGAAGACATTTTTTTTATAAAAATCAGCTAAAAGACGTTTTAAAACGCTTTATAACTGCATGCATGTCCAAAACCGCACTTCAAACTATTTGACGAATTCAGAAATAATCTTAATGATGAAAACTAACGTGAATCACTAGTTGTGCCATATTCGGCATGAAAATTAAAACTAAAAGGTGCACATGTTTATTTATTTATTTATTTATTTATTTATTTATTTATTTATTATCATTTTTTTGATAGCTTCATCTTATCTTTATTGATACTGTGGGCCTTATCAATTTGATCGAATATAGGTTGTGTACTTTAATAGCTACATTTTGAATCTGTTGGGTTAAAGACAAGATAGGTATCAGTAAATTTGAGATTAACAAAATATCTCTCAAAGTAAAATCTCTTTCATAGGTCAGTCCGCATTTGTTGACACAAACTTTGATTTGGCATCGATTTCCAATTGTTGTTGTTAGGGCGTTTGTTTTAATCGTAATATTGAATTATACATCGAAACGGAATAATTGTGCCTAGTATGACCCTCTTCCATCGAAATAAAATTGATTATAGACATTTTGTCAAGAGTAGCGTACATACGTCGTTCTTTGGTGGTTTTGTTTGTGAGCATTGGTTTTGAAATAAATAGTCATTCACTATAACAGATTTGGGTCCTCTATCATCAAAATAAACCTGTTTACTTACAAGTTTAAGCGATGTTGGTAATCGGAGTCCATTTTTATATATTGTAGTTAAATCCATCAGTGGTAAAGTGACATTCGTTCCTCAGAATGCCACCAGCAGGGGCGGAAGCTTGGGCAGTCCGGTCCAAGGTCCGAGATGACCACCTTGACCACTCAAACCCGTACTTCAAGAGAAACGCATCAACCTCAAACGTGTCACCATACTTGGAATGTCGCGTTACTCCGCGCAAAGAACCAGGCATCCACACGTACTACGATAAAACGAAAACATTCAGTGGAAGCTACAGCAAAGACGACTGGGACGTAAGACCTCAGAGTCGACAAGAAAAAAAGGTGGATACATACATTCGTCGCAATGCTAGCACAAATGCAATACACCCTAAGGGATTGCACAGCAGCTTTGAAGAGCCTCCAGACACCATGTACCTCGAAGATCATGATTATGTGGAAGAGACCCCAAGTCAGGAATCCAGTGAGCGGTGGGCGTGGACCCCTCGTACTAAAACCCGAGATGAGAAGTTGTACGAAAGTTTTAAAAAAAGAGGGATAAGTACTAGTAACATATCGCCCCAACTGGCCACCCGGCAGACATCACGACAGCGTGAGACCGAGGACTATCATGAGTACACCAGAGAACGACCACGCAGCAGTCAAGAGGCCCACAGGAGAAGTCACACGACTGGGGATTTGGACACGAAACTTGGGGCGTCTACGATGAACTATTCCTACCCTGCAGATTACCCTATTCAGCCGCGAGTAGTACGACCACAAGGCGAAAAAATTGCAACCATGAGTAAAGGTGGGCGAATGGAAGATTACATCGGAACCAAATCTGAGCACCTATCATACCCCAAGGACTACCCCATTCATCCTCGTGTTGTCAAACCAGAAGCTAGAGAGATAGCAGAACTAAGCAAAGGGAAGCGTATGAAGAGGCTCATTCACGAATACGGTCACCTGACCCCTTCACCAAGGCCCGTGCCACGAATAAAACCAGAGGCAGAAGACATCGCTGAAGGGCATCGCGGAAAGCCAGTGGCTATGCTGCTTGGTTCCTACGGGAAGCTGGGACCACCAACCAGGCGCGTGCAAAGGATCAAACCCGAGGCCAGGCAGGCTTACGAACCCCACCGTGGAAAACGAATGGCGCGAATTATCAAGCAACAGCGGACAGGGCGCTCGGCCAGGTCGGATAGCTCGATGAACAACCTGCGTCTTGATCTGGAAAAACTTAACACCAGAGATGATTATGAAGATCCGTTCAGTTCAAACAAGCGTCCAAAAAGTAGAGATGATACGCGTTCTGAAAGTTTCCACAGAAGAAATAACACGACGTGGTGGTGAAAAAAATTCGCACCAGTTTTTAGAATTTTACCCGAAAGAATGACCATTTCAATTTGGAAAAAAAAGTTCATATTGCCTATTAAATTTTGGACTCTTGGGTCTTAATAACTGCGTAAAATACTAAATGTCGCAGTTGCTGATACGATCTCAATATTCTGAAAATAAAATTGAACTTTTGTAAAAGTGCCCATCTTTCAATAAGTTACGCTCACCTTTAAATATATATCTTGGTTTGATTCGTATTAAATGACCGGTCACACACACAAATTTACAAACGCTTGCAGGCGGATCTCCTAACAGTTATTTCTACGATGATAGAGTTAAGTAAGTTGATTATTATCACTTATTCGTGCAGAAACCAATCCTTTTTCTAAATACTAAGGTTGAATAATTTGGTTTAGAAAAATACCTTTTCCATAATAAATATATACAGAATGAATAAAACGCAACTACGGCTGAGTGTATAAAAAACTCGGATCTTTTTATTTTTATTTCTTCTAATAAGCGCTCCTTACCTTATGATACTCAAAATAAACAGATATATTGGAGTTGTTATAAGCATAAAAAGGACGACTTACAATAGCAATCGACAGCGGAAAACTTAATTCATAGAATCGACGGAGAAAGTTAGCTCTGGGTATCCATGCTCTTTGTAAGCAGTTTTTTTGTAAATTCTGTAAATATGCTCATATCAAGCGATATGATAATTGGAAACCGAGTGGGGTTTACGAGTGTACACAATATAGTCCCATTAACCAAAGCGTTGTGAGACGTGCACAGCCTCTTCTCTAACACATTTTATAAACGGTGGACAGATGGTTCATTTCGTTGATTGCAGTAATCTTGGGCAAGAAGCCACCGTGATGCGGTACAGAAGACGGATGACTATCATCTGGCAAAGGGGCCTGTCTTAAATAAGATCAGTGGGTACATGAGAAATGGGTTCTATATAGGTTGGTGGATTACAGGGTAGTCAGGAATGCAACGCATAAAGAAATAAAGAAACAAAAACAAACAAACTTATAAATAAATAAATAAATAAATAAATATAAGTTGCAGTGGGCCCTTACAATAATCATGACAATTTTTTCTAAATATTATTATCTTACACTCTTTAATTTTCTCCTCGCCTCATGATATGTCATGAAATCGAACACTGTTTTATCTCTGTTCTGAAGAGAGGTGAATTTCATTACCCCTACCCCTACTCCTGTCTTTCCTCCTTCACAGATTCCTCTGTTTTCACCCCCTTAGTTTCCAATCATGGATTTTCACTTATAAATTATCGCATGCGTTTTCGTGTGCCTATAACATAAATGTACATGTACATAGCCGACATGGGTTTGTAAACTTCACCTTATACTTTTATGACTTCAGATAATGAGACGAGTGGTGTATTTATCGACATAACGCTTAACTACTTCATCTATATTCTGTGCAGTAAGCATATCAAGTAGTTCATTCTATATGTTGTAAAACTCTCTTGACAATTCAGGGTTGAGGCCATTTTGGAAATTATTATCGATCGGCATGAAGCGAAAAACGAATGAGAGTGGTAAAAATGGACGTCACAGTCCTTTACGTTCTGTCTTTGTGTACTGTCATTTTTACTGTTTTACACGAGGAGCTGTGTTCCGCGACGCTAACCAATTCTACAAAAGGTAAGTATTAGATACTTGGGCAAATATCTTGCTCATTTTGGCAATATATTGCCATGATTGAGGTTTCATATGACGCCACCTGATTCGGACGGTTGCCAAATGTGCCTTAGGTTTGCTTCAAGACGTAGTAACATAAACATAACAATTACTCTTTATAAAAAAATTGGTAATATTTAATTGCATTAAGCACATTAAAAAGTTTATGACCTAGAGGCAATTGATAAAATGAGGTAAGTATCGAGACGTACTTAAATATTCATGAGCAAGGTCAACAACTAATGGCACACGTATATATGCTTTATTTACAACTCAAAACCTGTAATTTTGGTATTTAAATTTGCTTTGCTGAAACGAATTTTTTAATTAAATTAAATAGCTAGAAATATTATTTCTTAGACAACGACATCATGAGATCAGGCAATGACACCTTGCCGACAACCAACATCACCTCAGAGAACAGTACGGTCTTCTTTCCAGTCTCTAGCTTACCTTCCACTTCGAATTTGACAGAAACCACCCCACACTTGAATGAAAGTACAGGTGAGGTTTGTTATTGTGTTTTTGAGAAGAGATATAATATTTTTTTAAAGTAAGAAGCGTTATCTATTTTGTAGCACTTATTTTTACTTGTTATATCTGTGGTCAACACAGAGGAATCATGTTTAAACACACACACACACACACAAACACACACACACACACACTGTCACACACACACACACACACACTCATATATATTCTGAATTTATGGTTATAGAGAATTTTAATTGCTATGTAGATTAGAGATAAGACCTCAGCAAGTTGAGTTACCAGTCTCACCTGTCCCAAAACTTTATTGGGCTCTTAAACCCTCTGTTGGATCACACATAAAAAATGTCAAATACAGTTTTTTTACCCATTTTTATAGTTATTAAATAGTTAAAGGGCTGTATTGATCAGTACTAGCGCTCCATTAAATCCAAATTGCATTGAAACCCAAGACGCCATTATGCCATTACGGTTTTGGTAAAACACGCGTTTTAGAAATATAAATCTATGAATAACATGTAACCCTCTTTATTATAATCATGTGTATATAGTAGTCATGGTTTTATGATTACATGCCCAGATATTTAACCTGATATTCAATGCTTATTTTTGATCAGTTACTGACAGGAGTCTTGATCTGACTTGAACTTTATTTAGCCCAGATTTAGTCCCACTATCTGAAACTATATTGTATATACTGTATTAAGGGTAATTTTTGGTAATGTTCCTCCTGTGGTATACAGGCTATGTATGCTTACATGTATGAACGATTATCACTTTAAAATCCCCCCCCACACACACACACACACAAAATATAATAAATAAAAAATAAACAAATAAATAAATAAATAAAAGAAGTCCATAATCAGGTCCAGGATTCTCTTTATTCGGTATCATAAAACCACAAAAATATAGAACGTGATGCACAGACAGACAGACACTGTCTGTTCCCTGATTATTTTGAAATCGATTCTTGCATTAATCTCACATTTCCGCGTAGTTCTTATTAGAGCGATTGTTTGTTGTTCAACTCCGTCTAAATCTCATGCCCCATGACAATTCAAACCGTGACTATGACATATTGAGATCCAATAATTGCGTTACAACCACTGTTGTTCTTTATTCAAAGTTTTTTAGATTATATCTAATGCCAAAATAGTGAAGGACTGTAGCCGAGATATATATATATATATATATATATATATATATTCACAATGCTTATTCAGCATGTTCATGATGTCCGGTGTGGAATAGAGTCAGCTTTTTCTCCTAATAAGGCACCCTGCCCTGAATTATTATTTTTTAAATCTAGGTGTGAATCTTAAGTGAAAAAAATTATAACGTGCAAGATTTTATAAAACTTACCACTGACGCCGGCAGGTCTTTATTTGCCTTTTTCAAATACAACTTGTTCATCTGAAAAACGCCCCCTTAAATTTAATGCATTTATAGACATAATATACAAATATATGATTTATCTAGTGTTTGCTTATTTTCAGTGGAGTCATGTGAAAGGGATTACTTTCAGTGCGGCAATGGAAGATGTGTTTTGTTGGTCGATCGTTGCGATGAATTCGACGATTGCGGAGATCAATCAGACGAAGTAAAGTGTCACATGCGTAAGTGCCATTACTGTCAGCTCACCAATAACCAACTTAAAGAATCTGTGAAAGCATTAAATGTTACAGTTAATCAATGGGATCTGTGACCGACCTGCTTATAATGCAGACCTGCCCTTGGGTGTTTTGGCTTTTATTTAATATATTGGGCGATATGAATGAGTAAAACACAATTGCGATATTTTGCTTCAAATTTATAACGATATTTATCGTACGGAAGTATGCAGAGTTTATATATGGGCTCATTCTTTGTATGAAGTTACATCAGTTGCCGTAATAATCGATGAAGTTGTTTTGTTCAAGTGCAACAACATTGCAGACAGCATTAATGCTGATAGTGAAGACTTATGACATTTGAACTTTTTGTAGAAAGCCTTTTTGTGATGTGAATTGACTCAACCAGGATTTCTGATTACAAAATGCCACTACCACCATAGATTTAAGAGTAGCATTGCTCGTTTTATTCTCTATATTTAATTATGACGACGTCGTATTGTCTAAATAGGAAAGAGAGACAAATATCACGTAATTAATCACCCTGAACTTCGGGATAGATGTTAATATAATAATTAGCCGTATTACCCATAGGCACAAGGAATAAATACAGTGAAATCTACATTAATTGATTCTCTTCCGTTTTAGCATGGGACAAGACTAATGTGATAACTTGGCCTTCCACGCTGGGGATCACATTTGCTGTGGTTGCCGTTGGCTTTGTATTGGCAGCGGTGGGGGCAATGGTTTTTGTCAATAAAAGAGAAAGCACAGTAAGATACCAGCAGCTGAACACTACCAGACTGTTTTGTTGAGACTGATTCATTCTAAGTACCTGGTGTATCAGCGGAGAAGATTTTTTTACATTCGAATTTTGTCTGGAATTCACTAAATGATCTCATCCCACTGGTATCTCCTCCTACACACTGTGGCTATGGTAATAACAGATGGCATGTCAGTTCGTAAATCGGTTAACTGTTAAACTGATGTCGGATAAAACGGAAAAGTTAAAAATAATCCCACACAGGTAAACATGTCGAGACACTGCCATATGATTGTTAGAACAGACTGATAAATACCACACACACACACACACACCTCGAAACCCGACGGTCATGAGATCCATTCGTACCATTTCTGCTGAAAAATGGAAGATTCATGATGTTGCACAGCAATGTATCAGATTAAAAGACGAGTAAAAATCACATTATTGATCAGCGATGGGTTTGATATCAAGTTATTTGCAAAAATATGTGCCATGTAACGATATTTAATAAATTGATATATGAAAGAAGTCCCACACTTTTTTCTCCATTTTTATCTTTTGTTGTGATAAAAATCTGTGGTATCGGTGTCAAGGCTACATATTTCTATATATATCAATCCTTGCAATCTGACTTTGAGTTTAACTATATCTTTATCCTTAAATGCCCTCACTACAACACGATGAGGCAGAAAGATATTGAGAAATTTTATTATACAAAGCCAAGTGTCTTTAAATTAATTAAATTACTATCACTTAACAATGTATCGCAATTAAACAACTTAGGAAAATACCTGAAATGTGCATCGGAACTAAGATTAATGTCAGTCCGATGAATTATTATTATCATTATTATTATTTTTTGTATCAGTAGTAGTTGCTGTAGTAATGGTAGATGATTATAACTTCTTATTGTCACTGTTTTATATTCTGATGAGCCGTAGGGCTCAAAGGTTTAATAAATTGAAATATCTGAAAACAACATCATGATCACCTCATGTAGCAGCGCGGCTACAAGAGTAAATACTAAAAATAAATACCAGGTTTATTCTAGTGAGTGTACAAGATAATTAGTCCCGCACTATCATCTTAATTAGGTTAAAAACTAGAACGAGTTTTATGGACCAATGGAAATCAACCTGCCAAAATAACTTTATGTCAGACCATGGAGACACTGGTTTGATTTATCAACCTGCTTCCCATGTGACGTATCAGGTGTATAGATAAGAAAAGTAAACAGTTAAAGACATAAAGACGAGGTGGGGAAGTAACTGCCGTGCACTCCTACAAAACCTGGGGACAGTGAACAACATGATCAACGACCGGTGAGTTACAGTGTTATTCGTCTTCATGGAATGTTATATTAGATTTAGACTATGCAAGGCGATACAGGTCAGTGCGCTTCATCTTCTGGTAGGTTCCTATTTAGATTTAGGTTTACATTCAGATTGAGGCGAAGAATTTAAATATGTATTTCAAATACGACTGAAACTGTATTATCCGACGTGTGTATCAGAATTCTGCTTATCAAAAACAAATACTGAATGAAATGACATGACATTTAAGGTGAAAAAGTTACAGTATGTCACTGCCGACATGGTATTTATAGGCAAAAGGCGAAATAATAAAAAAACTAAGATGATGGGGTATTGAAAGTATCATTAAACTTTAAAATCAGGTTCTCATTGTGGTAGCATTTTTCAGCGTTAAATGTTTTCTCTATCCTAGAAATGCCACAAATCTTACCTTATTTAATAATAATAGTGGTGCTATCAAGTTACGTTAAGGAATGCATAACTTTTATTTATATTTAGTTTGAATATAGTTAGCATTAACTCCACCCTTCTAACAATAGTAATAACAGAAACGGTATGGTTTTTTGCAGGCCCGTGCACGTATACATGTATTTGTTACATTTTTATATGATTAAAGGTCTTGAACCGTCAGGAATGATCTACTCTTATCTTATCCTATCCTATCCCGTTATTTGGGCTACATATATTAAAAAATGTTGTCATTTTTCACGTCGTGAGTTTTAATAAACAGAGATGATTTTAATGTTTGACAGGCTCGAGCAAACCTACATGCATATTACACGACAGGAAGTATGTATATTGATAGCTGGTATACTTCAAGAAAACGAGTTTCACAAACCTTCAAAAGCACTTAAAATGTTATTTATAATATGCATCCGCACCTTCTTTAAGTGAAAAATTCTACTAGAAAAGCAAAGTTTCCGGAATTTACGTGTTGTTTTCATATCTTACAATGAAACAAGCATATATTGTGTACGTGCATGTAGGACAGGAATTAAATGATAGCAGACAATTACTGATGACAATACGGTTTCCAGCTTGTCATAAGACGTGTAATCAAAATAGATAATAATTAACGTCTTTTACAAGATCATTTAAGTTACTATGAGTTTCGTGTATTGTCATTAATAATTAATTGAAGGCTTTGATGAATACTTCACCTTCAGTCAAATTATTCAAATAACAATAAGTGAACAGGTCATAGTTTGAGCTGAAATTTATATAGCTTTTTACTATTTATGATATTATCGTCAAAGGCCTCAATCTTTTTAATAAAAAAATCTTACTGCCCGTGGGTAGTCAGCGTTTGCCCGAAAGCTCCCCCCTACATTTTGTATCAGTGAATGCCTGGTCGACCTTTAAGACAATCATAGTCACGTGTGCCATCGTAAACTGGCACAGTCTGATAATGAAAATACGTCCCAAGAACCATCTGAGATAAAAGCGTCCTGTTAGCATTCCAAGTCATGCATTTGGCACGTGCCTAAATAGGTACAGCTTCTGATTAGAATAAGTACAAGTTCTCAGCATATATCTCGGCTAGCGAATGAAATAACCAACTATGTCTAAACCGAATTTTTCGACAGATGAAAAATGGGAAATAACTGGATACAGACTAAAGACAGACTGGCGGTAGACATTTTTATATTAAAATATGATCAATTATTATAGAAAAGCTAAATAACATGTTTTAATATAGAAATATGTATACTGCAACACAAAATGCACCGATAAGCAAACAAAGTGAGGTTTGTTTTATTCTAAAGATTCTTTGGTGAAAAATTTTTAATAAAGGGGTCTCTCTCTCTCTCTCTCTCTCTCTCTCTCTCTCTATATATATATATATATATATATATATATATATCACAAAGGATGGGTGGCGTTAGGGGTAAGATACTGTAAATCATACGATCAAGTTTATCAGTAAATTCATTATATACATTTATGTCTCCGTGATCTAAAAGGACTTAAATAATATGACATACCAATTAAAAGAATAGGACAAACTCAAGTATGATGTTCGAAATTTGGCCGATGACGGCCGCACTCATCGAAGGTCCCTCTGATAAGAGAAGCTTTGTGATAAACATCGAATAATGTTGAGTAATGATATTTACGTAATGCTTCCGCATGAAAAATCTAGAGTTAATATATAATTTCCAAACAAATAGTGCACATGTTTCAATGTGTAGGGTTGCAAAGAGGCAAGCTAAAAGTTGTGTAAGCCAAGAGTAAAACAATTGTGTAGTATAGGTGCACAGCCAAACATGGTTGTACATGTAGCTAGATACCTACATTTTAAGACGTAGTAGATAACCGCCTATGTATATAGTGTTAATGTACATGTATAGCAGGTTTAAGTTATAAGAAGGTTGTAAAAGCGACAGAAACAGTAAAAGATTTTTGTTGGTTTTTGCTGCTGTAGGTTTTCCTTATTTTCATTATTATTATTGTAAAAATTATCAGAATACACGTGCAAAATGCTCCTGATAAAATAATATAATAAAGGGTAAATCATAGTTGCCTTTTTTTATACAAAAAAGGATCAACAATAGTTTATTCGTTGGAGCCCCCTTGCCACATTATTACCAAAATTATTGTCAAAAGTCAACAACATACCTACCACTAATACTTAAGTTCCAAAATCGTTTACTTACTCATTTATTCAAATAAAAGAAATCTCAACTTCATTTTCAAATTGATATTATCTTTTTTAGGCACCATGATACATTCAACCCGTTAGAGCGAAATATGGAAGCCGTCTGCCAAAACGCCGAGAGTGTGATTCAGTTGGAATGCGCTGTAGCATACGGATGACACAAAGCCAGGAAGTTACATAAACAATCGACACACCCATTTGTATAGCTAAACTCACATTGCATCTTCATTATTATTTATCTCAATCGCAGCATTTTTATACTTCGGTAGATAAATACGAAAAGTTGTTTTGCTTTCTGAGAACTCAACTGTGCAGGAGATATACACAATTTGAAGAACCGAAAGCTCAGTTCAGCCAACTAGACATCATGAAAAGCTCAACCTCCTGTACAAGTTTGGTAGACAATAACATGTCTACAGTTATAGAAAATGAAGAGGATGAAGAAAACTCGGTAATTTTCATTTATTTTACTATTGTCAGTGTCTTAGAGAGAAAGGGGCTCTTATCTTCCTATTTTTAATTGCACTCAGCTCTCAAAAACAATTTTAGCAAATAAAAAAAAGATCCTCAAAATATTTTGAATACTTTCCTCAGCCTTGATGAACTATTGCCTCTGACTTCTTAGCACTTCCATTTTGCTTGCCACTACATGTACTTATTATAAGAAGAGCTATTGTGGTTTCTAGCTTTATTTTCAAACATTCAAAAACTTTTTCTGCTTTACAGATCGTCACAGCATACAAACCAGACAAGGTCCGGCTGCTGCTGACCATACTCCTTACGCCTCTCACCGGTGGCATTCTTTTGCTCTTCATATATTGGAGGTCAGATTGGAGGCTGAAGGTGACACACAGTCCCTGTGAGTTAAAAGAAGCCACCAAAGTTTTAATCAAAGTAAGTGGGGCTATTAATCTCACTGGTCAAATTATTGAATCAAATAGACAAATATAAGGTTTTCAGTAACGAATTAATGTCCCTCTTTTACATTGTTACCCTTGTATGATTTGTACATTATATTTTAGAATATGATGCTGTAAGAAGTTGTAGTAGGGCCTACACATTTTTATGTCTCTTCATTAACTCAAGCGAAAGTATAAGTAAAGGACAAACACAAATATGGTGTTCGAAATTTGGCCGTTGACGGCCACTTTTATTGAAAGGTCCCTCTAGTAAGGAATAGTGTAAGGTTATTATATAGAATTAAATGATGTTGACTAAATTAAAATTAGGTTATATTTTAGCATGAATAATAAATATCCAAACAAATATTGCACATGTTTTCATTTTGGGAGTTGCAAAGAGGCCAACAATTGAATTTATTCGGTAGCCAATTCAACAAAAGATTGCAGACACACACGGTTGCTTCTTGGTCATTTGAATTTACTTTCAAAAAAAAAAAAAAAAAAAAAGATAAATATTGAAGTCAAACAAAAACAAAAAATTGGATCATTATCTTGGTTGGGCCATTTTAGTGAGTAATGCTTAAAAATACGCCCGAAGCTACTGGAAAAACAGCACGTTTTTAAGCGTCATTTATCCGGGGGAGGGGGTGGACCTGGGAATGTCAATTTTATAATTTCAAGAGTGCTTTTTACAAAAATTGACCACTAAGAGCGTCTTTTACACCTATATTTTAACACCTTTTTAATAGCTTTCAAATTACTAAGTTTAATCCGTAAACAAGTTTTTTTAAACATTCCTCTTTCAAGTGCTTTTAAGTTAAAACTAAACACCCCCAAATACATTTAAATAAAATTATCTCTTTTAATAGCTTTATTATTGCGGACACACACGACTGCTTCTTTTAATTGTTTTAAAAAACAATCATGAGAAGCGTTGTCAAAGATCAAACTTACCTGAACGCGTGATACTAGTAGGCCTACTTCCCTTTTTTTTATAAGGAAAACTCTCCCGAGATTTTCCCATCTCGGTGCGGTTCATTCTTTTGAGTTGCTTGTCAGACCTACCAAAGATTGCCCAAACTCTGGGACCTGGGATTCATTGTTACCAATGTGAAAATCAATCCCATCACTAATAGAAATTATTATTTCGTTAACCATAGGATCAATACAAGCAACTATTTGTAGAAGACGTCATCAGCACCAATTATGAGAGAAGATCATCCCAGACTGAGGAGATATACCGGATTGTCTCACTGAGATATTTTGTACATAAAGAAGTTCGTTACATTTGGGAAAATGCAACATTTTCTCGACTTGTGTATGTATATGTATGGCGTTTTTTGTCGGGGTGCATTAATTCACCAATAATTAAACCCATCCTAGGATGTTGGATCCTTGGCCCACCTTAGTTTCTTTGTCCATCGTCTTTTTAGGTTTTAGTTAAGAAATTAGATGATATTAATCTAACATGTAGGCTACTTGCAAACAAAGTGTATGTAGCGAACGTTCCTATGACCTATATAACCGAAAATAAAACTGACAAAAACGTTGAATTACATCAAATTATATTTTTCGTGTTATTGACATACACATTCTTACTTGCAGAGGCCTGGAAAAAGGCAAAGAATGCGCCCATTTCCACAAGATCTCGCACGGCATGCCGAGATCAGAGCAGACAAGTCAGCGTGTTTTGTATGGCACCAACTGTATAGTCATCCAAGTCAGGTCTTATCTGGACCTGTTTTTCAATGAGGTTACTATAGAGCTGCAAGTTATCTTAAAAAGATAAAATTACTGTACTACTTTTGCTGTACTGCTTTTTGGGTTTCGCAAATTCCATTAAGTAATATCTCAAATAAAAAGCAGTGAATTAAGAATATCAAAAAAATGTTTTATTGAATGGATATACGCTGAACACGTGCCTTGACTCAATTTTCTATGGGATGTGGGAAAACAAAAAAAAAAACAAAAACAAAAAAAAAATGGCAGTCAAATGCAGAGATGTTTTGTGGTAACATAGAAAAAAAGTTGATTTTCTATATCAATCTCTTAGCTACAAATTAAAATACCTTTATTCTCCTTTAGGCCCTGAACCCGTTCTATATCTTCCAAGTGTACAGTGTGACTGTGTGGATGGTTCAGTTGTATTTTCTGTATTGTGGCTGTATCATGGTACTATCTACGATATCCATTGCTTTGTCAGTCTATGAAACCAGAAGGGTAACTATGAAATACACACAGATGTGTGTGTGTGTGTGTGTGTGTGTGTGTGTGTGTGTGTGTGAGAGAGAGAGAGAGAGAGAGAGAGAGAGATTAAAATTAGACTGGTGCTCACAAAAGCTTTTAAAATTCCTACTCAAATAACATGAAATAGTAAAACAGAACACAATGAGATTTTTATATAAATTAGTATCTATTTTAAAGTAAATTAATGCTTGTAAACATTCGAAGTCACTTGCGTTATGCTCGTTGTACATGTGCCATCCAAACTTGCACAATTATGGGTTAATTTAGGGTTTACTATTGATTTCAGTCCAGTGTTGAATTAAAAAAGAAGGTGGTCTCTGGCTCAAAAGTCACTGTTCAACGCGGAGCTTGTAAGTATTTAGCTAAGACCTTAGTACATTGTACGTCTCAGTTCAAGATGCTGTGCCTTTTGTGTTCGTACATAGGCAGTATGTGTCATACCTTGTTTAAAATGCCGTTGCTTCGTTCATTAGCGCTGTTTGTCTCTTGCAGCGGAGAACAGCCATACTGTTGGCTCGCGAGAGGACGTGCGTGAGTTGACTTTTGGTTAAAACCCATCTAAATTTGCTTGGAGCTTGAGCCTTGTCCTAACCTATGAAAAGCTTGTATTATAGCATGTTCTGTAGAATCTACACTTGGGGAGACATAAAGAAAATCGGAGGGAAACGACTTTCTTGTATATATTTGGTTGGAGCTTTTTAAATGTCTGCATAGAATCCCCTTTTGTGCCATTTCCCGAAACTGCCGATATCACTAGTACAAAATTGGCATAGCGCATATCTCTGTTCTCTTTTAGACTAACAGCATGTTATTTTCAAGATTTTGAACGTGCAATTGTATCACACAGGTACAATATTAGTTCTTCTCGTGATAGATAATGCATGAGCTCGATCTTCTTTGAGCACGCCTTTACTTATAATTCAGCTTGGTCGTTTCTAGTAAGCTTTTGGAAAATTTAAAGGAGTACTCAAGCAAAAGCTACAAAAAAAGTGTGAATATTGGGGGCTCATCGCCCTAAAAAAATCACGAGCAATTTGAAATGGCAATTTGAACATTTGATAACTTATCCGTGGAGCTATCTTCTTGGGCAGCAAAAGTAAAGTGTAAAGTGCAGTAGCTGGTAGTGGTTTTACTTTGAATCGAATGTTGAGGTAAATGCTTGTGTAGGCCTACTTATTTATTTTTTTTTCATGCACGGTAGACAATATAATTGTAAATTAAAGCCTTCATATGTCTGAAATATAATGCTATATTTGCATTGTTAATGGAGAGACGTTTTTACGCCTATTGATAAAATGATCACCGTTTTCATTTTCTAAATCTATCCAAAAATGTTTGCTTTTCCTACCTTTCCTCTCTGTAGAGGCCTTATGACTTCATATAAGCTAAAGATATAAGTAAAGATATTTGTATCGGTAAATTGTCCCTCGCATGGAAACTGTTTTTTCTTTATTGCTTGAACGCTTTATTTTTCGTTTCGTGTCCCTTTTTCTTCTCTGTAAAAACTATTTTCAAAAGTTTTCAGCCACATCACTAATTTACCTGTGTGTAAGTGAACATTAATGTAAAAAACAGCGTTCATTTCATAAGAACTACTAAATTAAAAATCCCTGTTCTGTCAATCTCCCCATCACCCTCGTCAAAATGCAGTTAAAATAAGAAAATTAAAGCAGTGCAATAGCTTTTTTAACGATCTCATTTCAGTTACGGAAGTGATTGATTCGGATGATCTAGTGCCAGGTGACGTCATCATAATTCCAGATCATCACACCAAGTTGGAGTGTGATGCGGTCCTTGTTAATGGCAACTGTGTGGTGAACGAAAGCATGCTTACAGGTATTGGTGTAGACACCCGATTATACTATTATTGGTTGACACATGGGCAAAATGATGAAATTTTTGAATTTCTTTTTTACCATTTCAACGACATGCAATAGTAAGCCACAATATACTAGTAGACCTACGTAGGCCAAGCGATAAAAAATGTAGCTAGAACTACTATGGCTTAATTTTAAATCCTTCATATCAGTACTAAAGGGCAGAGTTCAAAGTGTAAAACTTAGATGAAAATCGACTTCGAACTATGGAGAATTCAGTGTGGGCACAGGGCCGTGTTGCATGCCCCCTCCCCACAAGCACACACACCCCACACACATGAATCTTTATACGCCCACCCAGCCAACCCATTCTGTCTTTAAAAAGAATAAATAAATGTGTGACAGAAAAAAATATCCGTACGTGCAATGTACAGTACGCTTAATCTCATCAAATAAATTTGGCACTGAGAAAACAACGTGAAATAGTGTCCAACAAGGGGTCCTTCGACGTTCCAAGCTGACATTTCGCTCCTCTCTGCAAAATCTTGAATACTACAGTGTGCCTTCATATTTTGTTAATAATGTAATTGACTGCGATTAAAGTCAACGATAGGTTCTATATGCAATGCGTGTTTTATCAACGAACGTTTCAATAGTGGTAAAGCGCTATATTTACATTGATTGGTCTTCTCTTGACATTGTTGCTAAGTGGTCACCTAGCGGTAGCTTTATGAGTGACATATCATGCACCAGCTGACGAACCTGTCCGTCTCATATCAGACGCAGTACTTAAAGCCAGAATATAAACAAGTGTGTGTATGACTAAAATTAACAGGTAAGTATACTCTTTTAAATTCTTTTTTTGACTTCCATGAACATCGTAGAAATTTTATGCAGTAGGGCCATTCTTTGAGACTGCTTTTTGCATTAGGCCTAATTATAGAGAGGCCACTGATACCGGCGTAACATGTAGTGTACACATGGTATATACCTCACTGCTTGGCTACCTTAAGACAGCTACACTGCAATGCATGTTCCTTCATTTGAAAGAAGTCCTCTTTGGGTAAAACTGATATATGGAACGGATGTTTGTGTATTAGACTATCGAATATTTACAAAGAAATTCCTATAGGCCTACGCTCTTAGGATAAATTAAGTATACCATCAATAGGTTGTCAATCGATTAATTAAGCAATTCTAGTGTAAGACTTGTGGTAAACCAAGTAGATCCATTCCCTGTAGAATCTCATGTAAATCTAATTAGTCCATATTGCATTTGAGAACAGCCTAGTCCTATTAGAATTGTGATTAGGTCCTTTTTGAAGCTTATATATAACGTTACTACGTTTAAAATACCAGAGGGTTTTCTAATCACTTTAATAACAGAATGTAGGGCACACACTTCTGAAGTAATCAAAGTCTATAGTCTTTATATTAAAGCGGAGCTAAAACGTCTGGGTCAGATGTCGAATTTCGAAGCTTGACTTTACTTGCTTCATAATCAGTTTGACCTCGTCGATTCTTTTGTGAGGCATGTTTAATTTAAACATACGTATTGAATGGGTATCGATAGCCTGTGCTTCTCGATTTATTTAGCGTATTGCTAAAACAAGCAGTACATAAACATAGTGACGCTGACATACCGTACTTGTTACTCAGTACTGTAAGCGTTATTGAATTCATTATTAATCAAAGAAAAGCGAGCATGCAATCTAGCCTATAGGCGCACTAGCTAGCTGTAGTACCTACCGGTTTATGGCACTTCAAAAGTTCGAAAACTTAACACAGTTTGATTTAGTTTTTTATTATTTTTTTTTAAGTAAATCTATATATTATTTTATTTTACTGTTTTCATATTTCGCCTAATTTATTTTGCAGATGGTGAATTTCTACCCACGCCTAACTTAATAAAGAAGAAAATCGTAAGATGTCGCCAGTAGCAGACGAAGTTTGGACTGCTCCTCCAAAATCAAGGGAGGCACAAATCCAGGAAACGTATTACAAACGTAATGCTACAACCAGCAATGTGTCACCGCTTTTATTTTGTCGCGTGACCCCACGCAGACGACCAGCCATCGAATACGGACAAGCTGCAGACGATTCTTCCTCCATTGCGTATCAACGTAAAGAAGAGACATATGCTCGCCGTAATGCGAGTTCTAAGGGTGCCATAATACCAAGCAAGTATGATGCGCAAGCAAGGACTCAGTACCTAGAGGATGACGACGAGACACCTAGCCAGGTATCCAGCAGACGATACGCCTGGGCCCCTCGCACTAAAACCCACGGTGACCTCAAAACTGAGAGTTTCAACAAGAGAAATATCAGCACAAATAATATTTCACCCGATTTGGCCACCCGGGACACTGCGAGGCAGCAAACAAGTGCAACGAAGGATGATGAATTAGTTGACGAAATTTGGGGAACACGGCCTCACAGCAGAGATGAAACGCGAAAAGAAAGTTTTGACAAGCGCAATAAAACAACGAGCGCTCTTGACACGCATTCCAAGGGTAGTAGCGTTCTAGACGGAGTGAATTACTCCTATCCTGCAGACTATGAAATTCACCCACGCATTGTTAAACCCGAAGCACAAGAAATTGCTGATCTTAGTAAGGGTGGACGCATGAGTATGCTTTTGGGCAAAGGCTCTAAGCATTTGTCTCAACCGACAGATTACCCTATACAGCCCAGGGTTGTTAAGCCCGAAGCCCAGGAAATTGCCGATCTTAGTAAAGGCAAAAGAATGGAAAAACTGCTAGGAAAGGGCACAAAGCGCTCGTCTCGCTCCCAACCAACGGATTATCCACTTCATGCTAGAGCCGTTAAACCGGAAGCAGAGGAAATCGCTAACTTAGGGAAGGGGGGTCGAATGCAAGGATACATTGGGAAAAACTCCCAGCACCTGTCCCTCCCACAGAAACACCCCATCCATCCTAGAGTTGTGAAGTCAGAGGCAGCAGATATTGCTAATCTGAGCAAAGGCGGGCGAATGAACGTTGTTTTGGGGAACGATCCCCAGCAGAAGGTGCCGTATCCCAACGACTATCCAATCCATCCAAGAAAAGTCACCGAAGAGGCCACTGGTATTGCCAGAATTAGTAAAGGCGGACGAATGGAAAGACTTATCCATGAGTATGGCCATCTTACCCCATCTGCACGCCCTGTGCCGAGGATAAAACCCGAAGCAGAGCAAATATACGAGCCTCATCGCGGAAAACGCGTGGCGCGGATTATCAAACAGCAAAGAACAAGTCGGTCAGCAAGATCGTACAGTTCGCTTGGTTATTACGGGTCGCATGATGACACAGGTGACGTTTTTGGGGTTCAACGACCTCACACTAGGGACGAGACACGTTCAGAAAGTTTTCATCGCCGTAATGCCACCACATGGTGGTAAAATGACTACATATGAGAATCTTTAGCTTTTGACTCAGATGACCTTGTCCACGTGAATTTCCTTTGCGATTGTTAAAGATGTCAATGATACAAGCTCATATTTAAGAAGTGAAGGAAAATAACTAAAAATCAGATTATGAAGTGGATTTTCAGATCCAAATTAGTATATGTATTTCACTTTTAGATGTGATATGCTAGTATTTACAGAAAAATGAAATTTTGCATGCCATTATTGTTAACATCACTTAAACTACATGTATACCACGTTCATCCTGTTAACATTAGGTACAATTTTAGATTACTGTGCTAAACTGCGTTTGAATGACTATTTGCACTGCTGTGATAAAACGTTATTATAGACTTTTCATGAAGATTTTGTAGTTGAAATTACTTGAAATGAATCAAATATTTATATTTTATTATAAAATAAAATGCTTCAAAACTATGCTGATTGCGTACATTATTTTTCGTTTGCGGGACGAATATACAGTGTAATAGATTCGAACAATATCCTATGACACCATAAGTCTTATATTTAAAAAAAAGCATCTGTTAAATTCAATTTTTTTTTTCAGTTATATTATAGCACTTTTTTTTACATGTGAACACCAAATAAACACATAATACTTGTGAGACCAAATATATTCCCCCTTCTCAATTTTGCGAATAACTTTTCATAAACTTACTTTGCTTACCTCAAAATAGGACTGGATAAATAGTAAATAAAACACTTTATGTTGGCCGTTGGTGATTTCAACGATTAAGACATTGTTCTTTACCACACACGGGACTCCACATTGTGTTAGTTGCAGCAAATTGCATTGAAATTATTTGTGTTGTGTTCACTTGGTCCGCAGGAGAGAGCATACCTATCACAAAGACCTCGGTACCAAATGTCCACACTGAGATGTACACCCCTCTCACCCACAAACGACACACGTTGTTCTGTGGGACGGAGGTGATTCAAGCGAGGAGCATGAATCAGGAATCCGTGAAAGCCGTGGTGGTAAGAACAGGTTGGTAAAAGCTGATATTTATTTTTCATTTAAGGTGTACTGTACACGTTAAAAATTTTTCCAAAGTCATATTTCTTGTTTTCATGTTATGCGAAGCTTCGTTATCTTTCCAAATTCAGACCTTAAAAAAAAAAAAAAAAACAGAAATAAAGGTGCCTGATGTCTATATTTCCTTCTGAAATGAAAAATAATAACTGGTGTATCGTTTTAATGACCATGAACTCAGTTATAAAATTGAAAATGGTATAAACATCAGTTTAAAGTTCAGGGAGCAATGTGGAGCAATGATTCGTGTGGAGCAATGATTCGTGAGGGATAAAAAAATTCCTGTTAAAATTCGTTTTACGGAAAAATCTCAATTAGATTACCTTTAATCCTTTGCTAATAGACTTATTGTTATCATGATTATATAGAAGTATGCACATGACGATGAAGCAGTCCTAACTACATGAATAAGTGCATGATAAGCATTATTGAATACATTTAGATGTGATACTGATAGTTTTTTCGTATAGAGAACTACACAATTGTTAAGTTATGTAATCTGGGTGTTAGCCTTCAAATATTGTAATAACAATGATATACTTAAGTAGAACGAAATACAGTCCTAGAACTCTAAAATATGTAACAGCCAAGGCATATATAGTCTCTCTCTCTCTCTCTCTCTCACACACACACAAACACACACACACGCACGAGCGCGCGAACGCACATAAAATTGCTTTGAATAACTTATTCCTAAACTTATTCTTAAACGTGAATATTTTCAGGATTTGCCACTGCAAAAGGAGAGTTAGTGCGATCTATACTTTTCCCTCAGCCACTAGACCTTAAATTGCACAGAGACGGCCTTAAGTTCATCGGGGTAGCTCTTATCATAGGTATGACTTTTTCACTTTATTCTACAGTTAGTCATGTAAATCATGTATTTACATGTGTAAGACTTGGTTATATTCTCGCAAAATGAAAATGAAAAATGAGATTTAACATTTTGTGATATATTTCAGCTTTCGTGGGACTTGGATTCGTAGTTTTCACATACTTATACCATGAGGTAAGCTTTTCGTGTTTGTTTCCTCTTAAATTCGTTTCAGTGAGCTTGTATTTATGTTCATAAATGATCGTTTAACCATTTATTTTACTCAATCCTTGCAATGAACCCCTTTAAAAATATTTTAACTTTTCTCGGAATCATGACGTAACTATTGGCATTCTTTGTTTTTATACTTGTTTCAGATATATGAAGACATGGCTATCACCCTTTTAAACATTACAACATTTTGTGTGCCTCCCGCTCTGCCGGCAGCCATCACGATCGGAAATGTGTTAGCGCAGAAACGGCTGGAGAAAGCCAAAATCTTCTGCATGAGTTCGAGATTTATTAACTTTACTGGCGCACTGAATGTCGTATGTTTTGACAAAGTAAGTTAAATTGAGCTTTTATACGTTTATTTAATAAAAATAATCCTCTACTATAACAGGTACTAGTGTCACAGATCGCACTGTGTCATTCAAACCGGTTTACAGTTTAGACAAAGAAGAAATTAAGGAGCAAATAGTGCGCTCTTGTTTTACATCGTCTATTTACAGAAGATATATTTTCTTTTTGTTAATTCATTTATTATGCATTTTTTTGATTTTATGATATATTTTTATGCATTTTCCACTAGACTGGTACCCTCACAAATGATGGATTGGATCTCCACGGACTGCGAAGGGCAGAAAATGGAAGGTGCGAGCATTTCCTATATTTTCTTATTAAAGTTCACAAGCGACCCCATTATGCATATGCGATACATTTATCTGTAGGTTTTCCGCGTTTAATATATATAAATATATATTTTTGAAAGAAAATGTGATGCAGGAAAATGTATGTATACCTAACCAACCATTGTCTATGGAACGGACAGAACAATTGTTATCTTAGGCACTTGCCCCCCCCCCCCCCCCTCCCCCAAACACACACACAAAAAGGTAAACATACAATATACTTTTTGTTCAGGTTCCTCAAAGAAAGTCTTGGATCGGAAAACCTCCCCACTGGTTCGTGTCTTACATGCATGGCGACGTGCCATTCCCTACACATCATAGACGGCAAACCTGACGGATATCCATTGGATGTAAAGATGTTTGAAGCGACAGGATGGGTAAATTATAACTGTGCTGCTTCTCTCCAGCAATTCTACTGTGCTCATTTATGTACAAGCATCCTTTAAGTATTGCCTTTTTATGATATAAAGAATTAGAGGGTTAAGGTCGATGAATTAGATAATAACTCCATTATTATTACTTTTCATTCCTATTTATATAACAGAATAGCTCTAAAATGTATGTTACCGTACCGGCAAATACATGTACTATATATATATATTTCACTTCAGAAAACTCTTCAGAAAACTGAAAAATAAGATGCGTTTGTTATCTTTGTCATTTTTGTTCCGTAGGGCCAACTAGATCTTGGTTATTAAAAACGATCGTATTGTCATTGATATTTTTGATGACAATTATATTTTCACTAAAACTAGTACTGTAATTGTTCTTGTGTTACATTCCTTCCATCTATCGCTCATTTTCAAGATACTCAAGGATCCCAGCACGTTAATGCCATACGAGACGAAATTTGAGAAGACACCTATGGCCATCGTTCAATCAGGCAAGGTAAATATGTTTGTGAAAAAGATGCAAGTTTCCAAACGTTTTTTTTTTCTTTTGACATTCATTTATTATATTAACTTGTTCATGCCCTCATTTCAATTAATTTTTGTTTCAAAACGCTAGAAACTTGGTGGATTTTTTTTTAATTTCTAAGACTGTGAAAAATTGAATTTCCGTAACATAATAATAGCAATGTATCTGAAATTTAATAACATTAAAGATAACAAAACTCACCACAGCGTCGTTTGTGTATCGTCTTCTAAGTTTTCTTCTTGTATGTTTTCAAGGGCGGAGAAGTGGCCGTTATACGCCAATACACGTTCGCCTCGGGACTTCAAAGAATGAGCGTCATAACGAAATCAGAAGATAGTTCGGAACTCGAAGTTTACGTTAAAGGGTCTCCTGAAAAGATCACCAGTATCAGTAAACCAGAGACCGGTAAGGCAGATGTACTTATAAGATTTCAGGCTAAAAATTGACTTTTAACGGGATTTATGAACTCTTAAAATGGCTATTTTAAAAGGCCATTTCTCTTTTATTGCCTGTTAATATGATCCTTCCAAATGCGTCTATTGTTGCAGCAATGCAACTGTAAAGCATTATTTTATAGATTTTAGGGGTTTAATGTTATTTAGTAGAATTTCAGCAACCTACTTAAGGTATTTCAAATGGCATTTTTAAAATTACCTCCTTAATTGATACATCTATGTTCACTGCTACTTCGGACACTATTGTCACCTGGTATGCTGCATACTTCTCCGTCATCACTACAGCAACAAAGACAAAACACAATAGCGATTACACTGCAATGAAGCTGTGAAACACGCACTTTTATCGTATAATCTTGTAAAGTTCCAGAAGACTGGCAAGACATCTTGGAGGTGTACACCAGAGATGGATACCGTGTCATTGCCTTGGCAACCAAAAAGCTAGATCCTAGCATCACTTGGGATGACACACAAAACTTAAGCAGGCGAGTGTCGGGGCAATAGCAAAAAAAAAAAAAAAAAAAAATTAATAAATAATAATAATAATTATAATAATAATAATAAAATTAATAATAATAATAATAAATATATGATATATCAAAAAATAATATTTCATGGGAACGCCATTTGGTTGTGTTTTAAGCAGTGTGTTTATAATGACTGCCCCTCCCCCCCCCCTCCGATCCCGTCCCAAATAATATTGATTATTGACAACTCGCTTTAACTACGTGTACATGTACAATTACCATTTGTACACTTAATATCTCAAACAATTATTTTTTAAACAACACTTGACATGTAAATAACCTTGGCTCTACTTTTTATTTCAGAAATAAAGTAGAATGTGATCTGGAGTTTCTAGGCCTGCTGATAATGGAAAATAAGCTGAAATATTTTAAACAACACTTGACATGTAAATAACCTTGGCTCTACTTTTTATTTCAGAAATAAAGTAGAATGTGATCTGGAGTTTCTAGGCCTGCTGATAATGGAAAATAAGCTGAAACCAGAAACTATACCCGCAATGAAAATATTGCACTCAGCCAACATCAGAACAGTAATGGTCACAGGTGAGATTATTGGAAGGTTGTTCTTTATCTCAGCAACTTCAGTCTTGGTGCTATACATATCGATTATCTATTAAAAATTGATAAAACAAACGTCTGGTACCAACAGTATTTTATTATGTTTGGGCCTGATTAGGGAGTCTCGAGAGCAGGGTCTTAAGCTGAATCAGAATAAATAGCTTTTTCCTTATGTGTGTTGAGCAGGTTCTTCATACTCGTAATATGGCAAAAAATAAGTTGGCAACATTAATATATCCGGTGGTAATCTAAATTCAAATCAAAAATGTAAAATCGTCTAAGATAGATATATATTAGGGTTACAAGAAAAAACGATGCATTACTTTAGACTTTAAATGCTACAGAGGGCAAAGAAATAAAGTAGAAAGTGCTCTTTTGTAACTAAACGGAAACTTGAAATAGAAGCAGAGAAAGAACTGCATTATTAACCATAGTCGAGCGTAAACCAAGGATGAGAAATGATGTAAGAGAAAACTGTTGGGAACTCTGTAATCCAGTTTTTCCAGCTGTCAAGTCTGCTGGAAGATATTGAAGAAAAAGTGAAACATCGATCAACGTGCTTAGATAATCTGTATATAATCAAGGATAACGGCAGCGGAAACAAATTCACGCTAATATATTTTCAATGTATCGCCGTAGGAAACTGAACCTAGATAAAATATCTTTCTACTATTATTTTGTGTTCAAGGTGATAATATCTTGACGGCGTTGAAAGTGGCGAGGGACTGTGATATGATAAAACCCCGCGAAATGGTGATCCGAATTACAGCCAAAGCATTCCACAAAGGTAACCCGTTGGAATACAGTCTGCGGACCGTGCCCGACGCAGCCACATTAGAGATACAATATACTAGAGAAATCGATCCAGACCATCCATCAGAGGTGAATATAATGGCACTAGTGTTAGTTTAATTCTTTTTGGGGGAGGGGGGGGGGGTAATGATGCCACACGCAAAAACAGAACTAATCTACCTGAGACTAATCTTTAACAGACAATGACGTGTTTTATTCTGAAACTTTTTGACTTTGCAAACGACATCTTTCCAGTTTTATTATATTCCTGACACATTTGCTTAATATCCAGGCAAATATTTTCAAATGTACACCGCAATATAAAATATTGAATGAAAGACCACTGTTCTTCCAGGAGATGCGTATTGACATAGAGGAGAAGATGTACCATTTGGCTATAGATGGGAAGTCGTTTGGACTAATCCGCCGTTATAAACCAGAGCTCATTCCAAATGTAAGCATAATTAGCTTTATGTTATAAATATATAAAACATGCTGCCATTTGGGAAAATGAGTCTGGGACAAAAATTAAAGAATAAAAGAAAATACAGTAGATTAAAATGAAAAGAAAAAACGCTATTATAAATGTTATATTCAATTTTTGTACATATCTTCGTAATGATTTTAATTCGTTATTGATGGAGATGCTTCATTACTGTCGTCTGCTTCAGATTGTTCGCAGAGGGACGGTGTTTGCGCGTATGCTTCCAGAACAGAAGACGCACCTGATCACGGACCTACAAGATATGGAGTAAGCAGTCACTATTGCATAAACAACTCTCAATACTTAATTCCGGAAACTGTTTTGAAAAAAAAAAACTTTTCTTTATGATTTAAGGGATTCCAGTTGTAACTTATTATCTAGGACGCAATATTGCGTCCTAGTTCTTATTATCGTCTTTCTGTTGGGTTTTTACATAGCACCTTTTGATTGGGTGAATAATCACTAACTGTTCAAAAAGCCTCTCGTCTCCATAAGATATTTAACATATTATGTATAACCTCAATTATGTTTTGATTGAGGACACTTTTTCATCTCTGTTCTTTTACCTGTACACTGCATGCGTCTAAGGATAGTCCTTTTTTTGTAGGTATTATGTTGGTATGTGTGGTGACGGAGCTAACGACTGCGGTGCACTGAAAACGGCACACGCAGGAATTTCCCTGAGTGTTGCCGAGGCCAGCGTTGCCTCTCCATTCACATCTCAGGAAACTAACATCATGTGTGTCCAAAAACTCATGAGGTAAGACATGAAACTCTTCACATTTATCTTTGAAAATTTCTGTAGGTTCCATTTCCTTTAAACAACACACCATGCTGTAAATTAATTATTTAAATACATTAGATTAATTATAGCTCACTGTCTGCAACTAATTTCATTTGCCAGAGATTCAGAATTACTTGGATTGACAGTTTATACTTCTGTGGAAACAGGTGTATTGCTTTTTTATAACCTAATGCTTTTTAACATACTTCTAGGGAGGGTCGCACAGC